>NW_024100854.1:0-300000 GCF_016161935.1 Mauremys reevesii
TCCAGCCAGCTCCCCGGCTCCCCAGCCTAGGACCCCAGAGCTTACAATCTTGCCCTTACCAAAAGCCTGACCAGTGTCAGTTTATTTCCCAGTCTGCCCCTCCCTCAGTGTGAGAGAGGACAATACATCAGCTGAGTGTGATTTCCTTTACGATTCAAAGAACATCCTGTAGTAAGTAAAATATATATATATATTTATAGAAAGATCTGATTGTTTAAGTGATTAAAGAAATACTGTAAAGAACAACGTTACAAAGAGTCCTGTGGTACCTTTAGACTAATAGACGAAGTGGGTATTCACCCATGAAAGCTCATGCTCCAGCACGTCTGTTAGTTCATAAAGCGCCACAGGACTCATTGTCGCTTTACAGATCCAGATCCAGTTCTGGGCCTCAGTACAGAAAGGATGTGAACAAATTGGAGAGAGTCCAGAGGAGGGCAAAGAAAATGGTCAGAGGCACATGACTTACGAGGAGAGGCTGAGGAACTGGGATTGTTTAGTCTGCAGAAGAGAAGAATGAGGGGGATTTGATAGCTGCTTTCAAGCACCTGAAAGGGGGTTCCAAAGAGGATGGATCAGACTGTTCTCAGTGGTGGCAGATGACAGAATAAGGAACAAATGGTCTCAAGTTGCAGTGGGGAGGTTTAGGTTGGATATTAGGAAACACTATTTCAACAGGAGGTTGCTGAAGCACTGGAATGGGTTCCTAGGGAGGTGGTGGCTGAATCAGCCATTCTGTCCTGGGCATCCACTCCCAAGTGACCAGTGAGGAGACATTCCTGTTCTCCCACTATTCCTTTCCCAGATTCCCCCTGCCCCCTCCCCAAGACACACACCCTTGGCTCTCTAGGGTGGACCTGTCCCTGTTCAGTTGTGAAGGGCTCACAGGCCACAGACTGGACAGCTGTCTCACTGAGAGGTGCTACTCCCTCCCCTTCCTGAGGTGTTGCTGCCTCCTGCTGCTGCAGGGTTAAAGGAAGTCTCACCCACCTCCCCAGCGATTTCTTGTATTCCAGTCCACCCTTCTCTGTTCTCCCTCTGGGACACATCTTCCTATGCTTCCTAGCAATGGGTATCTCCCTCGTATAGCTGTAATCTGGACATTTTCTCCCTGACAGGTAATACACACTTCTCCCTCCAAGCAGTTTTAATAAATATATACACTCAGTAATGCGCCTCACTCAAAGGACAAAACACGCACTTAGATTTACTGCCCAAGGCTCTGGGAGGAGTTTGGGTTGGGGAGGGGTCTGAGTACAGGCCCTGGGCTTGGCAGGCTCCAGGCTGCAGCAGGGGTTGGGTGCAGGCTTGGGGACGGAGTTTGGGGCTCGGAGGGGGTGCAGGGGTGAGGGCTGTGGGGCTGAGGGTGAGGGGTTTGAGGCATTGCAGAGGCTCGGGGCATTGGAGAGTCTCAGGAATAGGGCAGAAGGGCAGGGGAAGGGCAGCCTGCCCTGGCCCTAGTGAAGGGGGGCGCTAGGACCCTGCGGCAGCAGGGGATGCCGGACGCCGCATAGCGGAGGAGTGGAGTCAGCGTGAGCTCCCAGGCAGGCTCCCGGCGGTGAGGGGCAGCAAGTGGGGGCCGGAGACACTGGGGGAGCGGTGGGGTGGCAGGTGGGGCCAGGAGAGACCCGCCCCAAACATTGGGGAGCAGCGCGGGAGCTTAGGCACAGAAATAACTCGGGAGGGGCGGGGTGAGGAGGTTGGCGGCAACAGGAAGTAACTGGGGGAGCTCCGCGGGCCGCAGGGAAGAGCTCCGAGGGCCGAATGCAAGCTCCGCCGGGCCGCATGTTTGAGACCCTGCTGTAATCCCACTATTCCTTTCCCAGATTCCCCATCTGCCCACATCCCCAAGACACATACCCCTTGGCTCTCTAGGGTGGGATCTATCCCCTGTTCAATTGTGAAGGGCTCACAGCTATCAGACTGGACAGCTGTCTCACTGAGAGGCGCTACTCCCCCCTCCCTGCTGCAGAGGAATCAAGGAGACTCAGTCTCATTCCTTCGGCAGCTCCTGAGACATTCCCTCTTTCCCTCTGAGGTTCCAGCAGAACGATCCTTGTTGTAGGCAGACACTTTAACAGCCTAAGAGACATGAAAAATGTCATTACCAATTAGCATATTAATAGCGTTATCATCTACTACCCCAACCTCTGGCTCTGGAGCCAAATGCGGCTCTTCAGGAGTTAATATGCGGCTCCATGTCTAGGCACCAACTCCCAGGCAGGAGCTACAGGCACCAACTTTCCAATGTGCTGGGTGGGGCTCACTGCTCAATCCCTGGCCACAGGCCCTGCCCCTACATCCCCCTTCCTGCCTCCTCCCCTGAGCCTGCCAGGCCCTCGCTCCTCCCCGTCCCCAGAGCCTCCTGCACGCCACGAACCAGCTGGGAGCAGAGACAGGGATGATGGGGGAGCAGCTGATGTATTACTGTGCCTCTGTAGCAATGCAAAATTCTGGCGCCTTCTCAGGCTCAGATTGGCCACGCCTGTACTACCCACACTGATAATGCAACTTCCCAACACGCATTTTTATGTGCACTTGAGCAGAAGGCACAAGGATTTTTTGACCTCCTCTACTAGAAGCTCTGCCATCTGCCCTGGCAATATGTCACCTTCGACCTTCATACCCTGCTAACCACAGAAACGTCTGCCCCTGTATCTTCCCACCCAAGATTTTCCCTGCAATTAATGCTAACATCCTTGGTGTGCTTCATGTATGATTGTGTAGAGGATAATTTTACAAACCCAGAATGATAAGTGACAGGTGACTGAGGAGTTTCTGTGCTCAGGGTCGCAGCATTCACATGGCTTCCTTGCTGCCTGCTTCCTTCCAGCTCAGGCATTTATTCCTCATGTTGTCAGTGGAATTACAATGATAGCACTTGCTGGACTCTTCTGATTTTACAGGAGATTTGAGTGGAGGATTAGAGGAATGGGGTAAAAGAGAACCCTGGTTTCCAACATAATTATACCCCTTTCTCTGTGGTTTATTCACAACAGATGCTCGTGTCTGCTCGAAATCATCTGCTAGAGAAGCCATCTCATCCACAGCTTTCACTTTTTGTCCCATAGACACTGTTTTACATCATCTGTACATACGTTTAAGAAACACTCCTGAGCAACACTGTGAAACATTCCTTCAAACTGGTAACACCTTTCCTTCCGTTAGCATTAATTAGCATGAGGGAAGCCCCCAATCGAAAGACTGGACTTAGCCCTCATGAAATCCTGACAAGGCCGATGCGACTTCCAGCAGCGCCTCCTCTGACCCTTGCCCAAATGGACGTTCATTTGATGGACGATACAATGCTTAACTGTCAGGCATTAATGAAATGTGTTAGGTCTCTTTATTCACAGGTGAAAGAGGCACTACCTAAGGCTCCTGAGCAGCCCTGCCATTCATTGGAACCAGGGGTCCATCAACGAAAGACCGCTCTAACCCCGTGCAGGAAAGGCCCTTATCAAGTTTTGCTGACTACCAACACCGCCGTGAAGTGTCAAGGCCTGACTGCCTGGACCCATGCGTCTCACTGCAAAAAGGCCCCACCACCTCAAGATGATGCAGCTCCGACTACTGATCAACCTCTCTCTCTTTCTGATACCTCTTTCCCTCCTGGACAATGAGAAACAAAGTCAAGGTGAAGTGCTAGTAACCTCTCCCTTGTCCACTAACAGAACCATCATCTAGCCAGCATCTGTTAAAGATACCAAACCACTACAGGGTGACATGATAGTAACCTCTCCCCTGCGTGATCCTGCACCACAACTATACCGGGAAAGAAGAAGGAACACTCACTCTGCCAAAACTGCCAAGATCCATGGATTCCTGACTACAAAAGACATTAAGAATTGGCCCTGGTGGAGGAGACGGAGTATTGTAAACTGGCAGGGAAGAATTTGGAGGGACCGTGATTGGGAGTGTGGGGTTGAGTGGTGGGCTGGGCTTGTTATACCAATATAATAAAAACCAGCAGGATCTTATTAAGAGAGATAAGGCAAAGATGCCACATTTATTGTAAATATAATAATAAAGCAAAAGATAAAAGCAAACAATGTTGTTTAACTACTTATTCTTATCACTACTTATTCCTTATACACACACAAACACACACACACATACACACAGTCATTCATTCAGGTTCTGTATACGTGTTATAGTTACCAGCCTAGAAGTTGCTCATGCCAAGTTACTGGCCAGGTATCTTGGTTATGAGGATGGAGCCGAGTCTGTGTCAGATGCACCTGATGCTCCTGGAGGCTGGCAGCAGAACCATAGACTCAAAGTCCTCAGTTTTTAGAGTCCATTTTTATAGGAATTAATTCCTGTGTTAGTCTATGGGAACCGTTTCATCCTGCTGTTGTTGGCTCAATTAGCAGATGGCACATTCCTGGTGGCTCCACATTGTCTAAAGTGGCACATTCCTTCCAGCTGTTTTGGGGTCGATCCCAGTTTACCCTCCGGGGGTGTCTGCTGGTCCACTTGACACATTCTTCGGCCGATGGATCCTTTCCAGGCTGGCACCTCCCTAACCATTCACGTACATCAAACATTCATCAACATACATTCCATATCTTAACCATATTTTAATGTACTGTCTCCACCACTTTTGGGGTGTGTGTTAATTCCTATGAGAATCCAGGCACTGTAATCACAGAGGATGGGAGTCTGTTTGTTTACATTGTATCAATTACAGCTTAAGGCTAGCATAGTGTTTACTTCAAGGACAAAGTCAATTAACTTGTTTGTATGTTTTACATAGTAATAGACTGTCTTTCACAGGACAGATACAATCAGTGTTTTCTGCAGACAGGAGCCCACCAGTCCCAGCAGAAGAATTAAAAGACCTCTGCACTTGGTGAAACTGGGGGGTCACTGTCACTTGGGGGAATCACTGTTAGTACATTCTTTAATATTCATACAGGCTAGGATCTGCACTTATGGACAAGTATCATCAGGCTGTACTGCCCTGCCTAATTGGCTTCCAAATGATGAATACCAAAAGCGCCTTGTTGCAACGGACACTGCCCCCACCAGCTCCTCCACAACCACTACCACCCCTGTAACTTATCCAAATTTCAACAATCCTTTATATTCAGATGGGACTCAATGGCCAAGGCCTTCACACCTTAATGATTTATTTAAATATTGTTTGGAAAAATTATTTTTTAAGGTTCAGAATATATCATACAAGTGAAAGATTGAGTGGAAAACAGATGGGTCAGTAGAGATTGAAGTGCATGAGATCACTACAAACAAGCTTCAGGAATTCGTCATTGAGATGAGTGGGTTTCATAACAATGTTGACATGATGGCCATTCCCAGAGCCTGCAATATATTGGAAGGAAGGGGTCCTCATTGTTATTTGGTTAGCAGAGCAAAGGGCATGGGTCTTTTCAAGAAGGAAAAGAGATTTGAGTGAATGCCTGTGGGATGGTGCCAATAGTGCAGCAGCAATTTGGACTCTTTACAAGGGCCAACAGCATGAGGAAAAACTAGGGCAGCTGGAGAAAGTCATGGGACTTATTACTGGAGTACAGCTAGCCTACGTACAGGCTGGAATCAGTGAATTGCATGTTATCTCCACCCTCAGCTCTATAACCCAGGAATTGCTAACAAGGAAGGTACATTGAAGCAGGGAAGATATTGCAGTGGGATTTGGCCTGCTAAGAGATTCAGGATTTGCTGAATGACCAGCTGATGGCCAGTCAGAGTGATCTTGAGCATCAGACTTGTCCCACTGCCCTTACAAATACCTCGGGGATGCCATCTGAATTGTGGCCTTGGAGACATACTTCGAAGGTTTCACGGTGGAAATACAGACACTCGCAGTGCTGCTTCAAAGCATACGGGCTGGTTGGAGGGGTGTGGGCTCCCACATACCGAATCCTACCGGGTCCGTGGGGAGGATGCATGTGTGATTGGGTAATTCACCGTGATATTTGGGAAATTAAACCACCTGCTGAGCCAAGCCGATTTATACTCGGTGCTCCTGGAATAACACCCGATATTTGGATAGGGATAGGAAGCCAATGGACACTCTGGCCTCTAGAACCCCACAGCTTCAGTGTGTACAAAAACTGAAAAAAGGAGTGGTTGTCATGGTTCATGACAACGTATGTTGCAAAGATATGGGACTATGAACTACCCCGACAGGGCACCCGATCTTTCAGGCTAATGATAGATAGAACTCTAATACATTAGTAAAACACGAATTCCATTTACAGGAAACATGTTGACTTTTGCCGAACAATTTATGTTCTTCTATCTGTCTGACAATTTTATTCTTTACTATTGTTTCAACTAATTTGCCTGGTACTGATGTTAAACTTACCCATCTGTAATTGCTTGGATCACCTCTAGAGCCTTTTTAAAATATTGGTGTCACATTAACTATCTTCCAGTCACTGGGTACAGAAGCTGATTTAAAGGGTAGGTTACAAACCATAGTTGGTAGCTCTGCAAGTGGCCCCTCCCTGAATGTTTGTTTAAATCACTTGGTGGTGGCAGCAATACCGTCCAAGGTCAAGGAAAGGAATTTGCACCTTGGGGAAGTTTTTAACCTAAGATGGTGGAATATAAGCTCATGGGGTCTTTCATGTGGGTCCCGACATCTGTACCCCAGTTCAGAGTGGGGCGGGAACCCTGACAGTACCCTACATCACAAAGAAAGGAGAACTCCTGGCAACATGGAGAACTACACTAGAGCCTCTGGTGTTCAATGCTGAAAGATGGTTGGCTTCATTCTGAGGGCTGAGGAGGATCCTCATGGGCAGGAGGATCCCCAGCCGGCATTGCAACAATCACTGACCAACCTGAAAAGTTTGTCACGGAAGTTGCTGGCCCGCCGGTAGACCAAGATGTCCTCCCTCTCAGTTCCCCTCCACTCCTCCAAAACAGACCTTGCGGCTGAGAAGAGGAGATAGAAGTCACCCCCGTGCTGTAGAAGGAATTTCACCTTACCCATGAAATCGCAGGTGTCCACCAGGAACAGTCATGCTCATCCAGCAGCACAGTGGGGGATGGTGTCGTCGACTTCTGATAATTTTCTGGCTGAGCCCCTGTTATGACCCTGCAACCCATGGAGATGGGCAAAGAGAGAGCAGACCACTGGTTTTGCTACTATAGCGGTGGTTCTGCAGAAAGGGAAAGGGAGCTAGAGGGAAGAGAGCAGCCCCTAAAGGATCAGGGAGGGGACACAAAAAAAACTCCCCCTGAGGTTTGTCCAAGGACAGGGAAAAATGAAGCAACCGCTGGATGGCAGCAGTATGGAAGATGGAGAGGACAAAAATGAGTAGCATTTCTCTCCACATTCCCCCCAACAGCTCCTGCCTCCGCTCTGTGGCTGTGGCTAGGGCTTGGGGCAGCCTAAACTGAGGGGCTCTTCTGCTGCTGAAGCCAGGGCCCTTCCCTTCTCCTGGTGACTTCCACTATGGCTGGAGGCTTGAACTCCTGCCAGATGAAGCTGAGGCAGTCTCGGCTCGGGGCTTCTGCTCCCTTCTGCCCAGCTTCTCCACATGAATCACAGGCTGATTGCCATGTTCTGTTCAATCCCTCTGGAGCACCTGGCACTGGGCACTGTCAGAAGACAGGCTACTGGGCTACATGGACCATTGGCTTCACCCAGTATGGCCATTCTGAACTTCTTATTTAGACCTCAGATGTATCTGCCTCCTACTGTAACAAATTATTCCCCACTGCCTTCCCAGAGCTGCGGCAGATCACAGGAGTCTCTCTCTGCACAGAGTTAGTAACAAAGTAAGAATAAACATTAAAATGTTAACACTAAACAATGCCCTTTAAAAATGACTTGACATAAGTTGTGAGAACATATTGGTTTTAGAGATGACTGGGTCACAGCTGACAAGGGGGGAGGAAGACATGAGCAAGTGACAGGGGCAGGACCTTGGGGGGAAGACACACAAAAGAGATGGGGTAAAATTGTAATTCCAGGGATCCAGCTACCAGCAATTAGAAAGGTGGCAACCCAGTCTAGTGTACATAGATAGGCTTTCCAGTTCATCACATTAAGACAGCACAGAAAGGACAGGAAAGGGTTTAATGTCTCTCTGTCTGCCTAGGAGGTGATTCAGGGAGGAGCCATCACACCATGGACCAACCAGCTTAATTTATGAGCCAGAGCACAAGGAGAAAACATTTAGGCCCCCTTATGAGTAAAGAGGTGGAGCAGCCTGCCCCGGATCTGTTTGGTCCTCACCCCATAAATGATGGGGTGCAGCACGGGGGGCACCAGCTGGTACACACAGGTAATGAGAATGAGGACGTACAGTGGCACATTGTGGCCAAACCGCTGAATGAGAGAGGAGAAGAAATCTGAGATGTACAAAGCTGAGATGGCACAAAGATGAGAGATGCAGGTCCCAAAAGTTTTGAGCCGGGCATCCTTTGTGGGGAGGCGGAAGATGGCCCGGAGGATCAGAGTATAGGACACGGCAATAAAAAACACATCCACTCCGATCACAGAGAAAAGATCAAACAGCCCATAGTAACTATTGATGCGGATGTCAGCACAGGCCAGCTTCACCACGGCTATATGCGCACAATAGAAGTGGGGAATGATGTTCGTTCTGCAATATGGGTACCGCCTCACCAGGAAGGGATAGGGTAACGCTAGTATGCCACTACGCAGCACCACAGCCAGCCCTATCTTGGCCACAGCACAGTTTGTCAGGATGGTGGAATGTCTCAGGGGATGGCAGATGGCCACGTAGCGATCAAAAGCCATGGCCACGAGGATTCCAGACTCCATCCCTGAGAAGCAGTTAATGAAGTACATCTGGGTGAGGCAGGCACTGAAACTGATCTCCCTGCAATTGAACCAGAAGATGCTCAGCATTTTGGGTATGGTGGATGTGGACATGACCAGGTCGGTGATGGACAGCATGCAGAGGAAATAGAACATGGGCTCATGGAGGCTTGTCTCCCTCTTCACGATTAACAGGATAGTGAAGTTCCCCATCATGGCTATGGCGTACACAGCACAGAAGGGAATGGAGATCCATATATGGGCTGCCTCTAGGCCAGGAATGCCCAGTAGGATGAAGGTGGAGGGGTTGGTGAAATTGGTTGTGTTAGAATCTGACATGGCGTAGGGAAGAAGGTGTCCAACTCTGAGGCATAAGGGTGTCTTCTGCATTTACTGGATGCTCCCCTGATTTTCTGTGTGTTCCTAGGACGCTGGGTGATGGTCGCAGTAGAAATGCCTGAATGGAGAGACAACGTTAATATGAGACTGTGCATGCAATAGTGGAAGCTGTTTTCATGGGATAAGAAGATTGATCTCTCTTCACACACTGAAAAATTTACATTTTCATTATTCAGAGAGAATAACTATGAACAATGACCCTACTAAATCCAATTCCATATTTTGTTGTGCTCCCTGAATTAATAATTCCTACACTTTTTGCATGGGGAAGCTTAAGAGGCACCAGCAGGAAACACAAGTGTGGATGCTGGTTATCCATCATTGTTCCTTTATGCAATGAGAGCCAGGAGAGCGAGTCCCCCAATCATCCACTTGGTCGAAATCTGAGAGGGGGAAAAAATAAACTTTTACAAGGACATGTGATGAGAGAAACATCTCATCTAGAACATACCTCAGGGGAAGGACCTGGACGCCATTGATTGCAGCTCAGGAGAAACACCTGCTCATTCGCAGCAGTGGAAAAAACAGAACAATGTTCAGATCATTAAGATATGGAATGGAGCATAAGATGTTCGGGAATGTGCTCAGTTTCGGTCACCCAGTCTCTATTAAGGATAGAAATGTCTGGGACTCTTTATTTTTCACAAGAGACAAAGATGAGAACATATGACATAGGAGAGGAAAATGAAAAATATGAAACTGAATTACATTCAAATGGACAGTTCCCAACCAATACTATCTATAGACACTTAGAACTCCAAGAGAGCTAATTCCCCAAAGCTGACAAAAATTTTCGTCAAAACTGACTGGGAGGAAAAATTTAATCAGAAAAAAATATGAAAGAATATTGGTATTTCTTTGATTACAGCTCATTAGATAGTGGAAAACTCATAATTCCACAGTCAGCAAAGTGAACAACTTTGGGTAAAAACTCAGTTTCATGGTAAAGTGAAGGCAGCAACTGGGGGAGGGAAGAAATATGTAACAAAGAGGAAAAAGGGAAAATAGCTGGTCAAGAATAGAAATCAGAAGTTAAGAAAATTTATAAAGAAAGTTAAGACATCTGGGAAAACTCCATGTGTGGCAGTGCTATGAATCACATAAAGGAGGTTATTAATTATATTAAGAATAAAAAATTAAATTCTAGAAAGGATTGACAAGGTTAAGAAACAATGGAAAAGCTGGTATGGGATTAGTTAAAAAAATCTAGAAATGTAAGTACTGCCACTCACCAACTTAAACAGATTTTCTCAAATAAACCTTATTTCATCCTTTTATGAAAGTACACATTGGCTGACCAAGGGAACCGTGCTGATGCAATGAAACTTGATTTCTCAGAGGCATTTGATTTAGTAGTGGAAAACATTGAGTTGGTGAGTTGGAGCAGGAGAAGGATTTTACCTCTGCACATGGAATTGTTGAAGTAAACTGCATCCAGTTCTGGGGTCCACATATGAAAAAGATGTTGAAAACTTGGAGACGGTGCAGAAAAGAGCCACAAAAATGATTGGAGGATAGAGAAAATGATGGATTGTTAGACTTGAAGGTATAGATCTCTTAACTTATCAAAAAGATTATCAAGTGGAGACTTCCATGGGGAGAAAATTATGGGTAATAATGGGCTCTATAATCTAGCAGACAAAGGCTGAACAAGACCAAAGGGCTGGAAGCTGAAGCCAGGCAAATTCCAGCTCGAAATTAGGGCCAAATACCTAGGGCTGACTACCTGTTGAGCCTCTGGTGTTCAATGTTGACAGATGGTTGGCTTCATTCTGAGGGCTGAGGAGGATCCTCGAGGGCAGGATGATCCCCATCTGGCCTTGGAACGATTGCTGACCCACCTAAGAAGTTTGTCACAGAAGTTGTGGTCCCACCAGTAGACCAGGATGTCTTACCTCCCGGGGCATTGGGGAGACTTCTATCTCATCTTCTCAGCCACAGGCTCTGTTTTGGAGAAGTGGATTGTACTGGTGGTGCCGCTGAAAGGGAAAGGGAGTTGGAGGGAAGAGAGCAGCCCCTAAAGGGTCAGGGAGGGGACACAAAAAAACCTCCCCCTGAGGTTCGTCCAAGGACAGGGAAAAAGGAATCAACCCCTGGATGGCAGCAGTATGGAAGATGGAGAGGACAAAAATGAGTAGCATTTCTCTCCACATTGCCCCCAACAGCTCCTGCCTCCGCTCTGTGGCTGCGGCTAGGGCTTGGGGCAGCCTGAAGTGAGGGCTTCTTCTGCCGCTGCAGCTGGGCAGCCTGGGACCTTCCCTTTCCCTGACAGCTCCTATTGGGGTTGGAGGCTTGAACTCCTGCCAGATGAAGCTGAGGCGGCCTGGGATCAGGGCTTCTGCCTCCTTCTGTGGAGCTGCTCCACATGAATCACAGCCTGATTGTCATGTTCTGTTCATTCCCTCTGAAGCACCTGGCACTGGGCACTGTCAGAAGACAGGATACTGGGCTACATAGACCAGTGGTTTTACCCAGTATGGCCATTCTGATCTTCTTCTTTAGACCCCAGATGTATACCACTATTCCCTACTCCCCTCCCAGAGCTGAGATAGATCCCAGGAGTGCTGATTGGGTCTCTCTCTGCACAGTTAGTAAGAAAGTAAGAATAAAAATTACAATATTAACACTAACCAGTGCCCCTTAAGTGACTTGCTGTAAAATGTGAGAACATATTGTTTTTAGAGATGACTGTGTCACAGCTGACAAGGGGAGGGGAAGACAGGAGCAAGTGACAGGGGCAAGGTCCTGGGGAGAAGACACACAGCATGGTCAAGATTTTACAGAAGAGATGGGGCAAGATTGTAATTCCAGGGATGCAGCTACCAACAATTAGAAAGGTGGCAACCCAGTGTATTGTACATAGACTGACTCCCCAGTTCATCACATTGACACAGCACAGTAAGGACAGGGAAGGGTTTAATGTCTCTCTGTCTGTCCAGGAAGTGATTCAGGGAAGAGGCCTCAGTACCATGCACCAGCCAGCTCTGCAAAGAGCTCAATCTGAGACCTAGAGCACAAGGAGGAAACATTTAGGTCTTTTTATGAGTAAAGAGCTGGAGCAGCCTGCCCCGGATCTGCTTGGTCCTCACCCTGTAAATGATGGGGTGCAGCACGGGGGGCACCAGCTGGTAGACACTAGTAATAAGAATGTGGAAATGAAGTGGCACATTCTGGCCAAACCGCTGAATGAGAGAGGAGACTAAATCTGGGATGTACAAAGCTGAGATGGCACAAAGATGAAAGATGCAGGTACGAAAAGTTTTGAGCCGGGCATCCTTTGTGGGGAGGTGGAAGATGGACCGGAGGATCAGAGTGTACAACACGGTGATAAAAAACGCATCCATTCCACTCACCGAGATAAGATTAAACAACCCATAGTAACTACTGATGCGAATGTCAGTGCAGGCCAGTTTCACCACGACTATATGCCCACATTGGAAGTAGGGGATGATGTTGGTTCTGCAATATGGCCACTGCCTCGCCAGGAAGGGATAGGGTAATGTGATTATTCCACTACGCAGCACCACAGCCAGGCCTATCTTGGCCACAACAGAGTTCTTCAGGATCATGGAATATCTCAGAGGATTGCAGATGGCCACATAGCGATCAAAAGCCATGGCCACGAGGATTCCAGACTCCATCTTTGAGAAGGTGTGAATGAAGTACATCTGGGTGAGGCAGGCACTGAAACTGATCTCCCTGGAATTGAACCAGAAGATGCTCAGCATTTTGGGTACGGTGGATGTGGACATGACAAGGTCACTGACAGCCAGCATGCAGAGGAAATAGAACATGGGCTCATGGAGGCTCGGCTCCTTCTTCACGATGAACAGGATGGTGAAGTTCCCCAACACGGCTATGGCATACATAGCACTGAGTGGAATGGAGATCCAGACATGGGCTGCCTCCAGGCCAGGAATGCCAAGTAGGATGAAGGTGGATGGATTGGTGAAGTATGTTCTGTTAGAATCTGACTTGGCATAGGGGAGAAAGTGTCCAATTCTGAGGCACAAGGGTGTCTGAGGACCTTGGTTGATGGTTGCAGTAGAAATGCCTGAATGGAGAGACAACTTTAATATGAGACTCCAGTAGTGGAGGCTGTTCTCATGGGAGTAGAAGATTGATCTCTCTTAACACATTGAAAAATTACATTTTCATTATTCAGAGAAAATAACTATGAACAATGACCCTACTAAATACAATTCCATATTTGTATTGTGCTCCCTGCATTAAGAATTCCTACTTTTTGTGGTGGGGGAACCTTTAGAGGAACCAGCAGGAAACACAAGCGTGGACACTGGTTTTCCATTATTGTTCCTTAATGCAATGAGAGCCAGGATAAGGAGTCCATACAGAAGGGATTTCCCCATTCATCCAGTTGCTCAAAATCAGAGAGGGGAAAAAAACAAGCTTTTGGGATGACGTGCCAAGAGAAACATCCCAACTAGAACATACCTTAGGGGAAGGACCTGGGCACCATTGGTAGCAGCTCAAGAGAATCACCTGCTCATTCACAGTAGTGGACAAAAGAAAACAATGTTTAGATCACTAAGATAGGGGATGTAGCATAACACATTCGAGATATTTTTTCAGTTTGGTCACCCAGTCTCTATTAAGGACAGAAAAGTCTGGGACTCTTTATTTTTCACAAGAGACAAAGATCATAGAATCATAGAATCTCAGGGTTGGAAGGGACCTCAGGAGGTATCTAGTCCAACCCCCTGCTCAAAGCAGGACCAAACCCAACCAAATCATCCCAGCCAGGGCTTTGTCAAGCCTGACCTTAAAAACCTCTAAGGAAGGAGATTCCACTACCTCCCTAGGTAACCCATTCCAGTTCTTCACCACCCTACTAATGAAAAAGTTTTTCCTTATGTCCAACCTAAACCTCCCTCACTGCAACTTGAGACCATTACTCCTTGTTCTGTCATCTTCTACCACTGAGAACAGTCTAGATCCATCCTCTCTGGAACCCCCTTTCAGGTAATTGAAAGCAGCTATCAAATCCCCGCTCATTCTTCTCTTCTGCAGACTAAACAATCCCAGTTCCCTCAGCCTCTCCTCATAAGTCATGTGCTCCAGCCCCCTAATCATTTTTGTTGCCCTCCGCTGGACTCTCTCCAATTTATCCACATCCTGCTTGTAGTGTGGGGCCCCAAACTGGACACAGTACTCCAAATGAGGCCTCACCAGTGCTGAGTAGAGGGGAATGATCACATCCCTCGATCTGCTGGAAATGCCCCGACTTATACAACCCAAAATGCCATTAGCCTTCTTGGCAACAAGGGCACACTGTTGATTCATATTCAGCTTTTCGTCCACCGTAACCCCTAGGTCCTCCTCTGCAGAACTGCTGCCCAGCCATTCGGTCCCTAGTCTCTAGTAGTGCATGGGATTCTTCCATCCTAAGTGCAGGACTCTGCACTTGTCCTTGTTGAACCTCATCATATTTCTTTTGGCCCAATCCTCTAATTTGTCTAGGTCCCTCTGTATCCTATCCCTACCCTCCAGCATATCAACCACTCCTCCCAGTTTAGTGTCATCTGCAAACTTGCTAAGGGTGCAGTCCACACCATCCTCCAGATCGTTAATGAAGATATTGAACAAAACCGGCCCCAGCACCGACCCTTGGGGCACTCCACTTGATACCGGCTGCCAACTAGACATGGAACCATTGATCACTACCCGTTGAGCCCGACCATCTAGCCAGTTTTCTATCCACCTTACCGTCCATTCATCCAGCCCAGACTTCTTTAACTTGCTGGCAAGAATACTGTGGGAGACTGTATCAAAAGCTTTGCTAAAGTCCAGAAATAGCACATCCACTGCTTTCCCCTCATCCACAGAGCCGGTTATCTCATCATAGAAGGCAATTAGGTTAGTCAGGCATGACTTGCCCTTGGTGAATCCATACTGACTGTTCCTGATCACTTTCCCCTCCTTTAAGTGGTTCAGGATTGATTCCTTGAGGACCTGTTCCATGCTACACACAGGAATGGTGCAACCCATCGATTTGCACCTGGACATAGGTAAAGGTGGAATTGTTATCCAGATGTTAGTTGTGCCAGAAGTCCAGCAGGGAGTGATTCCTTCAGCAGCCTGGCTGCCCTCAATCCCTGAGCGATTCTGGTATTCAAAGAAGGAATTTAAAACCCCACCCAGGCCCACACCCGACTTCAGCCACCAACTAGTCTCAGTGGCTGGATCCATATGGGTTTCCTGCAGGCAAACCACAGAGTACCCTACAAGAACAGAGAGCACCTGGCAACTGTTGAGATCCACCCTAGAGCATCTGGTGTTCAATGTTGAAAAGATGGTTGGCTTCATTCTGAGGGTCGGAGAGGATCCTCGTGAGCCTGGAATCCCCATCCAGCCTTGCAACAGTCGCTGATGAACCTGAAAGGCTTGTCACAGAAGTTGTGAGCCCACTGGGAGACCAGGATGTCCTACCTCCCAGTTCCCCTCCACTCCTCCAAAACAGCCCTCGTGGCCAAGAGAACAAGATGGAAGTATCCCCAGCACTGGAGAGGAAGCTTCACCTTACCCTTGACATCACAGGTGTCCACCAGAAAGCGGTCATGCTCATCCCGCAGCACAATGGGGGATGGTGTAGTGGACCTATGATCACTCTCTGGCTGGGCCATTTTTACGACTCTGTGGCCCACGGAGATGAGCAAAGAGGGAGAAGACCACCCTTGTGGCGACTGTACCGGTGGTGCCACAACCCATCTCTGTCTCCAGAGAGCGAAAGGGAGCTGCAGGGAAGAGAGCAGCCCCTAAAGGGTCAGGTAGGGGAGAAAAAAAACCCACTCCCTGAGGTTCACCCAAGGACAGCGGAAATGAGAAAACCCATCAGTGGCAGCAGTATGGAAGATGGAGAGGACACAAATGAATAGGGCTTCTCTCCCCCCTCCCCCCACAGCTCCTGCCTCTGCTCTGTGTCTGCAGCAGGGCTCAGGGGAGCCTGATATGAGGGCTTCTTCTGTGGCTCCATCAGGGGCAGCCTGGGCTCTTCCCCTCCCCCCGCAGCTCCTACTGGGCCTGGAGGCTTGAACACCTGCCAGATGAAGCTGAGTCAGTCTGGGCTTGGGGCTTCTGCCCCCCTTCTGCTGAGCTTCTCCACACGAATCACAGGCTGATTCCCATGTTCTGTTCATTCCCTCTGAAGCACCTGGCACTATCAGAAGACAGGATACTGGGCTACATGGACCATTGGTTTTACCCGGAATGGCCATTCTGATCTTCTTAGTTAGACCCCAGATGTTTCTGCTTCCTGCTGTAACACACTATACCCCATTCCCTTCCCAGAGCTGAGATAGATCCCAGGAATCAGTTCCCAACTGTCTGGGTGGTTAAACACTGGAATAAACTGCCGAGGGAGGTTGTGGAATCTCCATCTCTTGAGATATTTAAGAGTAGGTTAGATAAATGTCTATCACGGATGGCCTAGACCGTATTTGGTCCTGCCAGAAGGGCAGGGGACTGGACTCGATGACCTCTTGAGGTCCCTTCCAGCCCTAGAATCTATGAATCTATGAGTCATGACGGAGTCTCTCTCCACAGAGTTAGTAACAAAGTAAGAATAAACAGAAGAGATGGGGCAAGATTGCAATTTCAGGGACCGAGTTTCCAGGAATTAGAAAGTTTGGAAACCATTGTAGTGTGAATAGACTGACTCCCCATTTCATCACATTGACACAGCACAGTCAGGACAGGGAAGGGTTTAATGTCTCTCTGTCTGTCCAGTAAGTGATTCAAGGAAGAGAACACAGCACCATGCACCAGCCAGCTCTGCACAGAGCTCAATCAGAAAGCCAGAGCACAAGGAGGAAACATTTAGACCTCTTTATGAGTAAAGAGCCGGAGCAGCCTGGCCCGGATCTGTTTGGTCCTCACCTCATAGATAAGTATGTTAACAAAAAGAGAAATCCTAGAAAAGTTTTATGTCAATTCCTGTGTTGTAAAGTATTAAAAAATAAAGGGAAAGTGGTTTTTTGTTATAAAGTATATAAAATCGAGAGGTGGTAGCTAGGTCGATGGAAGAATTCATCTCATGCTGTCTACACCAGGGCACAGACTATCCAGTAAATTCTTGGAATGTATTGGAGGGAATTTTTTGTTCCAGAAGCTGGAGAAACCTACTTGGAGAGAGGCTGTTCTAGACTTGATTTTGACATATAAGGAGGAACTGGTTGATAATTTGAAAATGGAAGGCAACTTGGGGGAAAGTGTACAGGAAATGATAGAGTTTACGATTCTAAGGAATGGTAGGAGGGAGAACAGCAATATAAAGACAATGGATTTCAAGAAGGCAGACTTTAATAAACTCAGGGAGTTAGTAGGCAAGATCTCATGGGAAGCACGTCTAAGGGGAAAAACAATAGAAGACAGCTGGCAGGTTTTCAGAGAGACATTAGTAAGGGCAGAAGAGAAAAATATCCCCCTGCATAGGAAAGATAGGATGTATGGCAAGAGACCACAATGACTTAACCAGGAGATCTTGAATGATCTAAAAATTAAAAAAGGATCCTACAAAAAGTGGAAACAAGTTCACATTACAAAGCAGAAATATTAGTAAATAACACATGTATGTAGGGGCAAAATTAGAAAGGCCAAAGCAAAAAAGAAAAGAAAAGAAACTGAAAAATATCCATAGGCAAGTAAGAAATGTTATGCAAAGGAATCAATGCAAGCTGTATGAGCTGAAGGAACCAATATATTTATCTGGAAAAGAGGAGATTAATGGGGGACATGATAGTGGTCTTCAAATACCGGACAATCTGCCTTAAAAAGGTGGAGGAAAGTTATTCTGTTTTACTACAGAGCGGCAGGACAAGAGGCAATCAGTTCAAAATTCCAGCATAGCAGATTTAAATTAAATTTCAGGAAAATTTTCCTAACTTTTACAACAGGAAGCCAATGGAACAGACTCCAAGGGAATTCATGGAAGCTCCTTCTGTGGAGGTTTTGCAAAGTCATCTGAATAGCCATCAGTAGATCAGACATTTATATTTAATGTGTCTCATAACATGAAGAAGGGAACATTTAGTTAAATTAAAAGTCTGAACATATAACATTGAGAAAAGATAATTGCTAACATAATTCATATTTGGCCAGTAGAACTCCTTGCAACCAATATTATTGGAGTGAAGAGCATAGAAGAATGGGATTCACAAATGGATTAGCCATTGTATGTGGTGCTGGTGGCATCACCTGTAGTTTAGGCTGTCTGACACAATCCATTAGAAGAACTCATTTTCAGTTGCTTATAAATTTTACAAATTTTCGGTGTCTGGACTCAAATTTCCCATGCTGGGGTCTGCTTCGAGAAGAATTATTTTTGGAAAGTTTCAGGCATAACAGTTCAGCCAATTTCTCGAATGAAGTTAGGAAAAAGTATATGCTACCCAGGTTGAAAAATTCTCATTATTGTTCTAGTGAGGAGCCCTAGCACCGCCAAGCTTTCCAGCAGATAAAACTCAGGTAACACCCCCTGTCCCTCTGCCCCATTAACAGACAGAGCCCTGAAATACAAGAGGATGGTGTGACAGTGTCTGTGCATTAGCACACAGCTGGCTCCTGACATGTGTATTCAGTTTTTCCCCAAGGGGAATTTTGCCTCACGGGGGCGTGAGCAAAGAACGGGCCATGGTCTCAGAATTTGGCCTTATATTGCACATCTACTAACACCTTTCACCCTGAAGGATTCACTGTGCCACTGAAATGCACCACCTGCAGCTGGAGGCTATCAAGCGGGATGCGCAGGGGTGCATAGAAATCAGTGACATTTTGGCCAGTGATTCTTTAGCAAATTCATCATTTATGGCAATGGCCCTGGGAAGTTTCATGGTTGTCCAGAGCGGAAAGGACCACAGACTTACTGTCTATCCCACCACATCAATGTTGCAGAAGGATTGTCGATCGGGTGAGCTCCTCAGCAAGAGATGGGTACCTGTGAATTCTGAGATGGAAGTGCCCTCCATAGAAATCCCCCTCAGGTAGCCGTGACCCACACCTCTCTCACCCCAGCATCATCAGCAACATCCCATGCCAAGAGCTGACTCAGGGGTGTGCACAGTTTCTAATATAGCTCTGTGCAGTCCCAGGGGAGTTCGCTCAGCTTCTAGAGGACAAGGGAGTATCTGAATGCAAACAGGCTGTAGAGAAGCCTGTCTCCACTTCTGTGCTAATTATCCAGCTTTAGAAGTAAACAGCAATTAAAGAACCTTCCCAAAGGGAGATGAGATCTCTTGGGCTCTGTGCTGAGTCAGAGAGGAAGTGGCTGCTCTGTACGTTTGTGTGTGTGTATTTAAAAGTTATAGTTGATGAGTAAGGAAATTAGGGATAATGCCTAACTCTCCAGAGGATCTGATGTCCTGTAAATTCTCAGGATTCAGAGAGATCTGGAGAAAGTTGACTAAGATGAGACATAAGCACTTAGAGCAAACACATGGGGCTGTCACTAAGAGATCAGAGATCAGTACTTTTCATCAGTAACTATCATCAGATTGTGTAACTCATTTCATTGAGTGATCTTCAAAACACCTAGCAAAAGAAAGTCACTATGAACCATCCCCATTTCATTGATCTGTAAATGAGGCACAGGGAGATATGACTTGTCCAAGGTCACATAACCATGCTCTCTCTGTCAGTAAGTGACCTCATGACAACAGGGAAAGGACTCATGGTCTCCCAGGGCTTCTTCACTGGAGGGGGGAAGGAATTCCCTGGGGTGAAACCTGGAACTGGGTAATGCCGAGCCCTCTGGCATATCAGTCTGGGCCCCTTCTCACACTGTGAGGCTGTGCCAAGCTGCAATCCTCTCACGACTTGCACTTACACAGCCATACACAGACAGGGACACACCCAGCTGCAGTTACATGAAAGCTTTCACTAGCCAGCCATGAAACTACAATACAGAGGCTCCAGCCAGCTCCCCCCAGTTCCCCAGCCTAGGACCCAAGAGCTGTTCCGTCTTGCCCTGGCCAAAAGCCTGACCAGTGTCAGCTTATTTCCCAGTCTGACTCTCCCTCAATGTGGAGAGGACAATACATCAGCCTGAGCAGATTCCCTTTTACGTTTCAAACAGCATCATGTAGTAAGTAAAAAATATAAAACAGATTCATTAATTACAGTAAGATCGGTTGTTTAAATAAGTGACAGGTGACTGAGGAGCTTCTGTGCTCAGGATCGCAGCATTCACATGGTTTCCATGCTGCCTGCATCCTTCCATCTCAGGCATTTATTCCTCATGTTGTCAGTGGAATTACAATGATAGAACCTGCTGGACTCTTCTGATTTTACAGGAGATTTGAGTCAAGGATCAGAGGAATGGGGTAAAAGAGAACCCTGCTTTCCAACAAAATTATGAGTTAACAGTGTGTCCTTGTTACTGAGAAGGCTACTGGCATATTGGGCTGCATTAGTTGGAGCATTGCCAGCAGAGCAAAGGAAGTGATTATTCCCCTCTAAATATAGAATATCAGGCTTAGAAGGGACCTCAGGAGGTCATCTAATCCAACCCTCTGCTCAGAGGGCAATTAAGCCCCAGACAGATTTTTACCTGAGTTCCTTAAATAGCCCCCTCAAGCATTGAATTCACAAACCCTGGATTTAGCAGGCCAATGCTCAAACCACTGAGCTATGCCCCCCCAATTGTCACTGGTGAGGCCACGTCTGGAGTATTGTGTCTAGTTTTCAGCCTCCACACAACAGAAAGGTGTGAACAAATAGGAGAGAGCCCAGCAGAGGGCAACAAAAATGATCAGTGAGTTGGGGCACATGACTTATGAGGAGAGGCTGAGAGAACTTGGCTTGTTTAGTCTGCAGAAGAAAAGAGTTAGGGGAGATTTGATCACATCCTTCAATTACTTGGAGGGGGGTTCCAAAGAGGATGGAACTTGGCTGTTTTCAGTGGTGGCAGATGACAGAATGAGAAGCAACAGTCTCAGGTTGCGGTGGGGAAGGTTTAGGTTGGACATTAGGAAACACTATTTCACTAGGAGGGTGGTGAAGCACTGGAATGGGTTCCCTAGGGAGGTGGTGGAATCACCATTATTGGATGTTTTTAAGGCCTGGATTGACAAAGCCCTGGCTGGGATGATTTAGTTGGTGTTGGTCCTGTTTTGAGCATTGAGGTCGACTAGATACCTCCTGAGGTCACTTTGAATTTTCTGTGATTCTATGATTCTAAAGAGACAGTTCATTTTCACAAGCACGCCATAGAGCTGGATTGGGGTGCCATCTGTTACCCCTCCCTCTATCCCCAAGAGGTCAGTTGTGTGACTGATCCCCTCCAGGAGGCCAGTGACACAGTCCCCTCTCCAAACTTGAGTCACAGGCTGAGTGCCTGGATGCACAGATGCTGAATCAGCCATTCTGTCCTGGGCATCCTCTCCCAAGTGACCAGGGAGGAGACATTCCTGTACTGCCACTATTCCTTTCCCAGATTCCCCCTCTGCCCCCCTCCCCAAGACACATACCCCTTGGCTCTCTAGGGTGGGATCTATCCCCTGTTCAGTTGTGAAGGGCTCACAGCTAACAGACTGGACAGTTCTCTCACTGAGAAGCGCTACTCTCCCCTCCCTTCCTGAGGTGCTGTTGCCTCCTGCTGCAGTGTTAAAGGAAGTCTCACCCACCTCCCCAGCGATTTCTAGGAGTCCATCACCTTTCTCTGTTCTCCCCTCTGGGACACATCTTCCTATGCTTCCTAGCAATGGGTATCTCCCTCGTACAGCTGTAATCTGGACATTTTCTCCCTGACAGGTAATACACACTTCTCCCTCCCCGAGGAGACTCTGCCTTCAGCTGCAGTGCAGGAGCTGGTTTCAGCCACCCCAGCTCTTGGGACCCTGCAGCTTCCCCCTGCTGCAGAGGAATTAAGGAGACTCGGTCTCATTCCTTCAGTCACTCCGGGGACATTCCCTCTTTCCCTCTGTGGATCCAGCACAATGATCCTTGTTGTAGGCAGACACTTTAACAGCCTAAAGGACATGAAAAATGTCATTACCAATTAGCATATCAATAGGGTTATTGTCTACTATCCACACTGATAATACAGCTTCAAAACACTCGGATTGTATGTTCCCTTTAGCCAAAGGCACAAGGATTTTTTGACCTCCTCTACTAGAAGCTTTGCCATCTGACCTGGCAATATGTCACCTTCTTCCTCTATACCCAGCTAACCACAGAAACTTCTGCCCCTGTATCTTCCCATCCAAGGTGTTCCCTGCAATTGATGCTGACATCCCTGATGTGCTTTATGTGTGGTTGTGTAGAGGATAATTTTATAAACCCAGAATGATAAGTGACAGGTGACTGAGGAGTTTCTGTGCTCAGGGTCGTAGCATTCACATGGCTTCCATGCTGCCTGCTTCCTTCCAGCACAGGCATTTATTCCTCATGTTGTCAGTGGAATTACAATTATAGCATCTTCGAGACTCTTCTTATTTTAGAGGAGATTTGACTCAAGGATTAGAGGAATGGGGTAAAGGAGAATCCTGTTTTCCAACAAAATTATACCCCTTTCTCTGTAGTTTATTTACAATAGATGTTCGTATCTGCTTGAAATCAACTACTAGAGAAGCCATCTCATCCATATTTTTACCTTTTTGTCCCACAGACACTGTTTTACATCATCTGTACATATGTTTAAGAAACACTCCTGAGCAACACTGTCAAACATTCCTTCAAACCTGTAACACCTTTGCTCCTTACACAGTTTCCCATCAGACCCTTCAGTTTGTTTACTTGTTCCACATTACTCATACCAGCCCCCCTCAGAAGATTCCTTGTAGTAGCTTTGCAGTGGTACCTCACCCTCTGGGCCACTCAGCCTCACTACACTGCTTGGTGTCACCCACAGTTAGGGAATTTTCCAGGCAACCCACAGCCTGTGTCTCTGTCCAGCAGTCCGGGCACAGCGGTTGTCAGTTAGGGTCTCTAACCTGCAATCGGAGCAAAGGAGAAAACAATGTTTTGAGCCCAAGCCCTTCATCAGGGCAGGGCAGCAAAGAGTCTACAGCTTGGGCCTGTAGTCAGGGCTGAGCAGCTCTACGACATCCCACAAAGGCTGTGGATGGGATCTGGGCAGCAGCTGCTGCTCTCCAAGTGCCACATTTTTGAGCGACCTCCAGCTCTGTCTATGAATCTGCCACATGCTCAGCTTGGTTAATACCAAGAGAGGTTAATACCAATCCGGTTATAGTTTGAAGTGGCAGGTTGCTTGATGACGTTAATGGCCAGAGACTTTGTTTTACCTGGATGAATGACCAGAGTAATGGACACGGCTCCTTGCCCAGTGTAGACGTGCGGTCTCACCCCCGTGGCGCCTCCTGCTGGCCTCTCAGGGAATTAGCTCTTTTCCAGCCAGGAGCGCCCTCTGCAGGCAGGGGCGGCTCTAGAAATTAGGCTGCCCCAGGCAGCGCGGTGTGCTGCGCCGCCCTTCCTCGGTCCCACGGTGGGTCCCCTGTTCCCGCGGCTCCGGTTGAGCTCCCGCGGCAGGTCCACCGGAGCCCCGGGATGAGCGGACCTGCCGCAGGCATGACTGCGGGAGCTCCACCGGAGCCGCGGGAACAGCGAACCTCCCGCGGGCACGGTCCGGCGGCTCCGCTTGAGCTGCCGCAGTCATGACTGCGGCATGACTGCGGCAGGTCCACCGGCCCAGCCTGCCGCCCCCTAGATTTGGCTGCCCTAGGCAACAGCTTGGTTTGCTGGTGCCTAGAGCCGCCCCTGTCTGCAGGGCGGTTACCCGCCTGTCCTCTGGCCCCCGTGTCCCTCCCTGGACCCTGGTGCCCTTTTAACTGGGGTGCTGCCCCCTGGCTGTACCCCACCAATCTGGGTCTTCCCTCCCTAGGGAACCCCCAACCACTATCCCACCTCGCCTCAGTTTTGGCTACTGCCCAGTCTCCATCTAGCCCCCGTTATCTGGGGCAGACTGTGGTATTAGCCACTCATCATAGGCAAAGAGGTTTGGACCTGCTGCCTTGGCCTACCCCGGGGCTGCCCTCTGCAACCCCCAGTACCTACTGGCCTTGTGCTAGGCCGCAGCCTGGGGCTTTCCAGGCGGAGCTCCCAGCTCCTCAGCCTGTCCCCAGACCTGCTCCACTCAGCTACCCTGTGTCCAGCTCCCTGCAGCCAGGCCCATCTCCCTCTACAGCCACAGCTGAGCCTGCTTTCCCCAGTCAGCCCAGGCTTCTTGCCCCAGCCCTCTCCTGGGCTGTTCCAAGCCCTTCAGGGCAGGAGCAGGGGGACCACCCTGCTACACCCAGCCAGATCAGCTCTTAGCTGGAGCCATTCCCAGGGCTACACCTGCAGTTGACACTGAAGTCAAGCCAATAACAGCCCCTTGAGTGTTTGTAACTGGCACCTAATGCGGGATGCACGTTAGAATTGGCAGAGAGAGGGAGGCGTGTGAGGTTAGCTACAAAGAAAAGAGAGAAATGGACTTAAATGCATGGAGAGAGACAGAGAGAGAGAGAGAGAGAGAGAGAGAGATTGGATGAAACCTGCTAAAACAGGGACTGCCTGCATTTTCCATCCTGGGAGCACGTTCCAAGGGTGTTGGTGTCTTTAGGCATAACCCTAGGTAACTCAGGAGGGTGGAAAACCATAAGTGTCAATAAAGCCTTCCTGTACTAGGCCTGAATGAACTAAAGTCACTCCATGTCTGACCAAAGCCTTTCCATGTTTGAACTTTAATCGACCTAACAGGCCAGCAACAGAGAATGGTTATCAGTTGCAACACCTGTACCAGAAGGTAATAATGAAGCCTGCTATAATGAGGCCTGCTTGCTCCTGGCTAAGGGGCAAAATAACAGATCAAAGAAAGTAAGACAAGATAACGGTTCACAGAAGAGTTACTAACGAGCTAAATTGGTTGCCGCCAAGTATGACATAACTGCTTAATGTAATTGCTACTACAAAGTGTATCTGCTACATGGGAATGAAAGGTGGGGAGAGGGGGGAGTCGGGGGGAATAGAAGAGGCTTAGTTAAAGTTATGTATAAAAAGAGAAAAGCTGCTTGTAGCTGTGTGCTTGATTTGAGACGTGTCTGTCTCCTTGCATCGCTTTGAGATCTCAAATAAACTTTGTCTGCTTCTCCACCTTGGTGTGTTTATTGGCGCGAAGCACACCGGGCAACGAACCACTGTTGCTGACCTCGGGCACTCTGTGCCGGCAACAAGGGAGAAGAGAAATCCACTCCCTGACCCCAAAACAGTACTCCCAGAAAGAGAGAGAGAGAGAGACGGGATGAAACCCACTGGAACAGGGACTCCCTGTCTCTGCCGTTCTGGGGAGCACTTTCCAAGGGAGAAACAAATTCTCTCTCTCAGCCCAAATATGCACTGTGTGTTCCAGAAACATTTCCTCCAAGGAAGCCCGGCTGGATCAGTTCTGGAACCAGAGCACTTGGGGAAACACTGAGGGCAGAGGAGTCATATTTGGGTGAAGAGAACATCTTGGGACACCTCCCTGCCCAGACCCACTCCCCTTCCACTCACAGTCCACTAGCATCTGTGCAGCAGCTCCACGTTTGCTGTCACAGCCCTGCTCAAGCTCTTGTGGCTGGACACCCAGTAGGTGGCTCTGTTTGGGTCCCACACACCGGACACGTGATTTTGAATCAGAGCAGGATTCAGGTGTTCGGTGGTTCTGGGTTTCTAGGCTCACTCTCGTGGGGCGGCTTCCATTCTTGCACCTCTATCTGGGAGCAGAGACTCTGAGGGCAGTTTTGGCCTGGATGCCCCAGACTCTCCCATTGCTTCAGCCCACCCTTCCCAGGGCTCCCTTGGGCCCACTCTGTTTCCAGTTTCTCTCTTCGGGGCACATGACTGTTAAAGGAAACAGACCCAGGTCTTGCAAATGAGGTTCCTAAAACAATTACTCTACTTGAGAGAGCACAAACAATACCCAGATCCAGGTAATCACTATACGACACCTGCACGCCACTCCCTGCCTCTGTGTCCTCACCATGCTGGAGCATCTTTGGGATTTCGTCAGAGTCCTCCAGGGCATTCAGGGCCACTTCCTGGCTCTCCTGGCTTCTCCTCCAGCTGGAATCTCTCTCTGCTGCAGCCAGAGCCCTGCAACCAAAGAGTCCCCACTGCCATGTTTGTGCCTCTCTCCTGCCCCAGCTTCTTCTGATTCATCCAGTCTCTGTGTTTTTGAAGGTGTGACAGGTTGAATCACAGAACCCACCTTGGGAGCGGACACCTGATGTGCTAAGACTACTTCTGCTCCTGCCTTCCTGCCCTGGCAGCTCGGGACTCCAGCACCCTGTCTTGCTGAGCCAAACACGCCCGTCTGCTCCAACATAGACCCAGGGTCTGAATTACTCGCCCCACAGCTACAGACTTAACTGAAAGCAGCTCACAGAAGTGTCCCTGTCTTTAACACTCAGATGCCCAACTCCCAATGGGGTCTAAACCCAAATACATCCATTTTACCCTGTATAAAGTTATACAAGGTAAACTCATAAATTGTTCACCCTCGATAACACTAATAGAGAGATATGCACAGCTGTTTGCCCCACTCCCCCAGGTTTTAATACAGACTCTGGGTTAATTAATAGGTAAAAAGTGATTTTATGAAATAAAGTAGGATTTAAGTGGTTCCAAATAGTAACAGGCAGAACAAAGTGAATTACCAAGCAAAATAAAATAAAGCACACACGTCTATGTCTAAGAGAGTAAGAAATTGAATCCAGATAAGATCTTCACCAGTTCCAGAATGCTCCCTTTTACAGACTAATCTCCTGTTAGTCTGGGTCCAGCAATCACTCCCACCCCTTGCACTCACTGTCCTTTGTTCCAGGTTCTTTCAGGTGTCTTTGGGGGTGGAGAGGCTCTCTCTTGAGCCAGCTGAAGACAGAATGGAGGGGTCTCCATAGCTCTCTCGTGGGCAGTCTCTTCTGCCTCCATAGCTCTCTTCTGGGCGGCTTCCTCTCTGGTTGGTTCTGCCTCCACAGCAATTAATTTCTAATTGTCTTAATTCCATCCATCTTTTATGTTCGTTTTCTTTCTCTTGTGCTTCCCGTCTGGCCAGCTCTACTTTATTAGCTGCTTTCCTGGGAGTCATTTTCCTGCTTTCTTGCGCTGGGCCTTGCCCCCTCTGCAGGGGATTCTTAGTTAACCTGGGACTTTCCCAGAGCCCAGAGTTCAGCCTTTCTGGGCAATTTGCAACCTGTGCAGTTTCAGCTTGTTCAGATCTCCACTCTTACTTATTTTGCTTCCTTTTCTGTCCCTTCTTCCCTTACCCAAAATAAACAAACAAAAAAGTAACCACTTTGTCTGTTCTCCGGCCACCACACTTAAAACTCACTTAAAATCACTACCAGTGTCTCAAAGCCACCAGCGGTACCCAGACCCTGCTCGACTACACCACTGTGATGGGTTCAGTCACAGAACCCCCCTTGGGAGCTGCCAAGTGACGTGCCAAGACTACTTCTGCCCCTGTCTTCTCTGCCCTGGCAGCTTAGGACTTCAGAGCCCTGCCTGGTTTGAGCCAGACCCACGAGGCCGCTGCAGACCCAGACCCAGGTCTGAAACACGTCCCCTAACAGCTGTGCGCTTGACTGAGAGCAGCTCACAGAAGTGTTCTTGTCTTTAACACTCAGATGCCCAACTCCCAATGGGGTCCAAACCCCAAATAAATCTGTTTTACCCTGTATAAAGCTTACACAGGATACACTCATAAATTTTTTGCCGTCTATAACACCGATAGAGAGATGCACGGCTGTTTGCCCCCCCCCCCAGGTATTAATACAGACTCTGCGTTAATTCATAAGTAAAAAGTGATTTTATTAAATACAGAAAGTAGGATTTATGTCGTTCCAAGTAGTAACAGGCAGAACGAAGTGAATCACCAAGCAAAATATAATAAAACACGCACGTCTCTGTCTAATACAGTAAGAAACTGAATACAGATAAGAGCTCACCCTCAGAGATGTTTCAATGTGTTTCTTTCACAGACAGCCAAGTTACATAATATGATGGTTATTGAAAATCTTGTTCAACATGTAATAAAGTTCTACTAATCCCAAAGGATAAATAATAAAATATAAAATTAAAAAATAAATTGAGACACCACTTCCCACGTGAATGAATATTTAAGGTATTACTGAAATACTCACTTAGAATCAATTCTTATTAACTAAACTAAGATTTATTAAAAGATAATTACACATAGAGACATGATTAGAGTTTTAAGTCAAAGTATTTAAGTCAGTTTCATTGTGGAGATGGCTGGCCTCAGAGTTCCACCGAGTTCTTTCAGAATTAGTCAAGAGAATATAGTCCAATGTTGAAATATTCATTATCAGGGCGGTCCAGGGTGTAACTGGAGACGAGAGTCTTGTGACTTGAGTTTCTCCTGATGATACTTAAGCAGGGCTGAGATTAAAAGATCAGGTTCGAAGAGCCCTTTATACAATTTCTGGGCAGCATGGCAGTACTTGGGTGAACAATAGGGTTTTGAAGTAACCTTCTATTTCCTAAACATCACTAGTAATTAACTACCTGGATTAACATAGGGTTGTTATCCATTAAGCAGTTTATAGAATGTTCACAAGAAACTATAAAGAGACTTATAGAAAATGATATTGCATGCAAGTTCCATCTAATAATATTTCCTTTTCATCTCTGAATTAACCAAATACAGCTCTAGTCAGGAATCATTTGGTTACACTGCTACCCTCTAAGAAGCTGTCAGTAAACAGAGACTACTAGAGTCACAAACTTCCTCCAGTTCTTTCATAATACAAGTCTACATTTCAAAGCTCGAGTCTCTCTAAGATGGAATGGCCCTAATTACCATCTACATACTTTTCTAACCTGTCTCTAAAGGGTGAATCTGGGTCAATAGCCTGCAAGTGATCATGTGACTCAACAAGGAGAAACTGGAAATAGCGTGCGCCCAAGGGGAGCCCCGGGAAGGGTGGGCTGAAGCAATTGGAGAGTCTGCAGGAGCCGATCCAAAGCTAGTGTCAGGGCCTTGCTGATTGGCGGGCAGGTTTCTGCTCCCAGAGGGAAGCACTAGAATGGAAGTTGCATTACAGAGCCAGAGGCAGGGCCTGAACAGTGCTGTCACTCAAAATCACAGGGGTCTTGTTTGTGGATGCCAAACACCCTCGGCTGGTGAGTGTTCAGCTTCACAAGGTTGAGTGGGGTTGTGACAGAAAACCTGGAGCTGCTACACAGATGTGGATGGGGAGTGGGCCTGGCCAGGGAGTGGGCTGATTGGCGGGCAGGTTTCTGCTCCCAGAGGGAAGCACTAGAATGGAAGTTGCATTACAGAGCCAGAGGCAGGGCCTGAACAGTGCTGTCACTCAAAATCACAGGGGTCTTGTTTGTGGATGCCAAACACCCTCGGCTGGTGAGTGTTCAGCTTCACAAGGTTGAGTGGGGTTGTGACAGAAAACCTGGAGCTGCTACACAGATGTGGATGGGGAGTGGGCCTGGCCAGGGAGGTGTCCACAAGATATTTTCTTCACCCATATGTGGCTCCTCTAATGTCTGTTTCCCCAAGTGCTCTTGTTCCAGAACTGATTGAGCCGGGCTCTGGAACACACGGTGTCTGTTTGGGGTCAGGGAGAGAGTTTTTGTGTCCCTTGGAAAGTGCTCCCCAGAATGGCAGAGACAAGGAGTCCCTGTTCCAGTGGGTTTTGTAACATCTCTCTCTCTCTCTCTCTCTCTCTCTCTCTCTCTCTCTCTCTTTCTCTTTTCTTCTGGTGTATTTAGGTCCAGGTCTCTCTTTCCTTTGTAACTCACCCCCCCCACACACACACACACACATGCCTCCCTCTCTCTGTCACTTCTAATTCCCAAGTCCCTAGCTATTTCTAATGGGTTTGATTATTTGTTTTATTAATAAGTTTACAGATTAATATTAGAGTATATTTCACCTGTAACAAAAGGAACCTGCAGGCCACATCCTGTATGTTGACCTAAAGCAGGTAGAAGATATGGAAAGGTGTAGGGAAAAGTGCAGCCAGAACCTCCTGTTGAAGTTGTGGAGGAGTTGGAATAGGGGCTGCAACCTTGCACATTCTAGATAGGTGTGCACCGGGGTCTGCCTCATGCCACAAAATGGGCAGGCATCTGGACTGGGGGTGAACTGTGCCACGTACATGCCTGTGCTCATGGCTCCATGAAGGAGCCACCAACCAATATCCCCAGTGGACCATAGGACCAGGATGGAGTACTTTCTGGAACACCGGATTCCTCACCCTCTGCAGCTGGGACTAGATTTCTCCACTTGGTATCAGGGTATCTGAGGAAGTGAAGCGTGTGGAGCATGAGCATGTAAAGTTGTGTCCTTGATGGAATTCAGAAATGAAATGGATGCAGGTTGTTCAGCTGGCTTGGGTTGTGATAGTGAGGGGGGCCGGAGGGACTCATAGGACAGGAGCCCAATCAAGAATTCCAGAGGTCCTGCAGTGAGGGGGTGGGTGGGGATCACCCTCTTGTAGGACCGCTCATGGAAAACCTGAGCAGTAGGCAGTAAGGTGACCCACACCTACTGGAGTATGTGTAGAGCGATCTGAAGAATGAAGAGCCCCAGGTGAGCTCCGAGATGAAAGAGGCCATCATAGTCACTAAAAGGTGGGCTGACAACTGTGCTGGTTGAATGCTGGAGGAGAGGGCCCAGGCAAGACAGAAAAAAATACATACATGTGGTCGACCACAAGTTGCTCAACCAATCAACCTCCAACTGGACAGAGAATCACAGAATATCAGGGTTGGAAGGGACCTCAGGAGGTCATCTAGTCCAACCTCCTGCTCAAAGCAGGACCAATTCCCAACTAAATCATCCCAGCCGGGCTTTGTCAAGCCTGACCTTAAAAACCTCTAAGGAAGGAGATTCCACCATCTCTCTAGGTAGCCGATTCCAGTGTTTCACTACTCTCCTAGTGATGAAGTTTTTCCTAATACCCAACCTAAACCTCCCACACTGCAACTTGAGACCATTACTCCTTGTTCTGTCACCTGGTATCACTGAGAACAGTCTAGATCCATCCTCTTTGGAACCCCCTTTCAGGTAGATGAAAGCAGCTATCAAATCCCTCCTCATTCTTCTCTTCTGCAGACTAAACAATCCCAGTTCCCTCAGCCTCTTCTCATAAGTCATCTGCTCCAGCCCCCTAATCATTTTTGTTGCCCTCTGCTGTACTCTTTCCAGTTTTTCCACATCCTTCTTGTAGTGTGGAGCCAAAAACATGACACAGTACTCCAGATGAGGCCTCACCAATGTCAAATAGAGGTGAATGGTCACATCCCTCTATCTACTGGCAATGTTCCTTATTAGGCAGCCCAAAATGCTATTAGCCTTCTCGGCAACAAGGGCACACTCTACATAGATAAAGGAGGAATTGTCATCTGTGTGTTGGTCTTGCAGACGTCCACCAAGGAGTGATGATTGACAATCTCTCTGAGGATGCCTGCAGCAGCCTGGCTGCTCTCTATCCTTAAGTGTTCTGGTCCCTCAGTCCCCACAGAGGACCAGGCACTAGTGGGGATCCAAGGTTCCAAGGATGGCAGCCACCTGTTGATAGAAACACACTCACTCTGGGTCTGCATTCGGTGGGTAGACATTGGACAGATTCAATGTCAGCCCCTCCACACTGGCCTGGAGGTGCAGCAGGTGACTTGGGACGGCCTTGGGAACTCCCAGCATCTCAGGCTGTAAGTAGGGGGAGAACAGGGTGGCCACCCCAGCTGAATGAATGCTGAGGTGTCTACAATATACCTGGTCTTCCCACTCCAGCCACCAGCTAGTCTTGGCAGCTAGATCCATGTGGGTTTCCTGCAGGCAAAGCACAAACTACCTGTCATAAACATACAGCTAAGAGTAGCACAAAATCCCTCCTTTAGCGGTACTTTCAAATCGGGCGGTGGGAGCAGGGGTTGTTCTTTGTTCTCTTTGCTTTGTCCCCTCTCAGGACAAAGAGAGAGACCAAGCAGGTAACCCAGCTTCTACTGAAATGACACACACATATAAAATTGCAGAAATTGTAAGTAATAGCAAGGAAATGCATTAGATTATCTTTTCATTTAGCTTGTGAATTTTCCTTATTCTACTAGGGGGGTATATTCCTGATTTTTGTAACTTTAAAGTTGAGCCTAGAGGGGAATATTATTCTCAACTCTTCCCAGGAAAGGGGATGAAGGTGCTTGGAGGGATATTTTGGGGTGGGTAGGGCTCCAAGTGGCCTCTCCCTGAATGTTTGTTTAAATCACTTGGTGGTGGCAACAATACCATCCAAGGACAGGGAAAGGAATTTGTGCCTTGGAGAACTGTTTAACCTAAGCTGGTAGTTATAAGCTCATGGGGTCTTTTATGTGGGTCCCGACATCTGTACCCCAGAGTTCAGAGTGGGGAGGGAACCCTGAAAGTACCCTACATCACAAAGAAAGGAGAGGACCTGGCAACATGGAGAACCACCCTAGAGCCTCTGGTGTTCAATGTTTAAAGATGGTTGGCTTCATTCTGAGGGCTGAGGAGGATCCTCATGGGCAGGAGAATCCCCAGCCAGCCTTAAAACAATCACTGGCCAACCTGAAAGGCTTGTCACAGAAGTTGTGGGCCCACTGGTAGACCAGGATGCACTCCCTCCCTGTTCCCCTCCACTCCTCCAAAACAGCTCTCGTGGCCCAGAGGACGAGCTAGAAGTCTCCCAAATGCTGGAGAGGGAGCTTCACCTTACCCGTGAAATCACAGGTGTCCAACAGAAATGATGAGGATCATCCAGCAGCAAAGTGGCAGACGGTGTCATGGACTTAAGTTTATCCTCTGACTGGGCCTCTGTTATGACCCTGAGAGGCTCTTTCTCCACAGGGCTAGTAACAAATTAAGAATAAATGTTTACATTTTAACACAAATCAGTGCTCGTTAAGTGACTTGCCATAAGATGTGAGAACACATTGGTTTTAGAGATGACTGGGTCACAGCTGACAAGGGGATGGGAAGACAGGAGTAAGTGACAGGGACAGCACATTGGGGAAAAGAGCCGCAGCAGAGTTGAGGCTTGACAGAATAGATGAGGCAAGATTGCAATTTCAGGTACCCGGCTAAGATCAATCAGAAAGTTTACAACCCAGTGTAGTGTACATAGACTGACTCCCCAGTTCATCATATTGACACAGCACAGTAAGGACAGGGAAGGGTTTAATGTCTCTGTCTGTCCAGGAAGTGATTCAGGGAAGAGGCCCCATCACCATGCACCAACCAGCTCTGCACAGAGCTCAATCTGAGAGCTAGAGCACAAGGAGAAAACATTTAGGTCTCCTTAGGAGTAAAGAGTTGGATCAGCCTGCCCCGGATCTGTTTGGTCCTCACCCCGTAAATGATGGGGTGCAGCACGGGGGGCACCAGTTGGTACACACTGGTAATAAGAATGAGGAAATGAATTGGCACATTCTGGCCAAACCGTTGAATGAAAGAGGAGGCTAAATCTGGGATGTACAAAGCTGAGATGGCACAAAGATGAGAGATGCAGGTACGAAAAGTATTGAGCCGGGCATCCTTTGTGGGGAGGCGGAAGATGGCCCGGAGGATCAGAGTGTACGACACGGCGATAAAAAACATGTCCATTCCACTCATCGAGATAAGATGAAACAACCCATAGTAACTACTGATGCGAATGTCAGTGCAGGCAAGCTTTACCACAGCTATATGCCCACAATAGAAGTGGGGGATGATGTTGGTTCTGCAATATGGCCACTGCCTCACCAGGAAGGGATAAGGTAATGTGATTATTCCACTACGCAGCACCACGGCCAGGCCTATCTTGGCCACAACAGAGTTTTTCAGGATCATGGAATATCTCAGAGGATTGCAGATGGCCACGGAGCGATCAAAAGCCATGGCCATGAGGATTCCAGACTCCATCGTTGAGAAGGAGTGAACGAAGTACATCTGGGTGAGGCAGGCACTGAAACTGATCTCCCTGGAATTGAACCAGAAGATGCTCAGCATTTTGGGTACAGTGGATGTGGACATGACCAGGTCGGTGATGGCCAGCATGCAGAGGAAATAGAACATGGGCTCATGGAGGCTCGGCTCTCTCTTCACAATGAACAGGATGGTGAAGTTCCCCAACACGGCTATGGTGTACATAGCACAGAAGGGAATGGAGATCCAGATATGGGCAGCCTCCAGGCCAGGAATGCCCAGCAGGATGAAGGTGGAGGGGTTGATGAAGTTACTTGTGTTAGTATCTGACATGATGTATGGGAGAAAATTTCCAACTCTGAGGCATAAGGGTGTCTCCTGGATTTACCCTATGCTCCCCTGACTTTCTGTGTGTTCCCAGGATCTCGGGTAATGGTCGCAGTAGAAATGCCTGAATGGAGAGACAATGTTAATATGAGACACTGCATACAGTAGTGGAGGCTGTTCTCATGGGAGAAGCAGATTGGTGGCTCTTCACACACTGAAAAATGACATTTTCATTATTCAGAGAAAATAACTTTGAACAATGATCCTACTAAATCCAATACCATATTTGTATTGTGCTCCCTGCATTAAGAATTCCTACACTTTGTGGTGAGGGAACCTTAGGAGGCACCAGCAGGAAACACAAGTGTGGATACTGGTTATCTATCATTGTTCCTTAAAGCAATGAGAGCCAGGATAGGGAATCCATACTGATGGGAGTTCCCCATTCATCCAGTTGCTCAAACTCAGAGAGGGCAAAAAAGAAACAAAAACCTTTTTCGAAGACATGTGCTGAGAGAAACATCCCAACTAGCAACAAAGAATCCTGTGGCACCTTATAGACTAACAGACGTTCTGCAGCATGAGCTTTCGTGGGTGAATACCCACTTCTTCAGATGCATCTTGACTTGCATCTGAAGAAGTGGGTATTCACCCACGAGAGCTCATGCTGCAGAACGTCTGTTAGTCTATAAGGTGCCACAGGATTCTTTGTTGCTTTACAGATCCAGACTAACACGGCTACCCTCTGATACTTGATCCCAACTAGAACATACCTCAGAGAAAAGACCTGGGCACCATTGATAGCAGCTCAAGAAAAACACCTGCTCATTCCCCGCAGTGGACAAAACACAACACTGTTCAGATCCCTAAGATATGGAATGTTTTAGTTTACACACGAGACAAAGATGAGGACATATGATATAGGAGAGGAAAAATGAAACTGATTTACATTCAAATAGACAGTTCCCAGCCAGTACTATCTATCGACACTTAGTGCTCCAAGAGGACTAATTCCCCAAAGCTGAGGAAAATTGTTAGCAGAACTGATTGGAGGGGTGTGGGGTAATTTAGACAGAAAAATATTAATGTCTTCATCAACGATTTAGAACATGGCATAGAGAATACACTTATTAAGTTTGCAGATGATACTAAGTTGGGAGGGGTTGCAAGCTTTTTCAGAATCGGATAAACATTCAAAATGATCTGGAAAAACTGGAGAAAGGGATGATTAGGGTTTTTGAAAACATGACCTATGACAGAAGACTGAAAGAGCTAGATTGGTTTAGTCTGAATAAAAGAAGACTGAGGGGGGACATGATAACAATTTTCAAATACCGAAAAGGTTGTTACAAGGAGGGAGAAAAACTGTTCTCCTTAAGCTCTGAAGAGAAGACAAGGAGCAATGGACTTAAACTCCAGCAAGAGTGGTTTAGGTTGGACATTAGGAACAATATTTCAAAAAAGGCAAATACTATGTTTTGTTATACTAGCAGAATTATAACATGCAAGTCATGGTCCGAGATAGTATTCCTCTGCTAGGTGTGGGCTAGGTATTAGTTGGAGAAATGTGTCAAATTTTGCTCACCAATGTATAGAAAGGATGTAGAGAATCTGGAAAGGATCCATAGACAAGTAACAAATGTTATGCAAGGGATGGAATGCAAACTGTATGAGAAAACCTAAGAAACCAGTATGTTTACTTGGAAAAGAGGAGATTACTGGGGGACAGGATAGTGGTATTCAAACACTTGAAAGGCTGCCATAAAAAGGTGGAGGAAAGTTTTTCTGTCTTACCACAAAAGAGCAGGGCAATAGGCAATGGGTTGAAATTCCAGCATAGCAGATTTAAATTAAATTTCAGAAAAATCTTCCTAACTTTAACTACAGGAGGCCAGTGGAACAGACTCCCAGGGACGTCATGGGAGCTCCTTCTGTGGAGGTTTTCCAAAGTCGTGTGAATAGCCACCAGTCTTAGATGACTAGGACAAAACAAACCTGCATCTTGTCAGGAGATAGACTAGCTGTTCCCTTATAATTCTATGGCTCTATCATTCTATGATGTAAAATCCTAGTGTTGACCCGGCCTTAGTCACACACACACACGTCTTTTGGCTCAATCCAGAGGTAACTGAGTAAAATTTAATGGGCCTGTGTTTTACAGCAGGTCAGACTGAATTCTCAAATGGTCCCTTCTGACCTTAAACTGTATGGATCTATTGATAAAGAAAGTAGACCAGGCATTTATATTTAATGTGTCTCATAACATGAACAAGGGAACATTTAGTTAAATTGAAAGTCTGAACATATAACATTGAGAAAAGGTAATTGCTACCATAATTCCTATTTGGCCTGTAGAACTCCTTGCTACCAACATTATTGGAGCGAAGAGCATAGAAGAATGGGAATCACAAACGGATTGTCCATTGCATGTGGTGCTGGTAGCATCACCTTTAGCTAAGTTTCTCTGACACCTTCCATTAGAAGACCTCATTTCCAGTTGCTTATAAATTTGCCAAATTTCAGGTGTTTGCACTGAAATTTCCCATTTGGGTGTCTGCTTTGAGCAGATTTTTTTTTTGGAAAGTTTCAGACATAACAGTTTAGCTGACTTCTTGAATGAAGCTAATAGAAAGTATATGTTACCCATTTTGAAAAATTCTCATTGTTCTAGTGAGGAGCCCTAGCAACTCCATGCTTTGCAGCAGATAAAAGTCAGGAAACACCCCCTGTTCCTCTGCCCCATAAATAGACAGAGCCCTGAATTGCAAGAGGAGTGTCTGTGCATTAACACACAGCTGGCTCCTGATGTCTGTACTCAGTTCTTGCTCCAAGGGGAGTTTTGCCTCACTGGGTCCTGAGCAAAGTATGTGCCATGGTCTCAGAATTTGGCCTTGTATTGCACATCTACTAACATCTTTCAGCCTGAAGGATTCACTGTGCCACTGAAATGCACCACCATGGGGCTGGAGTCCATCAGGTGGGATGAGCAGGGGTGCACAGAAATCAGTGACATTTTGGCCAGTGATTCTTTCTCAAACTCATCACTTATGGCAAGGGCCCTGGGATGTGTCATGGTTGTGCAGAGCGGAGAGCACCACAGACTTACTCTCTATCCCACCACACCCATGTTGGACAGGGTTTGTCAATCAGGTGAGGTTCTCAGAAAGAGATGGGTACCTGTGAATTCTGTGATCGAAGTGTCCTCCTTAGGAATCCACCTCAGGTATCCGTGACCCACACCTCTCTGAACCCAACAGCAGCATCCCACGCCGACAGCCGACAAACGGTGTGCACAGTTTCTAATATAGCTCTGTGTAATCCCAGTGGAGTTATCTCAGCCTCTAGAGGAGAAGGGAGGATCTGAGTGTAAACAGGCTGTAGACAAGTATGTCTCCACTTCTGTGCTAATTATCCAGCTTTAGGAGTAAACAGCAATTAAGGAACCTTCTCAAAGGGAGATGAGAACTCCTGGGCTCTGTGCTGAGTCAGAGAGGAATTGGCTGCCCTGTATGTTTGTGTGTATGTATTTAAAAATTATAGTTTATGAGTAAGAAAATTAGGGATAATGCCTAACTCTCAGGATAGATGGGTAGATAGTAGACAGAGATCTGGAGAAACTTGACTAAGAGGAGACACAAGCACTTACAGCAAACACATGGGGCTGTTGCTAAGGGATCAGAGATCAATACTTCTCATCAGTAACTATCATCATACTGTGCAGCACCTTTCATTGATGGATCTTCAAAACACCTAGCAAAGGAAAGACACTATAAACCATCCACATTTCATTGATAGGTAAACTGAGGCACGGGAGAGACATGTCCTGTCCATGGCCACACAGACACTGACTGACAGAACCCAAGTGTCCTGGCTTCCCTTCCACAACCATGGTCTCTCTGTCAGTAAGTGACCACATGACAACAGGGAAATGGACTTATGGATTTGCAGGGCCTGTTCACTGGGGCGGAGGGGGAAAGGAATTCCCTCTGGCCAACCAATCTGGGCCCCCACTCACACTGTGAGTCTGAGACAAGCTGAAATCCTCTCACGTCTTGTGTTTACATAGCAGAGGCCCCGCTCCAGTTCAGGACCCCTTGGGCTGGGCCCTTCGCAAACCCAGAAGCAGAAACAGCCCCTGCCCCAAAGAGCTTAGAAATCAAATTCAGACAAGACCCAGCTACTGAGTGTAACACACCAGAGAGGGGGCAGGCGGGAGATGGGGGAGGAGCAGCACTCAGAACGGGTGGTTCCATAGGCTGCTGGGTGGGCGTGAGACAGCGGAAATGCACAGCCCGGCCCTGGCTGTTGGAAGTGTGTCCTGGGCCGTTAAGAGCAGATCACGTGTTCGGGGAACTAGACTGGGGCGAGCGAGAACCGGCCATTGAGTGGCAGCTGCAGCAGACACACAGCTGGGAGCGCGTGACTCTCCGTTAGCTTTTGTAACCTGCTTTAGTTCCAATCACACCTCCCTCCATCCAGTGCAGACTGAGCCTCCTTCTTATGAATTCCCAGGACAAACCCAGGTACCGGAGGGGAGGGGAGAGGAGAGGGCAGAGGTAACAGGGCTGTGGGGAAGGAACGAAGGAGCCACCCTGGAGATGGAAGAACTGAAAGCCCCCAAGGAGTTGAAACTCCCAGGCAATGCAGCAGACTCCGGGAAGGGATTCAGGCAGAGTTTTGAGATATATCTGTGCAAGCAGCTGGGTTTGGTGCCAGAGACCAGCAGAAAACTGCAATCTTCTTAAACAGTGCAGGGCTTGAGGCAGTGGGCGTCGTTACTATCACACAGCTCTGGCTTTGCACTGGCACTATGTCAGTAAAACTCTTGTCAGTTACGGGTGTAAGCAGAGTCAGGATGAGCGCTACCCTGACATCTGGTGGTGAATTATGGTGAGTGTGGAAAAGAACTTAGGGGGCTGATCTTGTTTGCATAGGCACACCCACTCTGCCTAGCATGAGCCCATGGCAGCCCAAATTGGTCACTTTGACAGCTGTGGGATCCCCAATTTCTCAGTTATTGGGGTAGGAGGAATCATAGAATCATAGAATCTCAGGGTTGGAAGGGACCTCAGGAGGTCATCTAGTCCAACCCCCTGCTCAAAGCTGGACCAAACCCAACTAAATCATCCCAGCCAGGGCTTTGTCAAGCCTGGCCTTGAAAACCTCTAAGGAGGGAAGGAGATTCCACCACCTCCCTAGGTAACCCATTCCAGTTCTTCACCACCCTACTAGTGAAAAAGTTTTTCCTAATATCCAACCTAAACCTCCCCCTCTGCAACTTGAGACCATTACTCCTTGTTCTGTCATCTTCTACCACTGAGAACAGTCTAGATCCATCCTCTTTGGAACCCCCTTTCAGGTAGTTGAAAGCAGCTATCAAATCCCCCCTCATTCTTCTCTTCTGCAGACTAAGCAATCCCAGTTCCCTCAGCCTCTCCTCATAAGTCATGTGCTCCAGCCCCCTAATCATTTTGTTGCCCTCCGCTGGACTCTCTCCAATTTATCCACATCCTTCTTGTAGTGTGGGGCCCAAAACTGGACACAGTACTCCAAATGAGGCCTCACCAGTGCTGAGTAGAGGGGAATGATCACATCCCTCGATCTGCTGGAAATGCCCCTACTTATACAACACAAAATGCCATTAGCCTTCTTGGCAACAAGGGCACACTGTTGACTCATATTCAGCTTTTCGTCCACCGTAACCCCTAGGTCCTTTTCTGCAGAACTGCTGCCCAGCCATTCGGTCCCTAGTCTGTAACAGTGCATGGGATTCTTCCGTCCTAAGTGCAGGACTCTGCACTTGTCCTTGTTGAACCTCATATTTCTTTTGGCCCAATCCTCTAATTTGTCTAGGTCCCTCTGTATCCTATCCCTACCCTCCAGCGTATCAACTACTCCTCCCAGTTTAGTGTCATCTGCAAACTTGCTAAGGGTGCAGTCCCCACCATCCTCCAGATCGTTAATGATGATATTGAACAAAACTGGCCCCAGCACCAACCCTTGGGGCACTCCACTTGATACCGGCTGCCAACTAGACATGGAACCATTGATCACTACCCGTTGAGCCCGACCATCTAGCCAGTTTTCTATCCACCTTACCGTCCATTCATCCAGCCCATACTTCTTTAACTTGCTGGCAAGTATACTGTGGGAGACTATATCAAAAGCTTTGCTAAAGTCCAGAAATAGCACATCCACTGCTTTCCCCTCATCCACAGAGCTGGTTATCTCATTATAGAAGGCAATTAGGTTAGTCAGGCATGACTTGCCCTTGGTGAATCCATGCTGTCTGTTCCTGATCACTTTCCCCTCCTTTAAGTGGTTCAGAATTGATTCCTTGAGGACCTGTTCCATGATTTTTCCAGGGACTGAGGTGAGACTGACTGGCCTGTAGTTCCCTGGCTCTTCCTTCTTCCCTTTTTTAAAGATGGGCACTACATTAGCTTTTTTCCAGTCATCCAGGACCTCCCCCGATCGCCATGATTTTTCAAAGATAATGGCCAATGGCTCTGCAATCTCATCTGCCAACTCCTTTAGCACCCTCGGATGCAGTGCATCCCGCCCCATGGACCTGTGCTCGTCCAGCTTTTCTAAATAGTCCTGAACTACTTCTTTCTCCACAGAGAGCTGGTCACCTCCTCCCCATACCGTGCTGCAGAGTGCACCTGTCTGGGAGCTGACCTTGTCTGTGAAGACAGATGCAAAAAAAGCATTGAGTACACTAGCTTTCTCCACATCCTCTGTCTCTAGGTTCCCTCCCTCATTTAGCAAGGGGCCCACACTTTCCTTGACTTTCTTCTTGTTGCTAACATACCTGAAGAAACCCTTCTTGTTACTCCTAACATCTCCGGCTAGCTGCAACTCCAAGTGTGATTTGGCCTTCCTAATTTCACTCCTGCATGCCTAAGCAATACTTTTATACTCCTCCCTGGTTATTTGTCCAATCTTCCACTTCTTGTAAGCTGTTTTTTTTGTGTTTAAGACGAGCAAGGATTTCACTGTTAAGCCAAGCTGCTTGCCTGACATATTTACTTTTCTTCCTACACATCGGATGGTTTGTTCCTGCAACCTCAATAAGGATTCTTTAAAATACAGCCAGCTTTCCTCGACTCCTTTCCCCGTCATGTTATTCTCCCAGGGGACCTTGCCCATCAGTTCCCTGAGGGAGTCGAAGTCTGCTTTTCTGAAGTCCAGGGTCTCTGTTCTACTGCTCTCCTTTCTTCCTTGTGTCAGGATCCTGAACTCGACCATCTCATGGTCACTGCCTCCCAGGTTCCCATCCACTATTGCTTCCTCTACTATTTCTTCCCTGTTTGTGAGCAGCAGGTCAAGAAGGGCTTTGCCCCTAGTTGGTTCCTCCAGCACTTGCACCAGGAAATTGTCCCCTACACTTTCCAGAAACTTCCTGGTTTGTCTGTGCACCGCTGTATTGCTCTCCCAGCAGATATCGGGGTGATTAAAGTCACCCATGAGAACCAGGGCCTGTGATCTAGCAACTTCTGTTACTTGCTGGGTCTCCAACACTCAGGTACCAGACCAACCCTGGTCTGGTGGGCTGTAGCAGACTCCCATCATGACATTACCCTTGTTGTTCATACTTCTAAATTTAATCCAGAGACTCTCAGGTTTTTCTGCAGTTTCATACTGGAGCTCTGAGCAGTCATACTACTCTCTTACATACAACGCAACTCCCCGACCTTTTCTGCCCTGCCTATCCTTCCTGAATAGTTTATATCCATCCATGACAGTACTCCAATCATGTGAGTTATTCCACCAAGTCTCTGTTATTCCAATTACATCATAATTCCTTGACTGTGCCAGGACTTCTAGTTCTCCCTGCTTGTTCCCCAGGCTTCTTGCATTTGTGTATAGGCATGTAAGATAACTCACTGATCCTCCTGGTGTCCCAGTATGGGGCAGGAGCCCTCCCCTCTTGCACTCACCTACTTGTGCTTTCTCCCGATATCCCACTTCTCCACTTACTTTGGGGCTTTGGTCTCCTTCCCCCAGTGAACCTAGTTTAAAGCCCTCCTCACTAGGTTAGCCAGCCTGCTTGCAAAAATGGTCTTCCCTCTCTTCGTGAGGTGGAGCCCGTCTCTGCCTAGCAATCCTTCTTCTTGGAAGACCATCCCATGGTCAAAGAATCCAAACCCTTCTCTCCGACACCATCTGCATAGCCATTCGTTGATTTCCATGATTCGACGGTCTCTACCCTGGCCTTTTCCTGCCACAGGGAGGATAGACGAGAACACCACTTGCGCCTCAAACTCCTTTATCCTTCTTCCCAGAGCCAAGTAGTCTGTAGTGATACGCTCAAGGTCATTCTTGGCAGTATCATTGGTGCCATGAGGAGAAGCAGGAAGGGGTAGTGATCCGAGGGCTTGATGAGTCTCGGCAGTCTCTCCATCACATCATGAATCCTAGCCCCTGGCAAGCAGCACATCTCTTGGTTTTCCCGGTCAGGGTGGCAGATAGATGACTCAATCCCCCTGAGGAGAGAGTCCCCGACCACCACCACCCTCCTCCTCCTCCTCTTGGGAGTGGTGGTCGTGGAACCCCCATCCCTAGTATGGTGCATCTCATGCCTTCCAATCAGTGGAGTCTCCTTCTGCTCTGTTTCCCAGAAGCTGAGCAAAATCTGTCCATAGGTATCGAAATTCCTACAACGGGAGCACAGCCGGGACTGCCCAGCCTCCTCTCCCCAAATAGTGAGTAGATCCATCAGCTCTGAAGTGGTCCAAGTGGGAGGGCAATTGCTGTGTGGATTCATCATGGTTACCTGGGAACATGTGATGTGAGCTCTCCACGCTGAGTAAACAAGAACAGGAATTTCAAAATTCCCGGGACATTACAGGGGGGACCGGGTGGAAGGTGTTTACCTGGATGCAAGGTAGCAGAGTTGAAACTTCTGACCAGAGTATCAGCATGAGCACTGTGGGATGCCTTCTGGAGGCCTATTACTGGGATAAAATCAAGTGAAAGTGTCAACATTGGCACTTCGGCCACAAAACTTTAGTTTAAAAAGCCTTATAACTTTTGTCAAGGTGGTTTTATACTCTCACTGAAACTGAGGAGTTCTGTCATCGAAAGTGGCTTTGCAGAGTATACACCTCCACTGTTTAACACCAAAAGCTGCCTTTTGGTGACAAAACAAAGCAGTGTTGACAAGCCCTAAGGAACAATGATGGATAACCAGTATCCACACTCATGTTTCCTGCTGGTTCCTGTGAAGGTTTTCCACACCATGATGTGTAGGAATTATTGACTGATGGAGCACCATAAAATATGGAATTGACATTAGTAAGGTCAGTTCTTCATAATTAATTTATCCAATTACTTGGTCTCCTACCTCCCAAGTATTCTCTCTCTGGTTTTTGTCAAAGTAAGCCTTTGTCTTACGTCTGGATTTTCCCAATTTGGCAGCTACCTGCAAGTGAATGTGATTTAAATGTTTTTGCAGATTTTGCAGGTAGGTATCCATTTTTATTCCCTCTAATTGAGTGCCACTAGCTTGCCAAATTAAATGTTCTGGTAATCTCATTGTTCGGCCTGTCATCACTTCAAAAGGTGTTTTATCAGTAGATGCAGTTGGTGTCGCCCTCAATGCCATTAAAATTAAAGGCATGAGGGTGTCCCAGTTACGTCCATTGGCATTAACCAGTTTCCTCAACATCACTTTTATAGTCCGATTGGTTCGTTCCACCATCCCAGATGACTGTGGTCTGTATGGGATGTGTAGTCTCTGCGGACTCCCATTAATTTAAGACAATCCCTAAAGAACTGTCCTGTAAAATGTGATCCCTGGTCTGATTCTACCTTTGCAGGGATCCCCCAGCGAGAGAAGACTTGTTCTACTAAGACCTTGGCAGTGGCTCTTGCAGTATTGGCTTTAAGGGGAAATGCCTCTATCCACTTTGAGAAATGATCGATAATCACCAATAGATATTGGTTACCTCTTTGAGTCCTTGGCAAAGGACCTACAAAGTCAATCTGCAAAGCCATCCAAGGACCTTCATACACCCGGGATCTTAGTGGCGCATTTCTTTGGGATGGAGTAGGATTAGCTTGGGCACATGCCAGACAATTTTCACAATACTGTTGCACATCAATCCTAAGAAGTGGCCACCATCCTACAGATGCAAGACGTTGGACAGTTTTGTCCACTCCCTGATGTCCTCCTGTAGCAGTGTCATGGACCATATACATCATTTCCCTCCGTAGGTGAGCTGGAACTACCCACACAGGGAAAGGACCTCCTGTATACATGAGAACTCCATCTACTACTTGTAACTGCTGTTCATGTCATTTGTACAAAGGGTCTATTGTTAATGATCCCTCTTTACCTATTTTGGAAAGCTCTAGGACTACTCTCATTATGTCCTTATCCAATTTTTGCATATCTTTCAGATCTGGTATATTGGGTTGTACCAATTTAGTTGCAGCTATAGGACATTTAGGATTAGGGGTAATAATAGAATACTCCTGATCCTTACCTTCCCAAAATTCTCCTGATCGGGCTCCTTCACGGGCCAATTTATCAGCTTTCTCATTTTCCATAGCATAAGGGTCCAATTTCCAGTGAGCTTTTACTTTTTTTACTTTGATTGGCCGCTCTGAAACAGTAACTATTACTGTTAACCAATGGATATATTTCATCAGTGATGCATACCTAATAGGTGTGTCATCAGAAGATGTAAAACCATTTGTTTCCCTATATGGTAGAATCTCTGTGAGAGAATTGCATACCCATGCAGAGTCTGAAAACAGACAGATATCTTGGTATGTGGTGGTGATGGAGAACTGCACACAGTACTCCAACACACAAGCCACTGCAGCTAATTCTGCATATTGAGCCGAATGTGGAGTGCATGAATATGCCTTTTCCCAAGGCTCTTCTTTCCCCTCAGGGGGAACTGCATAGATTCCAAACCCAGGATAGGGTTTACCTTGATGGTAATAACTAGAACCATCAACAAAGAATTTATACCTATTAATGGAATCTGTCTCCTGGATTAAAGGTTGAAAGAGCTTTTGTTTTTCCTCCCCCCTTAGATCCAATTGATCAAAGTTGGGAAACTTGGTTTAGGCGTCTGTAGTCTATTGTGAGACGCCACGAACCATCTGGTTTCTTGACAGGCCAAATAGGTGAATTTGCAGTGGAAGTACATTTTCGTAGTACTCCCTGTGTCAGCAAAGACTTGATAGTCTTTTCTATGTATGGATTTGCTTGTTCTGGGTAGGGATACTGTCTTTGGGCTGAAATTTCTCCTCCTTCTACAACAATAGTGACGGCCATGCATCCACAGTCATGTTTGTGTTTAGCAAAGGTATCTGCATGTTTGTACAGTAATGCCTGTAACTCAGGTTGGTCTGCATGTTTAGCCACTATTTTGTCCAAATCATACCCTTCAGGTTCAGAGTCCTCCACTGGAGATACCATACCACACATCCTTTTCCTGTTCTACTGAAAAACACAATAATTGGTTACACAAATCAAGAACACATCCGTGTTTGTATAAGAAATCAGTTCCCAGTAGACAATTCTTTGGGTCTGCTAATCTCATCAATGCAAAGGTATGATTCTTTCTTAGGTGACCTATTTGTACTTTTTAACTGAGGAAGAGAATTATTAACTAGCAAACTGATGTATGGCAGTTCATCTGTTTTCTTTTTTATATGACTTCGCCAAGCTGCACTTAACCGCAAATGAAACTGATGTGGAGTTTCATTAGGTTTCTGCTTTAAGTTAGACAGAATTACTACTCCAGCTTGCCCTGGGTGCTGGTTATGTTCCAATAAGGCTACTGTCTCTTCAAAAGTTTTCTCTCCTACCCTAAACTTAAGTGGCAAAGTACTCCACAATGCTCGATTCACTGTGAGTTTTAAGATTTTAACCCAATCTTCTCTTCTTAAGCCAAACACTTTTGCTGTCTCCTGCACACGTTGTGCATGCATAGCAAGTGAAGAATCCTCCATCATTCCTACTTGCTTAGCTACTAGGTCTAAGGTTTTAATATCTGTAACAACTGCTACAGGACAATCAGAATTGGAACCTGAAGTCCCTTCTTCTGGATCTGAATCTGAGCTTTCATCTGAGCTTAAATCTACAATTTCTATTCCTTGACTCCTTCTACCTGGATTCACATTTTCCTCATCTGAACCATCAAAACTTTCCACTGGAGATAATCCTGGGTATCTAGGATAACTTTCCATGAAATGTCTATGGCTTACATTCAGAGCGTCTCCACACTGACACAGGACATCCCTTAGTCCACTAAAATCTGATGTAGTCGGGCATTCTACCGATACACTAGGTGATACCAGCATATACCACAGGGGTGTAGAGGACCCATGAAATTCCTGGGGTCTAGCCAATGTTGATTGCCCAAATGCCAATAAATGCCCACCCAAAGGGACTGGATCTTCTACTCTATATGGTGCTAATGTAAAATTGGGTGGAGGAGCAGGAATTCTATTCCCTGCTTGTTGTTGTAGCTCTCTTTGTAACTTAGAGATCACTACATCACATGCATTAGCTACAAGTGTTACCTGTGATACGGCCTCTTCTAATCCCTGAACAATGACCGATTCTAAAGGTACTGCTTCTTCACTCACAGAAACTGTCTCTACAGAAGCTTTTTCTGCTTCTTTGTATGCGTTACTGACTGCTTCACTTATTTCCTTATTTGTGTCACCACCTCTTTCTATGACACTTGTCTCTACCTCCTGAACTGCCACCTCAGAGCTTCCGTCTTCTATCAGCAGACTGTCAGTGGCTTTTGCACTGCCAATTTCCTCCTCTGACTCCTCTTGTGGCTCCACAGATTCAATCTGCAACTCCACTTCTGAAGGTACTGTGTCTGCTTGAGCTAATTCTCTTGTTTTACTTCTAGTCACTGGTCCAATACAATTTTCTACCTCTGTCTGTTCCACCATAGCAATAGGGATGGGAATCAATTCTTCAGCCTCCTCTGCTATATTTTCTCCCTTTTCTAGTTCTTTAATCTTTTCCAACAACCGACCACGGTCTACTCGATAGGCTATCAGCATCTGCTGAACTTCCCTGAGTAACTCCATCTTTTTATCCAATTTCTTTCCCAATGAACTACAAGCTACAAGCAGGCATTCAACAGCTATTCCCTTCACCACTTTAGCTCTTTTCTTTTTCTGCTCTGTTTCTTCCTCAAATACATTACTCACAAAACCCCACGGGTTTCTCTGCTCAGAAATCATTCCACTATTTCTCAGCTGTTCCAAACCTCCACCATGTTCCTGAATATATTTCCTAGCAAAGTTTTCCAAAGCCAAACTACTAGAAACTCCAACACACTCTACTCCTGCTCTTTCTTCACTTTTAATACTCTTAATACGAAATAGAGAATTCATCTCTTTCTTTTTCTAGTATATTCACTAGAATTCATCCTCTGTTGATTTAGTTCTGATACAAAAAGGTGTCCCTTTTACAGAAACAACAGGAATAACACCCCTTAACCGGTTTAACACTTTATATCATAAAAAGTCCCAAGAAAATAGAGGGAGTGGGGATATGTTCCCTCTCTTCTCTCGATGGCTTATAGCAAATCGAGAGGTCTTTCCCCTCTGTCGGGACCTGCCAAATATCGGGGGAATACTGAGGCAGACGGATCAGAGGTGCAGTCCGGAAGAGTTAAGGGGACTAAGATAAGGTATCTTTGAACTGTTAAGTTCTGACTGATTGCGGCCTTTCTGGCGGCTATTAATACCTTGCTTTATTAACTCCCCGCCACCACTAGTGTGGGTCACTGAATTCCGTGCTACTGCTAATATCTTATCGGTACCATTCGTTATAACTTCAACTTACAAAGCCCCTTTCTGCGCACGTATCACTTTAAAGCAATATTTAAGCTATTCAGTTAGCTAATATCAAAAACTAGTCATAAGCTAAAGTGAAAGTAAACCTTAGGAGATTTAACCACAATACAAAACGGAAATACTGGGCGTGCTGCCAGCAGCAGCCACAGGAAGTTGACTCTGTTTTAAGAGAGAGACTCAGAGTTTACTGAAATTTTTAACCATTTAATTATGCTTCAAAGAAAAATTCCCTAAAGGGTCTAGGAATATCTGGAATTCCCAAAATTCCTGTCACACACTCTTCAAATCCTGTCCCTTCGTGGTCGCCAGCCTGTAGCCTGATGTGGGGCGGGTTAGTAGGGTCAGTGGAATTTATCCACTTAATTTAGTTTTATTTAGTAATGTTAGTAATAATTAATCAATATTAATAATATCGGTATGGTTTGCCAATATATATAATTAGAAGATAAGAGTTCGTCTTAAATCAGGCTTTGCAGAATTTATACAAGAAGATTGGGGTATATGACAGGAACTTACACTGAGACAAAATGAGTCAATCAAGACCCTTTATTTAAAATCAATGAAACAATAGGTAAATGTAAAATGTTAAAAGCAGTTTGAGATTACAAAGTTACAAATATCACAGTTCTTTAAGAGATATAAATCTATGATAATACACAGTTCTAATTCACTCTGAACTTAGGTGTTATTTTAAAAGGAAATAATAAAAAGGCTGAGTATAAGTCTATAAACTAGATGCTTTCAAAAGATAAAGCAGACATTAGATTTCTTTATACTTACAGCTGTGAAAAGAAATAATACCACGACTTATCAGTAGTTGACAGCCTTCAAAGGGGAGACAGGGTGAGACGATGGAAGATAGCTGGATGTATCTCCTGCCTAATGGTGGATTGTCACCCTTTTTATAGGGAGAAATCCTTCCTCCTATGCCCAAATTTGTCTTTCCCCCATGGAAAGGTTAGGGTACCAATTCTCATAGGCTAACCTTTTATCTGCGTATGAGTGACAGATATGTACGCATCTGTGGTGTACGTGTTAGATTTGTGGGCAGAAATCCCCATTTTTCACCCTAACTAGGTGAAAGGTTTTGAGACATTCAAAAGATCCCCAGACATTTACGTAGATTTGTATTCTATTATTACTTTTCTGAGTAAGGGTCTTAAAGGTTGCCTTCAGCGTCACGCAGGAAATTGGCCAGGGTGTCTGGCCTGGATGTCTATAGGTATCTTGTATTACAGTTTATTGTAAATAATTCTATAATCTATGCAGCCTACACACTTTTATCAAAAAGACATTTTATACAGACCAGTAGATTAATCCTCAAGGCTACAATGTGTAGAGGTAAACTCCTTCCCCTGCTCCAACTCAACTCTCTCCTGCTTATGCATATAAGTATCACATTTGCCCTTTTGGCCACAGTATCGCACTGGGAGCTCATGATGAATTTGTTTCCACAGTGACCAATAAATCCATTACAGGGTTCCTGCGTTCCATAATACAGTGCCCTAGAATCATAGAAGATTAGGGCTTTAAGAGACTTCAGGAAATCATCCAGTCCAACCCCCCACTCAAAGCAGGACCAACCCCAGCTAAATCATCCCAGCCAGGGATTTGTCAAGCTGGGACTTAAAAACCTATAAGGAAGGAGATTCCACCATCTCCTTAGGTAACTCATTCCAGTGCTTCACCACTCTCTGAGTGAAAAAGTTTTTCCTAATATCCAACCTAAACCTCTCCCACTGCAACTTGAGACCATTATTTCTTGTTCTGTCATCAGGTATCACTGAGAACAGTCTAGATTCATCCTCTTTGGTACCCCCTTTCAGGTAGATGAAAGCAGCTATCAAATCCCCCCTCACTCTTCTCTTCTGCAGACTAAACAATCCCACTTCCCTCAGCCTCTCCCCATAAGTCATGTGCTTCAGCCTCCTGATAATTTTCATTGCCCTTCGCTGGACTCTCTCCAATTTGTCCACATCCCTTCTGTAGCGGGGGGACCAAAACTGGACCCATCATCCAGATCATTAATTTAGATGTTGAAGAAAATTGGCCCCACGACTGACCCCTGGGGCACTCCGCTTGACACCAGCTGCCAGCTAGACATTGAGCCATTGATCACTACCCACTGACCCCGACAATCTAGCCAGCTTTTTATCTGCCTTATAGTCCATTCATCCAATTCATACTTTTTTAATTGCTGTCAAGAATACCGTGGGAGACGGTATCAAAAGCTTTGCTAAAGTCAAGATTTATCACATCCACTGCTTTCCCCATAACCACAAAGCCAATTATGTCATCATAGAAGACAATTGGGTGGGTCAGGCATGACTTGCCCTTGGTGAATCTATATTGACTGTTCGTGATCACCTTCCTCTCCTCCAAGTGCTTCAAAATGGATTCCTTGAGGACCTGCCCTATGATTTTTCCAGGCACTGGGATGAGGCTGACCGGTCTGTAGTTTCCCAGGTTTTCCTTCTTCCCTTTTTTAAAGATGGGCACTACATTTGCCTTTTTTTCCAATTGTCTGGGACCTTCCCCAGTCATCACAAGTTTTCAAAGATAATGGCCAATGGCTCTGCAATCACATAAGCCAATTCACTCAACATGCTCAGATTCATTAGATCTGGACCCATGGACTTGTGCACGTCCAGCTTTTCTCAGTAGTTCTTAACCTGTTCTTTCACCACTGAGGGCTGCTCACCTCCTCCCCATACTGTGTTGCCCAGTGCAGCAGTCTGGGAGTTGACCTTGTCTGTTAAAACAGAGAAAAAAGCGTTGAGTACTTCAGCTTTTTCCACATCATCTGTCACTAGGTTGCCTACCCCATCAACTGTGGGTCGGGCCTGCATTCCCTGATCTGAGAGGATCACTTTGCATTTGATTATATTTAAATTTTTTGTTTGCATGGCCCAGCTCACCCAAGTCTCCAGATCAATTGGTATGCCTGCCCTGGCCTCCTCATTCTAACCACTCTGCCAATCATTGCATCATCCACAAATTTTATCTGCAGTGATTTTCTATTTGCTTCTAGATCCTTGAAGAAAATATTAAATACCATTGGGTTTGGAGCTGCTCCCTGCAGAACCCCAGTAGAATCAGCCCATTTGCTGACAATGGCACATTGTCAACTGTTTTCTGAGATCTATGAGTTAACCAGATTTTTGTGCATTTAATATGTGCTCTACTGATATTGTATAGTGTTCATAATTTTATCTGACTATTTTCCCCTACTGAAGCAAATGTCTCAGAGATATCAAAGTCTGTTCGATCTCCTTGGTTCCCTTGATCAAACAAACATATATTCTCATAATTTGCCTTTTGTGTGTGTGTGTGTGTGTCTTTGCTGCTGCCTGATTGCAGACTTCTAGTTTTGAGTGAGATGTGTGGTTCTTTGGTCAGTTCATAACTGTGGTGTGGGTGCAGCAACAGTGAGAGCAATGAACTGTTGGTAACTATCCCATAGTTCACCTCGCCACCTTGTGCCAATAGGTATTGTGGAAAGGCAGAGCAGATTGCAACACATCATGGAACTGAGCTCAGTTACCCATGATGCATTGCTTTATGTCCCAGCATTCCATGTTTTTCCATCTCCAGTTCAAAAAATTTTTAACATCCCTTGTTTTCTGCTCAACTTGCCATCTCTCTTTGCAGGCATGTATCCCATGCTGCTCCCCACTGATCTGCTAGCTGTTAGTAGCACATCACAAATTGCAGTGGAATCAACCTTGAAGTTGCAAAGGCAATAGGAGTCACCATTGCCTGACATGCTGTCTGACATGGATAGCAACAGCATTAGAGTACTTTTGGCATTCACGGAAGAGCTGAACAGGTTGGAACATCACTTTTGGGGTTGGGGAACTATCACGGAATGGTGGGATCACATCATTATGCAGGTCTGGGATGAGGAGCAGTGGCTTCGGAACTTTAGGATGCGGAAAGCTCATCCCATCCCTGCCGTGCAAGGACACAAAAATGAGAGCTGCCCTCTTGATGGAGAAGCACTTGGCGGTCAAGAGTGGAAGCTGGTGACACCAGGCTACTACTGGTCAGTTGCAAATCAATTTGGAGTCGGGAAATCAGCCACTGGGGCTGTGTTAAGGCAGGTGTGCAGGGCCATTAATCACATCCTGCTATGAAGGACTGACTCTTGGCAACGTGCATGAAATTGTGGATGACTTTGCAGAAATGGGTTTCCTTAACTGCGAAGGGCAGATAGAAGTCATGCATATTTCAAATTTGGCACCAGAGCACCTTGTGATGGAGTACATCAATTGGAAGGGGTTCTTCTCTATGGTGTTGCAGGTGCTCATAGATCACCGAAAGCTGTGGGGTGGTCCAGAAAAGTGCATGACGCACGAGTCTTCAGGAATACCGGGCTTTACCGAAAGCTGCCAGTGAGGACTTTCTTTCCAGACAAGAAAATCCCCTCAGCAGATGTCGACATGCCTATAGTGATCCTGGGATACCTGGCATACCCCTTAATGCCATGGCTCATGAAGCCGTACATGGGAAACCTGGATAGCACTAAGGAGCATTTCAACAATAGGCTGAGTAGGTGCAGGATGATCGTGGAATGTGCATTTGGCAGATTAAAGGCACGGTGGTGATGCCTTTATGCTAGGTTAGACCTCAATGAGGATAATATTCTATGGTCATAGCCACATATTGCATGTTGCATAATATTTGCAAAGGAAAGGGTGAAAAAATTGCTTAGGAGTGGACTGCTGAGGCAGAATGCTTGGCTGCTGATTTTGAGCAGCCACCTACCAAGGCTATTAGAGGGGCACAACAGGGGGCAATTTGAATCAGGGAGGTTTCAAGGCAACACACTGAAGATGAAGACCAATAATGTTTGTTGCTGAGCTTGGGATTGTAATGCATAATGAAGCCCAGTTTTCGTAGGGTAGGACCCAGTTCTGATTGTTCAGGCCGAGGATGCAGTGTAAGGAAACGATAAAAATGCATCTTTCTTTGCTGCTGCCTTATGCTGTCATAACTTCCATGGAAACAAATAAAGAGCGCTTATTATTGTAGCCAAAAAACCCACAACACTATGAGCTCATGCACAGACAAACATACATTCTTGGCCGGGGGGGAGGTACCAGAGGAGGGATGAATTTTAGAGTTAAGCGTAAGCCCAGCTGTCGTTTGAAAAGCTGTTTGTGGGGGTAGTTTAGGGGAAAGCTTGAAGTCCCAGAAATCAGAAATGAATGTGCGGGTGGAATTTGGTGAGGGCATGGGGAAGAGTTCTGAAGGTTCTGAAGGGGAAGGCAGACATGCATCTTCTCAGTGTAGAGGGTTATAAGGGACTGCAGCATGTTGGTTTGCTGCTCCAAGCTTGTATCAGCCTCTCTGTTGCATCCCTCATTTATGTCTCATTTTCTTTTCTTTCCTTCTTGTAGCTTTCCCTCCACAGCCTGTATTCCCTCTTGTCTATATCAGAGTACTGCTGCGCCTCCCAGAACATATCTTCCTTGCCCCATCTTGGGCACTTTCTTATCCAGCTGAGATGCTCGGCTGGAGTGGAGGGGGTGCCTCCTTTCAAAGACATATCTGGTGAACCACAAGTAACAATAAACGGAAACATTATTGTTAATTACACATACAGCATTGAAACTCTACATTAAAATACACCCCTGGTAACACACCAATCATTTTCTGTCTGACCCTTGATAAGCACACATACCAGCAAAAACTGCAAGGATGGTGAGTGTACCCAGCACCAGGGGACATTGTGCATGGAAAAAAGCAATGTGAGAGGGGTCTCGAGGCACTTATGCTGGGACAACACTGTAACATTTCCCACCCATTCCCACAGGAGGGGGTCATTGTGGCCGATATCTCTCTCCTGAGGGGAAGCAATGAAGCAAGGTTTCATCTAGTACATGCTTGCAGCTTCCAGCCCGGTCCCTATGCTGCTCACCTATTCTTGCCCAAGTAATTGCAGAATGGGGCGGGAAAGTGTCACTCAATGCTGGAAGGAAGAAAGCAGCTCTGCCAAGCACCCTCAGCAGAGGATTGCTGAGTACCTGCCGGAAAGTTTCCTAGAAATTTCCATGGAGGAATCCTGTGAAATCTCGGTGTGCATCGGCAGCCTGCCCTCCGCACTGCCTAGCTGCACGGGGAAATGCCCAGCACAAGGAAACCCAGACAGCCTTGTACATTTCTCTGCCCTAAACCAACCTCCATACTTCAGGGGTCTATTTTCCTGCTTCTGGCTCACCTGATTGTGACTGCCCAGACTGGCTGCACATCTCTGGAGTGGAGAACAGCTCCTGACAGGACAAAGCACTGGGCGAACCCAGCATGGGCTCCACATCTTCTAATGACTCCATCTCTTTATCAATGGCTTTCTCCTGTGGGTTGAGTCCAATTTCCATTGTCTCGAGACCCACCAAAATATCCACAGGGCTCCGGGCCATGGAGGTGATGTCACAGATGAGGATAGCGTCCAATTCCTTATAAAAATGGCAGGTCTGGGGAGCAGCACTGGAGTAACCTTTTGCCTCCATTGCCTTCTGGTACACGGCATTCCTGGTACGTGGCACTCAGCTCCTTCACCTTTCCTGTTCACTGCAGTGTGTTCTGGTCACAGCTCTTTTCTTACATGCTGCATGAAACCTGCCCATTGGTATCGACATTCCTACAGCTGGAGCACAACTGGGACCGCACAGCCTCCTCTCCCCAAATACTGATCAGTTCCAGCAGCTCCACAGTGGCCTAAGCGGGAGAGTGTTTGCTACGTGGAGCCGCAATGGTCACCTGAGAACAGGCAGTGTGAAGTCTCCATGCCAAAGAGGAAGGGGAATTTCAAAATTCCCGGGCCTTTAAATGGGGATGGGCAGAGGGTGTTTACCTCGGTGCAGGGCAGAGGAGTTGAAACTGCTGACAACAGGGGTCAGGATGGGCATTGTGAGACACTTTCAGGAGGCCAATTACAGTGATAAAATCAAGCGCAAGTGTCTACACTGGCACAGCGGCGACAAAACTTTTGCGTAATAAACCTTACAACTCTTGTCAAGGTGGTTTTATGATGTCACTGAAACAGAGGAGTTCCATCATAGAAAGTGGATTTGCAGTGTGTACACTGCCACTGTTTCTTCACCAAAAGTTGCTTTTTCACGAAAAAACTTGGCAGTGTAGAGAAGGCCTAAGGAACAATGATGGTTAACCAGTATCCACCATCATGTTTCCTGCTGATGTCTATTAAGGTTTCCCACACCACAATGTGCTAGAATTATTGAGGCAGGGAGCACCATAAAATACGGAATTCTGATTAGTAGGGTCATGTCATCATAATTCATTTATCTAAAAAATGAAAATTTCATCAGTGTGTGAGGAGTGACCAATCTGCTTCACCCATAAGAACAGCCTCCAGTAGTGCATGTAGTGTCTCAGATTAATATTGTGTTTCCATACAGGTGTTTGTACTGTGACCATAAGCCTGGGCACATACAGGAAGTCAGTGGAACATACGGTACATGCAGGAGACACCATCTGCCTCAGAGTTGGACACCTTCTCCCCTACGCCATGTCAGATTCCAACACAACTTACTTCACTAACCCCTGCACCTTCATCTTACTGGGCATTCCTGGCCTGGAGGGGGCCCATGTCTGGATCTCCATCCCCTTCTGCACCATGTACGCCATAGCCATCTTGGGGAACTTCACCTTGATCGCTACCTGGCCATCTTTGATCCCCTGAGAGATTCCATCATCCTGACAAATCCCGTGGTGGCCATGATCGGCCTGGCCATAGTGCTGCGTGGCAGCATGATCATACTGCCCACTCCCTTCCTGGCGAGGCAGTGGCCATATTGCAGAACCAACATCATCCCCCAGTCGTACTGCGGACACATGGCCGTGGTGAAGCTGGCCTGCGCTGACATCCGCGTCAGTAGTTACTATGGCCTCTTTGTGCTTTTCTGTGTGTTGGGTCTGGACGCAATTTTTATTGCCATGACCTATGTCCAGATCCTCAGGGTCATCTTCAGCCTCCCCACAAAGGATGCCCGGTTCAAGGCTTTTGGGACCTGCGGCTCCCACCTCTTTGTCATTTTAGGCTTTTATATCCCAGGTCTCTTCTCTCTCATATACAGATTTGCCCAAGATGTTCCCCTGCATTTCCAAGTTCTCTTTCCCAACGTATACCTCTTTATTCCCCCCATGCTAAACCCCATCATCTATGGGGTAAGGACCAAACAGATCCGGGACAGGCTGCTCCGGCTCTTTACTCATAAAGAGGCCTAAAGTTTTCTCCTGGTGCTCTGGCTCTGAGATTCCGTTTCCGTTCAGAGCTGGCTGGTGACATGGTGCTGGTCCCTCTCCCCTGAAACACTGACTGCACAGTCAAAGGACATAAAATCCTTTCCTGGTCTTACTCTGCTGCGTCTGTATGACAAACCGAGGAATCAGTCTGGGTACAGCTCATTAACTCACAGGGTTGTCACCTTTCTAATTGCTGGTAACGGGACACCTGAGACCCTGTGCCCTGCCCCACCCATTCCCCAAGGCCTTGCCCCCTGCCCCACACCTTTCCACAAGGCCCCTCCCACGCTCCCACCTATTCCGTCAAGATCCCACTCCCTTCTCCACCTCTTCCTCCAGGCCCTGCCTCACTTCTGCCTCTTCCTCCAAAGTGCCACCCCTGTTGCTTGCTCCTCAGCTCCCCAGCCCCGGCATTTTCTGGATTATCTCCACCTCCCTCCGCCCCTGCCCCCCAGCTGGGCTCCCTCTGCTCTGGGGCTGGGACAGGAGCTGCTGCAGCCTGACAAGGAGCCTGTAGTGAGTACAGTGAGGACACAGTGCTGGGGCTGACAGACCAATGAGGAGTGGAGAGGGAAGCTAAGAAACCCTATAGGAGCAGTTGATGGTTGGTAGCAGGGTTGTAAGGCAGGTGGGTGAGACTGTGCACCGTGCAGCTTGTGGGCTCTGAAGCTCAGCTAAAGAGTCCTGAGGGCAGAGACCCTTGTGTGGCTTATTTCCTTAGCTTTCAGCTCCCTTTTTCTCCTCCTGGCGGGGGGCCTGTAGCAGGCAGAGCTCTGCAATGGGGATGGGCTGAGAGCCCTTTGTTCTGAGCCAGGTCTTGGGGGCCAGGCCAGGGATCAGCTTTGAAGCTAGAGGGACAATAGGTGAGTGAGGTGACAGGATATGCTCGTGTTAGCTAGGAAAGCGGGATGCTGGCACTGGCCGTGGAGGCTGCGGTAGCTCACAGCAAAGGAGATAAATGGCACATTTTTTTAATCTGGCTATTTAAAAATGTACATAGCACCTTATCTGGAATTGCAGGGCACTCATTTCTCAAGGTGAAGCTGAGTCTAACATACACTCTACATAACCATTTTGATCACTTCGCCTAGAAGCTGTTTAGCTAAGCAGCTACCCAGCATCATCATACAATTGCAGAATCATAGAATTATGAAAATTATTGTCATTGTGGCAGCCGGTGCCACACGTGTATATATATATATATATATATATATACGCACACACAAACATATATAACTAGAACAAATATATAACTAGAACATGTTTTATGCTACATATGCCATGTAACATACCTACAAATCCTATTATGTTATGATTTACTGAATCTATTAATCCTATTTGTATGCATGTATAATTTTTTTATTCAAAGTTTGAATATTTGTCGTGTACTGGCTTGATTTCTAAATAACCTTAGTAGAGCATTTGGTCAGTTCCTGAAGAAAGGAATTTGCAAAGTTAAGTGTCCAATCAAGAAGCACTTAAGGAACAATGCATCTGGGAAAGTTCCAATCCACATAAGAAGTCTTCCTGGAGACATTCAAGATACTATGTGGGCAATGGCTTCTGCCTGTGACTTGCCCTGGTGACTCCAGAACTCCATCTTGGAGCTGAACTTTGCATAGGAGAGAGGAGGGGGTCTCCACCCACAAGGGAAAGTCTATTTAAGCCCAGGGAAGACCCCACCATTTTGACCTGAGCTGGCTAAAGAGGGAGCCTCTCCACTCCCCAGGATACTTGAAGGAAACTGGAACAAAGGACAGTAACTACAAGGGGTGGGAGGGATTGCTGGACACAGGCTAAAAGGAGAGTAGTCTGTAAAATGGAGCATTCTGGAACTGGTGAGGATCTTATCTGTATTCACTTTGATTAGACATAGATTTGCGCATTTTATTTTATTTTGCTTGATGACTTACTTTGTTCTGTCTGTTACTACTTGAAACCACTTAAATCCTACCTTCTGTATTTAATAAAATGACTTTTTACTTATTAATTAACCCAGAGTCTGTATTAATACCTGTAATGGTCTCAAGTTGCAGTGGAGGAGTTTTAGATTGGATATTAGGAACAAACTTTTTCACTAGGAGGGTGGTGAAGAACTGGAATGGGTTCCCTAGGGAGGTGGTGGAATCTCCTTCCTTAGAGGTTTTTAAGGTCAGGCTTGACAAAGCCCTGGCTGGGATGATTTAGTTGGGGTTGGTCCTGCTTTGAGCAGGGGGTGGGACTAGATACCTCTTGAGGTCCCTTGCAACCCTGAGATTCTATGATTCTATGATAATTCTCATAACTTCTCATAACTTCTTATGCATTAATGATATACGTATATGGATAGAGAAATGACTTTCAGCAGATCATAACCTTTACCTTGATACCTCACAAATCATGCTTTATATGCAAGATCACAATCATATATAAATGAGGAATATGGGAGTTTCAAGACACTCCCCCAAGGTATAGAATGTCACAGTGATGTACAGACACTCATAACTAACACTAGAGAGTCTCAGGCCACTTCCCCCCAGATCCCCAGTCTTGCACCCCAGAACTACGCAACCCTGCCCTGATCTGAAGTGTTATGTAAAATATAAAATTGTATTAACTATAGAAGATAGATTTGAAGTGATTAAAAGTAGCAGGCATAACGATCAGAGTTGGTTACTTAAGAAACAAAAAATAAAAATAAAATATTTTTTAAAAAGTTTATTTGCACAAAGTGGAACAGCTCCAGCCAAAGAGACTGAGAGACCCATCCAACATAGCTGTTTTCCTGATGCTCAAGGGACTCACGTGGGATGTGGGAGACCTGTGTTTAAGTCCCTGCTCCAAATCAGGTAGAGGAGAGAATTTGGATCTGGGTCTCCCACATCTCTCTCGGGTCTAGAAGTCTAAATAATAAGATGGGTGAACTAGAGTGCCTCGTATTAAATGAGGATATTGATGTAACAGGCATCACAGAAACTTGGTGGAATGAGGATAATCAATTGGACACATTAATACCAGGGTTCAAAATACATTGGAAGGACAGAAAAGGTTGTGCTGGTGGGTGAGTGGCATGGTGGGTGAGTGAAAAAAAAAGCACAGAAACAAATTAAGTAAAAATCAGAAATGAACCAAACTGGACCATAGACTCTCTATGGATATTAATTCTGTGACAGAGTCACAGGCCTGATGCTCTGGGATTGCTCTGTATGAAACCAGCCAGGACTCTGGAGTAGCGTGACTCCTCTCAGGGCAGGCTGTCCAGGGGAAAAATCTCCTCGGCTAGGATCTTCTAGATCTGACCTCAGAGCATCCAGCATGCCCGTTCACACCCTACACTCCCCCTTGATGGTTCCACCTGGATGGAACACCAGAAGCAGGAAGCCTGCTAAACAGACAGTGGGGACACTGGACGATCAAGATGCTAAAGGAGCACTCAAAGACGATAAGGCCATTGCGGAGAAATTAAATTAATTCTTTGCATTGATGTTCACAGCTGAGGATGTGAGGGAGATTCCCAAACCTGAGCCAGTCTTTTTACATGACAAATCTGAGGAACTATCCCAGATTGAGTTGTCATTAGAGGAGGTTTTGGAACAAATTGATAAATTTCAGAAAGCCTTTGACAAGGTCCCTCACCAAAGGCTGTTAAGCAAAGTTGTCAAGGTTTCCTCCCCGACTCTGAACTTTAGGATACAGATGTGGGGACCTGCATGGACCCGTCTAAGCTTATGGGCAAACGTATGGGCGTAGCTTTTCCAGGGCATACACAATGGCGTAACATTCTTTTTCACTGATTGACCAGTGGCTTTCCCTCTCAGACAGTTTCTTGCTGAGAAATATGACAGGATGGAAGTTTTGATTCGGTCCTTCCTGCATTAAAACTGCTCCTACACCACGCTCAGATGCATCGGTGGTTACTAGGAAGGGTTTGTCAAAGTCTGGGGCCCTTAGCACAGGGTCAGACATGAGCGTTGCCTTAAGCTGGGTAAAGGCCTTTTGACACTCATCAGTCCACTTAACCGCATTTGGCTGTGTCTTTCTGGTCAGGTCTGTTAGTGGGGCAGCGATTTGGCTGTAGTGTGGTACAAATCGCCTGTAATATCTGACCAAGTTTAAGAAGGATTGGACCTGTTTCTTAGACTTTGGGACAGGCCACTTTTGGATAGCATCCACCTTGGCCTGTAGGGGCATTATCGTTCCTTGACCCACCTGGTGTCCAAGGTAAGTCACTCTGTTTTGGTCTACTTGACACTTTTTAGCCTTAACAGTTAGTCCTGCCTGCTTGATGCGCTCGAAGACTTTTTCCAGGTGTTCTGCCCATGAATCAGAAAAAATGGCCACATCATTGAGGTAGGCAACCGCAGACTCTTCCAATCCGGCTAGGACACCATCTACAAGTCTTTGGAAGGTGGCGAGTGCATATCGCAGCCCGAAAGGAAGCACATCAAATTCATACACCCCTGCATGGGTGATGAAGGCTGACTTTTCTTTGGCGGGTTCATCTAGCGGTACTTGCCAGTACCCCTTGGTTAAGTCTAATGTAGAGATAAACTGGGCACATCCCAATTTCTCCAATAGCTCATCGGTGCATGGCATTTGATAGTTGTCGGGACGAGTTACAGCATTTAGCTTACGGTAGTCCATGCAAAAGCGTATTTCACCATCTGGTTTGGGAACTAGAAACACGGGAGATGCCCATGCACTGTTAGAGAGGCAGATTATACCCATCTGTAGCATGTTTTGGATCTCCCATTCTATAGCAGCTTGGGCATGAGGAGACACCCGGTAGGGTGGGGTTCTAATTGGGTGAGCATTACCTGTGTCAATGGAGTGGTATGCCCGTTCAATCCGTCCTGGGGTGGCTGAGAACAAAGGGCCGAAGCGAGTGCACAGCTCCTTGATCTGTTGCCGCTGTAGACATTCCAGGGTTGTGGAGAGGGTCACCTCTTCCACACCACCATCACTTTTTCCTTTGTAGTAGACACCTTCAGGCCACTCAGCGTCATCTCCTCCCTGGGCTGTAAACCGACAAACATTTACTTCTCTGGAATAAAAGCGCTTTAGAGAGTTAACATGGTACACTTTAGGCTTTAGGGTTGAGGTGGTGAATGCTATGAGATAGTTAACAGCTCCCAGGCGCTCTTGGACCATGAATGGCCCTTCCCATGACGCTTCCATCTTATGGGCCTGTTGTGCCTTCAAGACCATGACCTGGTCCCCTACTCTGAAGGAACGCTCTCTGGTATGTTTATCATACCAGGCCTTTTGCTCTTCCTGAGCATCCTTTAGGTTTTCTTTAGCAAGGGCTAAAGAGTGTTGAAGGGTGCTTTGTAGGTTGCTTACAAAGTCCAGAATGTTAGTTCCTGGAGAAGGCATAAACCCCTCCCATTGCTGCTTCACCAACTGTAATGGCACCTTAACCTCATGGCCATACACAAGTCTGAATGGTGAAAACCATAAACTGGGATGTGGTACAGCCCTGTAGGCAAAAAGTAACTGCTGCAACACTAGATCCCAATCATTGGAGTGTTCATTTATGAATTTACGTATCATGGCCCCCAAAGTTCCGTTAAACCTCTCCACCAGGCCATTGGTTTGATGGTGGTAAGGGGTGGCAACCAAGTGATTCACCCCATGAGCTTCCCACAGCTTTTTCATTGTCCCTGCCAGGAAATTAGTTCCTGAATCTGTAAGGTTGTTGGAGGGCCAACCTACCCTGGCAAAAATGTCTGCCAAGGCCTGGCACACAGTTTTAGCCCTGGTGTTGCTTAGAGCTACTGCTTCCAGCCATCGGGTAGCAAAATCCATGAAAGTCAGTATGTACTGCTTTCCTCTGGGGGTCTTTTTTGGCAAAGGACCCAGAATATCCACAGCTACTCGCTGAAATGGGACCTCAATTATGGGGAGTGGCTGGAGAGCGGCTTTCACCTGGTTTTGGGGCTTTCCCACTCTTTGGCACACCTCACAAGACCAGACATAATTAGCAACGTCCTTGCCCATTCCCTCCCAGTGCAAGGACTTCCCCAACCTGTCTTTGGTTCTGTTCAGGGCCGGCTCCAGATCCCAGCGTGCCAAGCGCGCGCTTGGGGCGGCATTTTGCCGGCAGGGCGGCTCAGGTGGACCTCCCGCAGGCATGCCTGCGGATGCCCCACCGGAGCCGCGGGACCAGCGAACCCTCTGCAGTCATGCCTGCGGGAGGTCCGCTGGTACGGCGGCTCCGGTGCACCTCCCGCAAGCATGACTGCTTGGGGCAGTCAAATTTCTAGAGCCGCCCCGGTTCTGTTCACCCCAGAATGGCCACTGGGATGATCATGAGCTAAGCTTAAGAGCTTTACCCGGTACTTAGTTGGCACGATCAACTGTTTTTGAGGATGCCAGTCTTCCTGGTGTCCACCAGAAAGAGTCTCCTTGTTCTACAACAAACCAGGATTGGTTAGAAGAGCTGACAGGTGGTGGGGTGCTTCGTGCCACGGCCCAAGCTTTCTGAAGGCTGTCATCTGCTTCCTGCTCAGCCTGGAACTCTTCCCTTGAGGCTGGAGACACCAGTTCCTCCTTAGACTGTGGACTTGGGCTTGGTCCCTCTGGAAGCGATGTAGGTAATGGGGTTGTTTTCGTTGATTGTGAACCGCTGTCTGCTGGTGCACTAGGTGATATTTCAGGTTCTGGCTGAGCCTCTTGGGTAGGGTTGTCTGCTGCTTCTGCCAGTTCAGACCCGCTGGTGCCCTCTGGCGTTGGAGTTGTAGATGGGCTTGCAAGCGCTGGAGTCAGTGCTGGCAACGGTTCTGGTGCTGGTTGCTTTGCCAGTTCTGGTTCTGGGACTGGATGCACTAGGGCTGTTGTAGTCGTTGGCAGGGGATCCGGTTCCACCACCTCTGTCTGGGTCTCTGGTAACACAGACGGGGCCCTGGTGGACGGCTCAGGAACAGGGATGGGTGTGGAAGCTTGCTTGGCCTGGCTGCGGGTGACCACTCCCACCCTCTTGGCCAGCTTCACATGGTTGGCCAAGTCTTCCCCCAGTAGCATGGGGATGGAATAATTGTCATAGACGGCAAAAGTCCACCTTCCTGACCAGCCCTTGTACTGGACAGGCAATTCAGCTGTAGGCAGGTTTAAAGATTTCGACATGAATGGGTGAATTGTCACTTGGGCCTTTGGGTTGATGAATTTGGGGTCCACTAAGGATTGGTGTATAGCTGACAGTTGTGCCTCAGTGTCTCTCCATGCGATAACCTTCTTTCCGCCCACTCTCAAGGTTTCCCTTCGCTCCGAGGGTATTTGAGAGGCATCTGGGCCTGGGGATCTTTGGTGTGATGGTGGTGTAATGAACTGTACTCGGTTGGGGTTCTTGGGGCAGTTGGCCTTTATATGTCCCAGTTCGTTACATTTAAAACAGCACCCAGCTGACTGGTCACTGGGCTGAGGTGGGTTGCTAGAGACTGGTGAGGTGGGACAATAGGGGGTCTGGGGCTTTCCTTGGGTTGTAGGTGGGGTCTTGGGTTGCCCCCAGTGATAGGGTTTATTTTTGGTTTGCCCCCTCTGATATTCGCTCCCCTTGCTAGTAGTTTTTTTCTTTTCTGCCACTTCCACCCATCTGGCTCCAATCTCCCCCGCCTCAGTTACAGTTTTGGGCTTCCCATCTAGGATGTACCTTTCTATTTCCTCAGGAACACCCTCTAAGAACTGCTCCATTTGCATTAGGAAGGACAGAGCTTCCAGAGATTCAGCACTTGTTCCTGATATCCAGGCCTCCCAATTCTTTTCAATGTGGTAGGCGTGTTGGGTAAATGACACATCGGGTTTCCACCTTAGGGCTCTGAACCGCCGATGGGCATGCTCAGGTGTTAGCCCCATTCTGATTCTGGCCTTGGTTTGAAAAAGTTTATAATCATTCATTTGTGCCTTAGGCATTTCAGCCGCCACCTGGTTCTGGTGCTGGTTCTCACCTCTGCTAAGGGTCCACTGAGCTGTGGCCTCAGCTCTATCATGTACTGGTCTGTAGAGATGCTGTACCCAAGGCAGGCCCTTTCCAGATATTCTAAGAAGGCCTCAGTATCATCACCTGCCTTGTATGTGGGAAATGTTCTGAGATGGGAAACAGTACCTGGAGAAGGGTTGTTAGGGCTGGCTGGTACATCCAGCTTAGCCTTTGCTAATTCCAGGGCCTGCTGGTGGGCTTTCCTCTGGATCTCCATCTCTTTTTGTTTTATCTCCATAGCTCTCCTGTGATCAGCCTCTTTGGCTCTCTCTTCTCTTTCTCTCATCTCCATCTCTCTCCTGTGGTCAGCCTCTTTGGCTTTCTCTTTTGCGTCCAGCCTAGCCAGTTTGAGTTTGTTAACTGTTTCACTGGTACTCATTTTCCTGCTTTCTTGTGCTGGCCACACCCCTCTGCAGCTCACTGACTGGGATGCACTCAGCTCAGGGCTGCTTGGTTAACAGAGACTTTCTAACTAGCTATACCCGAGAGGTAGAAAGAAAGAAAACAATTCAGCTTGTAAATTCCTTTTGCTGTCTGTTTGCTCACAGCTTGAAGCTTCCTCTAAAGACCTTTGTTAAAAAAAACTTAACAACTCTGCCCTCAGGCTGCTTTCTAAGCAGCTAGAAGGAGAGAAGAAAAAAAATCCTACTGGCTTTTGGTTCCTAAAAAATCCCTCACCGCTGCTCACCATGTCAAGGTTTCCTCCCTCACTCTGAACTTTAGGGTACAGATGTGGGGACCTGCATGGACACTTCTAAGCTTAATTCCTAGGTTAGATCTGGTAACGCTGCCACCAGCCAGAAATTCTAGTGTCTGGCACATTCCCTGTCCCCCCAAAACCTTCCCCTCCCTGGGTTGCCTTGAGGCTTTTTCACCAAGTCCCTGGTGATACCGATCCAACCCCTTGGATCTTAACACAAGGAGAAATTAACCATTCCCCCCTCCTTTCCCCCACCAACTCCTGGTGAGTCCAGACCCAATTCCCTGGGATCTTAAAACAAGAAAGAAAAAATCAATCAGGTTCTTAAAAAGAAACCTTTTAATTAAAGAAAGAAAGGTAAAAATTATCTCTGTAAAGTTAGGATGGAAAATACTTTACATAGGACTCAGATTCTTATGACCCAGAGGAAACCCCCCTCTAGCCTTAGGTTCAAAGTTACAGCAAACAGAGGTAAAATCCTCTCAGCAAAAAGGAACATTTACAGGTTGAGAAAACAAACATAAGACTAACACGCCTTGCCTGTGCTACTTACAAGTTTGGAACATGAGAGGCTGATTCAGAAAGATTTGGAGAGCCTGGATTGACGTCTGGCCTCTCTTAGTCCCAAGAGCGAACAACCCCAAAACAAAGAGCACAAAACAAAGACTTCCCTCCACACAGATTTGAAAGTATCTTGTCCCCTTATTGGTCCTCTGGTCAGGTGTCAGCCAGGTTTACTGAGCTTCTTAACCCTTTACAGGTAAAAGAGACATTAACCCTTAACTATCTGTTTATGGCAAAAGTAAACTGTCATGGGATAAGAAAGAAGGTCATCTCATAGACTGGTAACTGGTTAAAAGAGAGGAAACAAAGGGTAGGAATAAATGGTCAGTTTTCAGAATGGAGAGAGGTAAATAGTGGTGTCTCTCAGGGGTCTGTACTGCGACCAGTCTTATTAAACATATTCATTAATAATCTGGAAAAAAGGGGTAAACAGTGAGGTGGCAAATTGCAGATGATATAAAATTACTAAAGATAATTAAGACCCAGGCAGAGTGTGAAGAGCTACAAAAGGATCTCTCAAAACTGGGTGACTGGCAATAAATTGGCAGATGAAATGTAATGTTGATAAATGCAAATTAATGTACATTGGAAAACTTATTCTCAACTATACATATAAAATGATGGGGTCTAAATTAGCTGTTATCACTCAAAAAAGAGATCTTGGAGTCACTGGGGTTAGTCCTTTAAGTTACTTTCATCCCTGCATAGAGTGCAAATCCTCCACCTTTCCTCCCATACCTGTCCTTCCTGAACAGTTTGTACCCATTCATGACAGTGCTCCAGTCATGTGAACTGCCCCACCAAGTTTCTGTTATTCCAAATACATCATAGTTCCTTGAATGTGCCAGGACTTCCAGTTCTTCCTCCTTGTTTCCCAGCCTTCTTGCATTCATATACATGCATGTGACGGGGTTGGGACTCACCACCGCAGCGCCTCCTGCTGGCACATCTGGGAATTACCTCTGTCCTCTGTGGGGCGCCCTCTGCCGGTGGTGTCCCGTCTGTCATCTGCTCCCCTCTTGGTGTCTGGACCCATGTTGCTCCCTCTCATAAAAACATAAGAACATAAGAAAGGCCGTACCGGGTCAGACCAAAGGTCCATCTAGCCCAGTATCTGTCTACCGACAGTGGCCAATGCCAGGTGCCCCTGAGGGAGTGAACATAACAGGCAATGATCAAGTGATCTCTCTCCTGCCATCCATCTCCATCCTCTGACGAACAGAGGCTAGGGACACCATTCTTACCCATCCTGGCTAATAGCCATTTATGGACTTAGCCACCATGAATTTATCCAGTCCCCTTTTAAACATTGTTATAGTCCTAGCCTTCACAACCTCCTCAGGTAAGGAGTTCCACAAGTTGACTGTGCGCTGCGTGAAGAAGAACTTCCTTTTATTTGTTTTAAACCTGCTGCCTATTAATTTCATTTGGTGACCCCTAGTTCTTGTATTATGGGAATAAGTAAATAACTTTTCCTTATCCACTTTCTCAAAATCACTCATGATTTTATATACCTCTATCATGTCCCCCCTTAGTCTCCTCTTTTCCAAACTGAAGAGTCCTAGCCTCTTTAATCTTTCCTCATATGGGACCCTCTCTAAACCCCTAATCATTTTAGTTGCTCTTTTCTGAACCTTTTCTAGTGCTAGAATATCTTTTTTGAGGTGAGGAGACCACATCTGTACACAGTATTCAAGATGTGGGCGTACCATGGATTTATATAAGGGCAATAATATATTCTCAGTCTTATTCTCTATCCCCTTTTTAATTATTCCTAACATCCTGTTTGCTTTTTTGACCGCCTCTGCACACTGCGTGGACATCTTCAGAGAACTATCCACGATAACTCCAAGATCTTTTTCCTGACTCGTTGTAGCTAAATTAGCCCCCATCATGTTGTATGTATAGTTGGGGTTATTTTTTCCAATTTGCATTACTTTACATTTATCCACATTAAATTTCATTTGCCATTTTGTTGCCCAATCACTTAGTTTTGTGAGATCTTTTTGAAGTTCTTCACAATCTGCTTTGGTCTTAACTATCTTGAGTAGTTTAGTGTCATCTGCAAACTTTGCCACCTCACTGTTTACCCCTTTCTCCAGATCATTTATGAATAAATTGAATAGGATTGGTCCTAGGACTGACCCTTGGGGAACACCACTAGTTACCCCTCTCCATTCTGAGAATTTACCATTAATTCCTACCCTTTGTTCCCTGTCCTTTAACCAGTTCTCAATCCATGAAAGGACCTTTCCTTTTATCCCATGACAGCTTAATTTATGTAAGAGCCTTTGGTGAGGGACCTTGTCAAAGGCTTTCTGGAAATCTAAGTACACTATGTCCACCGGATCCCCCTTGTCCACATGTTTGTTGACTCGGCTGCTCATCCGGGTGTCCAGTGTGCGAGTGGTGAGCCAAGGGCTGGGATGCCTACAGAGACTGTATTTTTGCTTCTAGTTAACCAGTGCGGTGAGACAGAAGTTTAGTTTTGTTACTGGCTTGGTATAATCTAATGATAGAATAACCACCAGTCTGGGTGAGTCTGCCCTATTTCTCAGCTCTTTGGCCTGAATTTGGCATCCTCTGCTTTGTCCCACTGAGACATAGTGTATTAAATCATGACTGGTTTTGAGAGAGTAGACTGATATCTGGGATGAGCTGGCTGGTGACAGGGTGCTGGGCTGTCTTCTCTGAATCTCTTACCAGAGAGTGAGAAAGACTTTAAACTCTTTCCTGACCTCACTGTGCTGTGTCAGCATGACAATCGGGGGAACTCATCTATGTACAATATAATGGTCTGCCACCTTTCTAATTGCTGCTAACTGGACCCCCAAAAACCTGCCCCTTGCCTCACCTCTTCTTCCAAGACTCCATCGCTGTTTTTACCTCTTCTCCCCCAAGGACCTGCCCCTGTCGCTTGCTCCTTTCTTCAGCTTCTAAGAACTGGAATGGGTTCCCTAGGGAGGTGGTGGAATCTCCTTCCTTAGCTGTTTTTAAGGTCACTCTTGACAAAGCCCTGGCTGGGATGATTTAGTTGGGGATTGGTCCTGCTTTGAGCGGGGGTTGGACTAGATGAACTCCTGAGGTCCCTTCCAACCCTGATATTCTATGATTCTATGATGCTATGATTCTAAAGACAGTTCATTTTCACAAGCATGCCAGGAACAAATTCCTGAAAAACTGGAACCTAGATTGGAGTAGCCTCTGTCCCGCCTCTCTCTATCACCAAGTGATCAATGTTAACCATGAGACAAGAGGCTACTTAGCTTATTGAAAACTCTAGGGTTTTTTGGCAGAAGCACTGTATCTAATTCTTACGTAAAAGAAGGAAAATTAATCAAATGTGAGACCCCCCCTCAGTTCTAATACTAACATGTCCTGAAATCCTGAAGCATGTCACTTAAAGGACACCAGTTAGGTATAAAACTGTAATGTATATTCTTTCTTTGTTACTAACTCTGTGGAGAGAGGGACCCTGTCAGGACTCCTGGGTTCTATCTCAGCTCTGGAAGGGGAGTGGGTTCCTGTGGGGGGCAGATAAGTCTCGGGACTTCATAAGAACATTGGAATGCCCATATTGGGTAAGACCAATGGTCCATCTAGCCCAGTATCCTGTTTGCCGAGAATGGCCAGTACCATGTGCCTCAGAGGGAATGAACAGAATGAAGAAACATCAAGTGATTCATATCACCCACACCCAGATTCTGCCAAACAAACGCTAGGGACACCATCCCTGCCCATCCAGGCTAATAGCTATTGATTGACCTTATCTACCTCTAATTGGAGCCCTGTTACAGTCTTGGCCTTCACAACATTCTCTGGCCCACAGTTGCACAGGTTGGCTGTGAAAAAATATTTTTTTTTACTTTTGTTTCAAAACTGCTGCCTATTAATTTCATTGGGTGGCCCCTAGTTCTTCTGTTATGTGAAGGAGTAAATAACATTTCCTTATTCATGTTTTCAAAACCATTTGTGATTTTACAGACCTCATATCTAACCTTTGTTATCTCTTTTCCAAGCTGAGAAGTCCCACAATTTCTAATCTCTCCTCATATGGACAGTGTTCCATACCCCTAATCATTTCTCTTGCCTTTCACTGTGTCTTTTTCAATGACCCAGAAGAGGGATCAGAGAGAGGAAGTGTTGTTCAGCCCCTCAAAACCAGAGGGACTGGATGAGTCAGGAGAAGATTGACAGATACAAGATGCAGGAAAAGCCATGAGTTGCAGGAGGGACAAAGTATGCTCCAGTGACGTGTGGACAATGTGATGTCTATTGGAAAACATATGAGGAGATATTAATAACAATGGGTCTTTTCAACTTGAGAAAGAGACGAATAAAGGAGGATATGAGAGAGGTCTAGAAAATAATGAATGGTGTGGAGAACATAAATAAGGTAGTTTCATTTACTCTTTCTCATAACACAAAAACTAGGGGTCACCCAATGAAATTAATGGGCAGTGTTTTATAAGAAACGAAAGGAAGTATTTCTTCACACAACACACAGTCAACCTGTGAAGCTCTTTGCCAGAGGATGTCATGAAGACCAAGACTATTACAACTTTCTTTAAAAAAACTAGATGAATTCATGGAGGATAGGTCCATCAATGACTATTAGCCAGGATGGGCAGGGATGATGTCCCTAGCCTCTGTTTGCTAGAAGATGGAAAAGGTTGATGGGGAATGGATCACTTGATAATTATCTGTTCTGTTCAGGCCCTCTGAAGCATCTGACATTGGCCACTGTTGCAAGACAGGATACTGGGCTAGATGGACCTTTGGTCTAACCCAACATGGCCGTTCCTAAGTTCACTGATGAAGGAAATGGTGTTCAGATATTGTGCTGTGTTGTGTTTACCTGAATCTGGGTATCTCTTCTGCTGTCTAAAGTAGAGGAATTGTTTTAGCAACCTGTAAATGGGGTCCCAGGAGGCCCCATTCTGTGACTGCTCAATTAGGACAAACTGCAAAGAATGGGGCAGACAATCCCCCAAATGGGTGGTTATTCTAATACTTGGATTTACGAAGGCAGCAGCAAAACAGGATTCACAATGCTTTACTGCTTACACAGAAGCCAAAACACAGGTCCCTTAAAGCAATCCAGCCTTGGGCTTCCACCCAGACAGCCAAGTCACATATGATGATGAGTATTGAAAATCTTATTCATCATATAATAAAGTTCTACCAATCCCAAAGGATTATACACAGCACCTCCCAGGTGAATGAATATTTCAGATAATACCGAAATATTCACTTAGAGACAATTCTTAAAAAGAGAGAGCATTGTTTCAAAGAGAATTATACATAGAGACATGATTAGAGTTTTTAAGTCAATTTCATAGTAGAGATGGCTGGCTTCAGAGTTCCACAGAGTTCTTTCCCAATTAGTCAAGAGATTATAGTCCAATGTTGAAATATTCATTTTCAAGTCAGTCTAAGGTATAACTGGAGACCAGAGTCTTGTGACTCAAGTTCCCCTGATGATGTTTAAGCAGATCTGATTAAAAGGATCAGTTCCTGGGCAGCACAACAGTCCTTGGGTGAACAATAGGCTTTTGAAGTAACCTCCTATTTCCTAAACATCACTGGTTATTAACTACCTGGATTAACATAGGGTTATTGTCCATGAAACAGTTTATATAGTGTTCACAAGAAACTTGAAAGAGACATATAGAAAATGATAGTATTGCACCCAAGTTCCATCTAGTAATATTTCCTTTTCATTTCTGAATTAATCGAATACAGCTCTAGACAGGAATCATTTGGTTACACTGTTAATCTCTAAGAAGCTGTCTGTAAATGTAGACTACTAGGGTCACTAACTTCTTCCAGTTCTTTAATAACACAAGTCTACATTTCAAAGCTCTGGCATATCTAAGATGGAATGGTCCTAATTACCAGTTAAATACTTTCCTAACCTGTCTCTAAAGGGTGAATCTGAGTCAATAGCCTGCAATTTGTTTAACTCTTTCTGTCCATGTGTCAAACTGTAGGGGGAGACTTTGGCAAACCAGTAAAATGCCTGAAACCACTATGGCTTATTGTTGAAGACACCCTAGTTAGCAAGCTTTTAAAAGCAAGTCTCAGCTTGACCAAGGCAGGAGGGGAGGGGATTTAGGGTGCCCCCGAAAAGGCAGCTTGACCCCGCGTCCTCCGTGATAAGAATTATGTTGAAGTTGCTGATACATGCATTTTAAAAGAGTAGGATGTGCCCTCAGGAATGTCTATTGGGGTCTCAAGGCTGCAGGCTCTGGAAAGACCCACATCTGGCTAATCAATAATCAGAAGCAGCCTCTTGCTTGATCATTGAAACTGCTCACTTAACAAGGTTTCTTTATGGGACATGTCATTCTATTACTAATGTATAAATAAGGGGACTCGTTTGGGAACTCTTTGGGACTGGTCTCTCCCTCTGGATGCATCTTGTGTTCCCCAGTGGCAGACGGGCTGCCGCTGTATCACTCGAGAGCCACACTCAGCTTTGGTAATTATCAAGGGTTGGGGGTGTTTTACTAATCTTGTTGCAGACGTGTGTACGTGCTTGAGACTAAGTAAAGTTTAGCTTTAAGTGAAAGCACTCTTGTGTTGTCCTGTTTGTGCCAGCCATCGATTGGTCGGACGGCCGTGTCTGCCCTGATTTATTTCCTGACACCTCCTCGCACAGAGTAAAAGTTACCAACCGCTTTGCATTGAAAGAACCCCAGGTAACAACACAACCCCTTTTGCAAGGCCTGGGGCTGTTTGGTTTAGCGATCATGTGACCCGAAAAGGAGAAACTGGAACCAGCGTGCGCCCAAGGTGGAGCTCTGGGAAGGGCGGGCTGAAGCAATTGGAGAGTCTGGGGGAGATGAGCCAAAGCTAGTCTCAGGGCCTTGGTGCTTGGCGGGCAGGTTTCTGCTCCCAGAGGGAGGCACTAGCACGGAAGCTGCACTGCGAGAGTGGGCCTGGAAACCCAGAGCCAGAGGCAGGGCCTGAACAGTGCTGTGACTCAAAATCACAGGGGTCTTGTTTGTGGTCCCCAAACATGCTCGGCTGCAGAGTGTCCCGCTGCACGAGCTTGAGGGGTCTGTGACAGCAAACCTGGAGCTGCTACACAGATGTGGAAGGGGAGTGGGCCTGGCCAGGGAGGTGCCACATGATATTTTCTTCACCCAAATGTGGCTCCTCTACCATCTGTGTTTCCCCAAGTGCTCTTGTTCCAGAACTGATTCAGCCAGGCTTTCCTGAGGGAAATGTTCCTGGAACACACGGTGTCTATTTGGGGTCAGGGAGAGAGTTTGTGTCTCCCTTGAAAAGTGCTCCCCAGAACGGCAGAGACAGGGAGTCCCTGTTCCAGTGGGTTTCTTCCCATCTCTCTCTCTCTCTCTCTCTCTCTCTCCTGGTGCATTTAGATCCAGCTCTCTCTTTCCTTTGAAACTAACCCCCCCCCCACAAGTGTCTCTCCCTCTCTGTCACTTATAAGTCCCTGGCCATTACCAACTAGCAGCCTGCAGCTGTGGTACCCTATAGTCTAATTTACTTGCTTGCCTATATATCTTTTCTTATATGTTTCTTATTTTCTAATGGGTTTGGTTATTTATTTTATTAATAAGTTTACAGATTTATATTAGAGTATATTTCACCTGTAACACAAGGGACCTGCAGGCCACATCCTGTAAGTTGAGCTAAAGCAGGGAGCAGATATGAAAAGGTTTGGGGAAAAGTGCAGCCAGAACCTCCTGCTGCAGTTGTGGAGGAGTTGGAATAGGGGCTGCAAGCTTGTGCATTGTAGATAGGTGTGCTCCAGGGCCTGCCTCAGGACACAAAATGGGCAGGCATCTAAAATGGGGGCAAACGTGCCATGTACATGCCCGTGCTCATAGCTCAATGAAGGAGGCAAAAACCAATATCCCCAGTGGGCTGTGGGACCGGGATGGAGTACTTCATGGCCCACCGGGGTTCGTCACCCTCTGAAGGTGGTACTAGGTCTTGCCACTTGGCATCAGGGCAACTGAGGAAGTGAAGCATTTGGAGCATGAGCATATAAAGTTTTTCCATGGTGGAATTCAGAAGTGAACCAGCTGCAGGGTGTTCAGTTGGCTCAGGTTATGAAAGTTAGGGACTCTTGGGGGGGGGACTCATGGGCAGGAGCCAATTCAAGAATTCCAGAGGCATTGGGGTGAGGGGTGGGTGGGTAGCACCCTATTTTAGGACCTGTTCAAGGAAAATCAGAGCAGTAGGCAATAAGGTGGCCCCAGCTCTTGGAGTATGTGCAGAGGGGTCTGAAGGGTGAAGAGCCCCAGGTGAGCTCTGAGATGAGAGATGCCATCATGGCCACTAAATGGTGGGCGAGAACTGGGCCAGTCAAATGCTGGAGTAGTGGGCCCGGGCAAGATGGAAACAAAATACATATATACAGTCCAACCAGGACTAGCACAACCAATTGACATCCATCTGGACATAGGTAAAGGTTGAAAACAGAAAGGAGCATAAACACTGCCAACTTAAGTGCAAGAGTGTAATAAGAAAAGCCAAAGAGGAGTTTGAAGAACGGCTAGCCAAAAACTCCAAAGGTAATAACAGAATGTTTTTTTAAGTACATTAGAAGCAGGAAGCCTGCTAAACAACCAGTGGGGCCCCTTGACGATGAAAATACAAAAGGAGCGCTTAAAGATGATAAAGTCATTGCGGAGAAACTAAATGGATTCTTTGCTTCAGTCTTCACGGCTGAGGATGTTAGGGAGATTCCCAAACCTGAGCTGGCTTTTGTAGGTGACAAATCTGAGGAACTGTCACACATTGAAGTGTCACTAGAGGAGGTTTTGGAATTAATTGACAAACAGAGGCTAGGGATACCATTCCTTACCCATCCTGGCTAATAGCCATTTATGGACTTAACCACCATGAATTTATCCAGTTCCCTTTTAAACGCTGCTATAGTCCTAGCCTTCACAATCTCCTCCAGCAAGGTGTTCCATAAGTTGACTGTGCGCTGTGTGAAGAAGAACCTCCCTTTATTTGTTTTAAATCTGCTGCCTATTAAATTTCATTTGGTGGCCCCTAGTTCTTGTATTATGGGAATAAGTAAATAACTTTTCCTTATCCACTTTCTCCATGTAGCACAGCGGACTCACCCCTGCGGTGCCTCCTGCTGGTTGTCCTCAGGAATTAGCTCTTTTTCCAGCCAGGAGCACCCTCTGCAGACTGGTGATCTGCCTGTCCTTCACTGGACCCGGTGCCCTTTTACATGGGGTGCTGCCCCCTGTCAGTAACTCCTTACTCTCAGGGTCTCCCCTCCCCAGGGGAATCCCCACCCTCTATCCCCACCTTGCCTCAGTATCAGGCTGCTGCCAGTCTTCATCTAGCCCCCACACCCTGGGGCAGACTGCAGTATCAGCCTACTCATCACTGGCAAGGAGGGTTTGGACCTGCTGCCTTGGCCTACCCCAAGGCTGCCCTCTGCAACCCCCAGTACCTGTTAGCCCAATGCTAGGCCACAGCCTGGGGCTTTCCAGGCTGGAGCTCCCCAGACTGTCCCCAGCCCTGCTTCACTCAGGTACCCTGTCTTTAGCTCCCCGCAGCCAGGCCCTTCTCTCTCTACAGGCTGAGAGAGAGTGCTTGCTCCTGGTTTCTCTGGCCTTCTTATAAGGCCCTGTTGCTCAGTTTGGGGCGTGGCCCCAGCTGCAGCCACTTCCCCAATCAGCTTAACTTTTACCATGCCCAGCCCCAGCCCTCTGCAGGGCTTTTCAAACCCCTTCCAGGCTGGAGTGGGTTGTCACCCCGCTACACTCCACATCACTCATGATTTTATATACCTCTATCATATCACCTCTTAGTATACTCTTTTCCAAGCTGAAGAATCCTAGCCTTTTAAATCTCTCCTCATACGGGACCCGTTCCAAACCCCTAATCATTTTAGTTGCCCTTCTCTGAACCTTTTCTAGTGCCAGTATATCTTTTTTGAGATGAGGAGACCACATCTGTACACAGTATTCGAGATGTGGGCGTACCATGGATTTATATAAGGGCAATAATATATTCTTAGTCTTATTTTCTATCCCCTTTTTAATGATTCCTAACATCCTGTTTGCTTTTTTGACTGCCTCTGCACACTGCGTGGATATCTTCAGAGACCTATCCACGATGACTCCAAGATCTTTTTCCTGACTTCTTGTAGCTAAATTAGCTCCCATCATCGTGTATGTATAGTTGGAGTTATTTTTTTCAAAGTGCATTACTTTACATTTATCCACATTAAATTTCATTTGCCATTTTGTTGCCCAGTCACTTAGTTTTGTGAGATCTTTTTGAAGTTCATCAGTCTGCTTTGGTCTGAACTACCTTGAGCAGTTTAGTATCATCTGCAAACTTTGCCACCTCACTGTTTACCGCTTTCTCCAGATCATTTATGAATAAGTTGAATAGGATTGGTCCTAGGACTGACCCTTGGGGAACACCACTAGTTACCCCTCTCCATTCTGAGAATTTACCATTTATTCCTACCCTTTGTTCCCTGTCTTTTAACCAGTTCTCAATCCATGAAAGGACCTTCCCTTTTATCCCATGACAGCTTAATTTATGTAAGAGCCTTTGGTGAGAGACCTTGTCAAAGGCCTTCTGGAAATCTAAGTACACTAAATCCCCCTTGTCCACATGTTTGTTGACCACTTTAAAGAACATTAATAGATTAGTAAGACATGATTTCCCTTTACAGAAACCATGTTGACTTTTACTCAACAGTTTATGTTTTTCTATGTGTCTGACAATTCTATTCTTAACTATTGTTTCAACTAATTTGCCCAGTACCGACGTTAGACTTACCGGTCTGTAATTTCCGGGATCACCTTTAGAGCCCTTTTTAAATATTGGTGTTACATTAGCTATCTTCCAATCATTGGGTACGGAAGCCGATTTAAAGGACAGGTTACAAACCATAGTTAATAGTTCTGCAACTTCACATTTGAGTTCTTTCAGAACACTTGGGTGAATGCCATCTGGTCCCGGTGGCTTGTTACTCTTAATTTTATCAATTAATTCCAAACCTCCTCTAGTGACAGTTCAATCTGTGACAGATCTGTCACATATAAAGGAAAGCTCAGGTTTAGGAATCTCCCTAACATTCTCAGCCATGAAGTCTGAAGCAAAGACTGTATTTAGTTTCTCCACAATGACTTCATCGTCTTTAAGTGCTCCTTTTGTATCTTGATTGTCCAGGGGCCCCACTGGTTGTTTAGCAGACTTCCTGCTTCTGATGTACTTAAAAAACATGTTTTTATTACACTTTGAGTTTTTGGCTAGACGTTCTTCAAACTCCTTTTTGGCTTTTCTTATTAATTTTTTACACTTAATTTGGCAGTGCTTATGCTCCTTTCTATTTTCCTCACTAGGATTTGACTTCCACTTTTGAAAAGATGCCTTTTCATCTCTCACTGCTTCTTTTACATGGTTGTTAAGTCACAATGGCACTTTTTTTAGTTCTTTTACTGTGTTTTTTTTTAATTTGGGGTATACAAGTGGCAACCCAGTGTATTGTACATAGACTGATTCCCAAGTTTATCACAGTGACACAGCAGAGTAAGGAGAGGGAAGGGTTTAATGTGTCTCTGTCTGTCCAGTAAGTGATTCAGAGAAGAGGCCCCAGCACCATGCACCACCCAGCTCTGCACGGAGCTCAATCTGAGAGCCAGAGCACAAGGAGGAATCATTTAGGTCTTTTTATGAGTAAATAGCTGGAGCAGCCTGCCCCGGATCTGTTTGGTCCTCACCCCATAAATGATGGGGTGCAGCACAGGGGGAAACAAGTGGTACACACTCGCAATGAGAACGAGGAAGTGAAGTGGCACATTGTGGCCAAACCGGTACATGAGGGAGGAGAATAAATCTGGGATGTACAAAGCTGAGATGGCACAAAGATGAGAGATGCAGGTCCCAAAAGTTTTGAGCCGGGCATCCTTTGTGGGGAGGTGGAAGATGGCCCGGAGGATCTGAGTATAGGACACTGAGATAAAAAACACATCCATTCCGATCACAAAGAAAAGATCAAACAGGCCATAGTAACTACTGATGTGGATGTCAGCGCAGGCCAGCTTCACCACAGATATATGCCCACAATAGAACTGTGGGATGATGTTGGTTCTGCAATATGGCCACCGCCTCGCCAATAAGGGATAGGGTAATGCGAGTATGCCACTACGCAGCACCACCGCGAGGCCTATCTTGGCCACAACAGAGTTTGTCAGGATGGTGGAATACCTCAGAGGATTGCAGATGGCCACAAAGCGATCAAAAGCCATGGCCACTAGGATTCCAGACTCCATCCCTGAGAAAGAGTGAACAAAGTACATCTGGGTGAGGCAGGCACTGAAACTGATCTCTCTGGAATTGAACCAGAAGATGCTCAGCAGTTTGGGTAGGGTGGATGTGGACAGGACCAGGTCAGTGATGGCCAGCATGCAGAGGAAATAGAACATGGGCCCGTGGAGGCTCGGCTCCCTCTTCACGATGAACAGGATGGTGAAGTTACCCAACATGGCTATGGTGTACATAGCACAGAATGGGATGGAGATCCAGATATGGGCTGCCTCTAGGCCAGGAATGCCCAGTAGGATAAAGGTGGAAGGGTTGGTGAAGTCGGTTGTGTTAGAATCTGACATGGCGTAGGGGAGAAAGTGTCCAACTCTGAGGCATAAGGGTGTCTTCTGCATTTACCGTATGCCCCCGTGACCTTCTGTGTGTTCCCAGGATCTCGGGTGATGGTAACAGTAGAAATGCCTGAATGGAGACACAACATTAATATGAGAGACCGCATGCAGTAGTGGAGGCTGTTCTCATGGGAGAAGCAGATTGATCTCTCTTCACACACTGAAAAATTACATTTTCATTATTCAGAGAGAATAACTATGAGCAGTGACCCTACTAAATCCAATTCCACATTTTTATTGTGCTGCCTGCATTAATAATTCCTACACTTTGTGGTGGGGGAAACTTAATAGGCACCAGCAAGAAACACAAGTGTGGATACTGGTTATCTATCATGGTTCTTTAATGCAATGAGAGCCAGGATAGGGAGTACATACCGAAGGGAGTTCCCCATTCATCCAGTTGCTCAAAATCAGACATGGGGAAAAAAACCCACAGAATTTTGCAAAGACATGTGCTGAGAGAAACATCCCAACTAGAATATACCTTCAGGACAAAACCTGGACGCCATTGATAGCAGTTGAGGAGAAACACTACCTCGCAGTAGTGGACAAAACAAAAGAATGTTCAGATCCCTAAGATATGGGATGGAGCATAACATGTTCGGGAATGTGCTCAGTTTTAGTCACCCAGTCTCTATTAAGGATATAAAAGTCTGGGTCGCTTTAGTTTATACAAGGGACAAAGAAGAGAGCATATGATATAGGAGAGGAAAATAAAAAAGGAAACTGATTTACATTTAAATGGGCAGTTCCCAATCAATACTATGTATAGACAATGCTCCAAGAGGACTAATTACCTAAAGCTGAGGAAAATTGTCAGCAAAACTGATCGGGAGAAAAAATTTAGGCAGAAAAATATGAATGAATATTGGTAATTCTTTGATAACGTTTTATTAGATATCAGAAAACTCACAATTCCAGACTCAACAAAGTGAACAACTTTGGGTAAAAACTCAGTTTAGTGGTAAAGTGAAGGCAACAATTAGAGGGAGGGAAGCAATATTTAAAAAAGAGGAAAAAGGGAAAATAGCTGGCCAGCAATAGAAATCAGAAGTTAAGAAAATTAATAAGGAAAGTTAAGACATTAGGGGAAACTCCATGTTTGCAGGGCTATGGATCACAAAAAGGAGTCTATTAAAATATTGAGAACAAGAGAAATCCATGGAAAGATTTATGTCAATTAGTGTGTTAAATGTAAAATATTAAAATATAAAAGGAAAGGGGATTTTTTATAAAAGAATTGACAAGTTTAAGAAACAATGGAAAAGTGAGTATGGGCTTAGTTAAAAAAGTCTAGATATTTAAGTAATGCCAGTCACCAACAAGGTTTAACTTAAACAGATCTTGTCAAATAAACCTGATTTCATCCTTTTATGAGAGTACACATTGGTTGATCAAGGGTACACATTTGGTGGATCAGGCGATCAACACTGATGCAACAAACCTTGATTTCTCAGAGGCTTTTGATTTAGTAGTGGAAAATACTGAGTTGGTGAGTTGGAGCAGGGAAAGGATTTTACCTCTGCACGTGTGATTGGTGAAATAAACTGCATCCAGTTCTAGGGTGCACATTTGAACAAAGATGTTGAAAACTTGGAGAGGGTGCAGATGTTGGCAGATCCAGACTGGATGGTTTTTTTTTTCTTGAAGATCGGCTTGAAGAGTTGTTTACACTTAAAATGCTAAAGCCGTGCTGCCATAGTGCTTCAATATAGACACTTCTTACACAGATGAACAGGTACTCCCCTCAGCACAGGTAATACTCGATAGGTGGTAGAAATCATCTCATGCTGTCTACATCAGGGCACACATTATCCAATAAGTTCTTGGAATATATTGGAGACATTTTTTGTTCCAGAAGCTGGAGAAACCTACTTGGAGAGTATCAGAGGGGTAGCCGTGTTAGTCTGGATCTGTAAAAGCAGCAAAGAGTCCTGTGGCACCTTATAGACTAACAGACATTTTGGAGCATGAGCTTTTGTGGGTGAATACCATGCAAGTACATGCATCCGACCAAGTGGGTATTTACCCACGAAAGCTCATGCTCCAAAACGTCTGTTAGTCTATAAGGTGCCACAGGACTCTTTGCTACTAGGAGAGAGGCTGTTCTAGGCTTGATTTTCACATATAAGGAGGAACTGGTTGATAATTTGAAAGTGGAAGGCAACTTGGGGGAAATGACCATGAAATGATAGAGTTTATGATTCTAAGGAATGGTAGGAGGGAGAACAGCAAAATAAAGACAATTGATTTCAGGAAGGCAGCCTTGAGCAAACTCAGGGAGTTGGTAGGTAAGATCTCATTGGAAGCAAGTCTAAGGGGAAAAACAATAGAAGACAGGTATTTTTTTCAGAGAGACGTTAGTAAGGGCACAAGAGCAAACTATCCCACTGCATAGGAAAGACAGGATGTATGGCAAGAGACCGCAATGGCTTAACCAGGAGACCTTGCATGATCTAAAAATCAAAAAAGGATCCTACAAAAGTGGAAACAAGGTCACATTACAAAGGAGAAATATCAGCAAATAACACATGTATGTAGGGGCAAAATTAGAAAGGCCAAAGCACAAAAGATCAAAATAATTAGAGATAAAAGGGTAACAAGAAAACACTCTACAAGCACCTTAGGAGCAAGCAGAAGACCATGTGGAAATGGCAGAGGTGTTTAATGACTTACTTGTTTCGGTTTTCACCAAGACAGTTGGTGGTGTTTGGACACCCAAAATAGAGAATGCCAGTGAAAATGGGGTAGGTTCAGATGCTAAAATAGGGACTGAACAAGTTAAAAATTACTTGGACAAGATAGATGTCTTGATGTCATGAGGGCAGAATGAAATGCATCCTAGAATACTCTGAAGGAACTGACTGAGAAAGGATCTGAGCCATTAGCGATTATCTTTGAAAAGTGATGGGAGATACGGGAGATTCCAGAAGACTGGAAAAGAGAACATATAGTGCCGGTCTATAAAGAGGGAAATAAGGGTAACCCAGGCAATTACTGACCAGTCAGCTTCACTTCTGTACCAGGTAAGATAATGGAGCAAATAATTAAGGAATCAATTTGCAAACGTCTAGAAGATAATGAAGTGATAAGTGACAGTCAGCATGGATTCGTCAAGAAGAAAACATGTCAAAGCAACCTGATAGCTTTCTTTGACAGCGTAACAAGCCCTGCGCATGTGGGGAAGCAGTAGATGTGGTATATTTAGATGTTAGTACAGCTTTAGATAGAGTCTGGCATGACCTTCTCATTAGGAAACCGGGGAAATACAACCTAGAGGGAGCTACTATAAGGTGGGTGCATAACTGGCTGGATAACCGCTCGCAGAGAGTAGTTATCAATGGTTCACAGTGATGCTGGAAGGGCATAAGAAGTGGGGTTCCGCAGGGATCAGTTTTGGGTCCGGTCCTTTTCAGTGTCTTCATTAACGATTTAGATCATGGCATAGAGAGTACACTTATGTTTGCAGATAATAAAATTTGGGAGGGGTTAGAAGTCTTTGAGATTCAGATAAACATTCAAAATGATCAGGAAAAACTGGAGAAAAGGATGATTAGGGGTCTTGAAAACATGACCTATGAAGGAAGAATGTTTAGTCTGAAAAGGAGAAGACTGAGGGGGGGAGTGATAACAGTTTTCAAATAGCTAAAAAGTTTTTGCAAAGAGGGAGAAAAAGTATTCTCCTTAACCTCTGAGAGAAGACAAGAAGCAGTAGACTTAAATTGCAGCAAGGGAGGTTTAGGTTGCACATTAGGAAAAATGTTTAAAAAATTGCAATGTTCGGTTATATTAGCAGAAATATAACATGCAATTCATGGTACGAGATAGTATTCCTCTACTCGGTGCGGGCTAGGTCTCAATTGTGTCCAAGTTTGCACACCAATTAACAGAAAGGATGTAGAGAATCTGGAAAGGATCCATAGGCAAATAACAAATGTTAAGCAAAGGATGGAATGCAAGCTGTATGAGCAAACCAAAGAAGCTAATGTGTTTACTTGGAAAAGAGGAGATTAATGAGGGACAAGATAGTGGTCTTCAAACACTTGAAATGCTGCCATAAAAAGGTGGAGGAAAGTTATTCTTTCTTACCACAGAGGGGCAGGACAAGAGGCAATGGGTTAAAATTCCAGCCTAGCAGATTTAAATTTAAATTTCAGGAAAATCTTCCGAACTTTAGGCCAATGGAACAGACTCCCAGGGAAGTCATGGAAGCTCCTTCTGTGGAGGTTTTTCCAAGACGTGTGAATAGCCATCAGTCTTAGATGACTAACACAAAACAAATCCTGCATCTTTTCAGGGGGATAGACTAACTGTCCTTTGCGTTCCCTTATAACCCCATGGCTCTATCATTCTATGATGTAAAATCCTAGGGTAGACCCGGCCTTAGTCACACACTCGTCTTTCGGCTCAATCCAGAGGTAACTGAGTGAAATTTAATGGGCCCATGTTTTACAGGTGGTCAGACTGGATGATCAAATGGTCCCTTCTGACCTTAAACCCTATGGATTTATTGATAAAGAAAGTAGATCAGGCATTTATATTTAATGTGTCTCATAACATGAACAAGGAAACATTTAGTTAAATTGAAAGTCTGAACATATAACATTGAGAAAAGGTAATTGCTACCATAATTCCTATTTGGCCTGTAGAACTCCTTGCTACCAACATTATTGGACCAAAGAGCATAGAAGAATGGGATTCACAAATGGATTGGCCATTGTAGGTAGTCCTGCTGGCATCACCTGTAGTTAAGGTGGTCTGAGACCTTCCATTAGAAGACTTCATTTCCAGTTGCTTACAAATTTGCTAGATTTTTGGAGTTTGTTCTGAAATATCACATATTGGGTGTCTACTTTAAAAAAAATGTTGTTGTTTTTTGGTTGTTTTTTTTTTTTTTGAAGTTTCAGGCATAACAGTTCAGCTGACTTCTCGAATGAAGCTAGGAGAAAAATCTGTTATCCATGTTGAAAATTTTTAATTATTTTTCTATAGGGGAGTCCTAGCACCTCCAAGCTTTCCAGCAGATAAATGTCAAGGAACAGACCCTGTCCCTTTGGCTCATTAATAGACAGAGACCTGAAATGCAAGAGTAGGGAATGACAGTGTCTGTGCATTAACACACAGTTGGCTCCTGACATCTGTACGTGGTTCTTGCTCCAAGGGAATTTTGCCTCACTGAGGTCTGAGCAAAGTACAGGGCATGGTCTCAGAGTCTGGCCTTGTTTTGCACATCTACTAACATATTTCTTCCTGAAGGATTTAGTGTGCCACTGAAATACACCTCCTTGGGACTGGAGTCCATCAGGCAGGATGAGCAGCGATGCACAGAAATCAATGACATTTTGACCAGTGATTCTTTAGCAAACTCATAACTTATGGCAAGCGCCCTGGGATGTTCCATGGTTGTGCAGAGCGGAAAGGACCACAGTCTTACTCTCTATCCCACCACACCCATGTTGCACGGGGTTGGTCAAGCAGGTGAGCTCCTCAGCAAGAGATGGTACCTGTGAATTATGAGATGGAAGTGTCCTCCGTGGGAATCCCCCTCAGGTATCTGTGACCGACACCTCTCTGAATCCAGCAACTGCAGCAGCACCGAGAGCCAACACAGAGTGTGCACAGTTTATAATATAGCTCTATGTAATTCCAGGGGGTTTTGCTCAGACTCTAAAGGACATGGGAGCATCTGGATGCAAACAGGCTGTAGAGAAGCATGTCTCCACTTCGGTGCTAATTATCCAGCTTTAGAAGTAAACAGTAATTAAGGGACCTTCCCAAAGGGAGATGAGAACTCTTGGGCTCTGTGCTGAGTCAGAGAGGAATTGGCTGCTCTGTACATTTGTGTACATATATTTAAAAATTATAGTTGATGAGTAAGAAAACTAGGGATAATGCCTAACTCTCCAGAGGATCTGATGTCCTGTAAATTCTCAGGATAGATGGGTTGATAGCAGACATAGAGATCTGGAGAAAGTTGACTAAGAAGAGACACAAGCACTTACAGCAAATACATGGGGCTTTCACTAAGGGATCAGAGATCAGTACTTCTCATCAGTAACTATCATCATACTGTGCAGCACCTTTCATTGATAGATCTTCAAAACTTAGGAAATGAATGTCACTATGAACCATCCCCATTTCACTGAGCAGTAAACTGAGGCACGGGGAGACATGACTTGTCCAAGGTCACACAGACACAGACTGACAGAACCCAAGTGTCCTGACTTCCCTTCCATACCCACGGTCTCTTTGTCAGTAAGTGACCACATGACAACAGGGAAATGGACTCCCAGTCTTGCAGGACCTGTTCACAGGAGGAGGGAAAGGAATTCCATGGGTTGCAACGTGGAACTGGGGACCGCCGAACTCTCTGGCAAACCAATGTGGGCCCCCTCTCACATTGTCAAGTATCAGAGGAGTAGCCGTGTTAGTCTGGATGTGTAAAGGAGCAGAGAGTCCTGTGGCACCTTATAGACTAACACACGTATTGGAGCATGAGCTTTCGTGGGTGTATCTGAAGAAGTGTGTATTCACCCACGAAAGCTCATGCTCCAATACGTCTGTTAATCTATAAGGTGCCACAGGACTCTTTGCTGCTCTCACACAGTGAGGCTGTGACAAGCTGTAAACTTCTGCAAGTCTTGCACTTACACAGCCACATACAGACAGGGACACACCCAGCTGCAGTTACATGAAAGTACAATACAGAGGCTCCAGCCAGTTCCCCCGCAGCTCCCCGGCCTAGGACCCAAGAGCTGTACCGTCTTGCCCTGGCCAAAAGCCTGACCAGTGTCAGTTTCTTTCCCAGTCTGCCCCTCCCTCAATGTGGAGAGGACAATGCACCAGCCTGAGCAGATTTCCCTTCTACGTTTCAAACAGCATCCTGTAGTAAGGAAAACAATATAAACCAGATTTATTAATTACAGAGTCTGAATTACTTGCCCCAAAGCTGCAGACTTAACTGAAAGCAGCTCATAGAAGTGTTCCTGTCTTTAACACTCAGATGCCCAATTCCCAATGGGGTCTAAACCCAAATAAATCAGTTTTACCCTGTATAAAGCTTATACAGGGTAAACTCATAAATTGTTCACCCTCTATAACACTGACAGAGAGAGATATGCACAGCTGCTTGCCCCCTCCCCCCAGGTATTAATACAGACTCTGGGTTAATTAATAAGTTAAAAGTAATTTTATTAAATACAGAAAGTAGGATTTAAGTGCTTCCAAGTAGTGAGAGACAGAACAAAGTGAATTACGAAGTAAAATAAAATAAAACATGCCAGTCTATGTCTAATCCAACTGAATAGAGATCAATTCCTCACCAGTTCCAGAATGCTCCTTTTACAGACTAATCTCCTTTTAGGCTGGGTCCAGCAATCACTCCCACTCCTTGCAGTCACTCTCCTTTGTTCCAGGTTCTTTCAGGTATCTTTGGGGGTGGAGAGGCTCTCTCTTTAGCCAGCTGAAGACAAAATGGTGAGGTCTCCCCTAGGCTTAAATAGACTTTCTCTTGTGGGTGTAGATTCCCTTCTCTCTCCTATGCAAAGTCCAGCTCCAAGATGGAGTATTGGAGTCATCTGGGCGAGTCACATGTCCATGCATGACTGAGTTCCTTACCAGACAAGCCACATTCCTGGGAAAGCCCAGATGTGGATTGGTGTCTCCAAGTTCATTGTTGGCTTAAATGTTTCTTGATGGGGCACTTACCAAGAATAGTCTTTTTCTCAGGAACCCGACCAACTGCTTCCCTGCAGCCTACTTAGAATCAAACACGTATGCAGCCAATATTCATAACCATGAATACAAAAATGACAAATGCATACAAATAGGATTAATAGATTCAGCAGATCATGTCCTTTACAGAGATACATTACATGGAATATGTAGCATAAAACCCATTCTAGTTATGTTATATATATATTTCTTCAAACAGCACACAGTCAACCTGTGGAGCTATTTGACAGAGGATGGTGTGAAGGCCAAGACTATTATGGCTTTCAAAAAAAACCTACATGAATTCATGGAGGACAGGGTCCATCAATGACTATTAGCCAGGATAAGCAGACACGATGTCCCTTGCCTCTGTTTGCTGGAAGCTGGGAAAGGTTCATGGGGAATCATCATTTGAGAATTATCTGTTCTCTTCATTCCCTCTGAAGCGTCTGATATTGGCCACTGCTGGAAGACAGGATACTGGGCTAGATGGACCTTTGGTCTAACGCAACACGACCGTTCTTAAGTTCACTGAAGAAGGAAATGGTGTGAAGATGTTGTGTTGTTTTGTGTATTCCTGAATCTGGGTGTCTCTTCTGCTGTCTAAAGTAGGGGAATTGTTTTAGCAACCTGTGAATGGGGTTCCAGGGGGCCCCATTCTGTGACTGCTCAATTAGGGCAAACTGCAGAGAATGGGGCAGACAATCCCCAAACGGGGGCTTATTCTAATACTTGGATTTATGGATTTTTGCATCAGGAAAACAGCTTTCACAATGCTTTACTGCTTACACAGAAGCCAAAACACAGGTCCCTTAAAGCAGTGGTCCCCAACCTTTTCATCTGGCGGGTGCCAGACGAAGAAGCGTGGCGGCGGTAGAGCATCCGTGGAGGCATTTCGGCGGTGACGCCTCTCTATGACGTCGTTTGTCGGCGGCAAGCAGCGTCATCGAGAGGCGTCGCCGCCAAAATTGAGCGGCATTTCAGCGGATGATCGACCGCCAGCCAGGATGCGAGCGCATTTAGATGCCCCCATGGGCGCCATGGCGCCTGCAGGCACCTTAAAGTCACCAAGCCTTGGGCATCCACCCAGACAGCCAAGTCAAGTATGCTGATGATTATTGAAAATCTTGTTCGTCATAAAATGAAGTTCTTCCAATCCCAAAGGATTATACACAGCACCTCCCAGGTGAATGAATATTTCATATAACTCAAATAATCACTTACAGCCAATTCTTATTAACTAAACAAATATTTATTAAAAAGAGAGAGTATTGCTTAAAAGATAATTAGACACAGAGGCATGATTCGAGTTTTTAAGTCAATTTCATAGTGGAGATGGCTGGCATCGGAGTTCCATAGAGTTCTTTCCCAATTAGTCAAGAGATTATAGTCCAATGTTAAAATATTCATTATCAGGGTGATCCAGGATATAACTGGAGACCAGAGTCTTGTGTCTCAAGCTTCCCCTGATGATGCTTAAGCAGATCTGAGATTAAAAGGATCAGGTTCCAAGAGCCCTTTATACAGTCCGTCGGCAGCACAACAGTCCTTTGGTGAACAATAGGCTTTTGAAGTAACCTTCTATTTCCTAGAAATAGAAGGTTACTTCACTGGTGATTAACTACCTGGATTAACATTGTTTTGGTGTGTGGGAATGGATCCCAAACTGCTGAGGAATATGCTGATGGGTCTCGCCAGCACATCACGAATAGCAGTCAAGTAATTCCTTAAGCTACAAACTGACAGTGAGGAGTCTGATGATGATGTTGACTCGCATAAAGCATACAACATGAGATTGCTTGGTGGCATTCCTGGACATGATCACCCTAACTGCGGAGGGGCGATAGATGGGACGCATAGTCCAAATCTGACACCAGCCCACCTAGCTTCCGAGTACATTAATTGGAAGGGGTATTTCTCTATGGTTCTCTGCATGGGCGTGAAATGCAATGGTTCCAATATTAATAGGAATCTGTGTTTGGTACGTATGATGCACTGACTTGCAGTGACTGTTGCTTTCCTGAGCTATGGTATCTTTTACTTAATGCAATAATAAAGAATGTTTTCAAAGGCAAAAATCATTTTTTGAAAAGAAAATTTATTTATTGAAAACACAACTGCTTGGGAAACAGAAAAGGCACGACACATCTGTGCTGCTTGGGATGAGGGAAAGGGGTGGGTTTGGGAACAGGACAATCACACGTTTCTGTATGTCCTGTTCTTATACTCAGCCTTCCTGTCTGAGTGCTGCACTTCAGTCTGGCTATACTGCATGGTGATGGGGGCTGAGTGCAGTGGGTAAGGGTTGTAGTTTGCAGGTGTCAAGGTTTCCTCCCCACTCTGAACTTTAGTGTACAAATGTGGGGACCTGCATGTACCCTTCTAAGCTTAATTCCTAGCTTAGATCAGATAGCGCTGCCACCAAACAAAAATATAGTGTTTTGGTACAATTTCCATTTCCCTCAAACCTTCCCTGGGGAACCCAAGACCCAAAGCCCTTGGGTCTTAACACAAGGAGAAATTAACCATTCCCCCCTCTTTTTCCCCCCAGACTTTCCCCTCCCTGGGTTGCCTTGAGAGGCTTTACATGGATCCAAAACTCCTTGGATCTTAAAACAAAGAAAATCAATCAGGTTCTTAAAAAGAAAGCTTTTAATTAAAGAGAAAGAAAAGGTAAAAATTATCTCTGTAAAATCAGGATAAAAAATGCTTACAGGGTATTTAAATTTATATAGCCAGAGAAATCCCCCCTAGCCTCAGGTTCAAAGTTACAGCAAACAGAGGTAAAAATCCTTCAAGCAAAAGAAACATTTACAGGTTGAAAAATCAAACAAAAAACTAACACGCCTTCCTGACTAGGTACTTACAAATTTGAAACATGAGACTGATTCAGAAAGATTTGGAGAGCCTGGATGGACGTCTGGTCCCTCTCATGTCCCGAGAGCGAACAACCCCCAAACAAAGAACACAAACAAAGACTTCCCTCCAACAAGATTTGAAAGTATCTTTTCCCTTCATTGGTCCTCTGGTCAAGTGTCAGCCAGGTTTACTGAGCTTCTTAACCCTTTACAGGTAAAAGAGACATTAACCCTTAACTATCTGTTTATGACAGCAGGGCTGGGTGGTGAAGCTACAGGTGTTGGGGGCAGCTGGTGGCGATAAGAACCCAGATGTTGGGGAAAGTGGGCTGGCGGTGACAGAGGGAACAAGGGAAAGAATGCGGTAACAAGGGCTGTGGGAGGAGGGGTGGGGGCGGAAGTGCTCTGCTTGCATTGCTAGGAGCACCTGTATCAAGTCTGCTTGGCGCTCCATGATGCTTAGCAGCCGCTCCTTGCTTTGGTGCCGGCGACCTGCATTCTGCTGGCGGACCCTCTTCTCTCTTCCGGCACTCCTGCACTTTTTGATTTTCAGTAAGGGATTGCTTCATGGCTTCATGCAGCATGTCCTCTTTGCTTCTTTGGTTCTTTCGGCCATTGATAACAAGGATGGCTGAGATCTCAAGGTTGCTGCTATAAAACTTAATAGAGGAAGAATTGTCCACACCAGACTGAGCAACGATTCGGCCGTACTTCAAGACAAGCACAGTGTGCACAGTAGCAGAAACTGCCCGTCCCAAAGCAAGTGCACTGAACACTCTCCGCACATTTTCCACAGCAGTTCATCCTGGAAGATATCTCGCTGCTGAGGGTGACCTGGAAATCAAGGGAGGGTCTTCTACTAAATGCGGCTTCCACCCTGGCCCATATGCAGCTTGCCTGTGTGCAGCAATGGTCCCCCGCCCCTCACGTTACAGTGCCACAGACATGTTAGCCTTACTGGGACAAAAAGCACAGTTGCTCTGCCAAGGAATCTCCGCACACAGATTACCCAGCTTCTGCATGAGACCTTTGAGGCCGATTACTGCGCTGTGAGAGAGCACATCAACACCTTATTCCACATCTATGAATGCATGCAGCCCTGACTATCCTCGCCCCAAAAGCCCGCACAGAACAACTTCCTTCCCAAAATAAAAGAGGCTTACCAGGCACCTCCTCTGGTGTTTGTTCTTCCCCAAGCACCGTGCGCTGCAACTGGCTACCTTCCTCCTGGCTTGAAAAAATCTCCTGGCTGCATGCATCTAGGGATGCCTGGCTGTCTTCCTGCACCTCAGCACCCTCATTCCCACTTTCCTCCTCCTCCTGCCTTGTTAAACTTGGCTCTGAATTGTCCATGGTGGTCTTCAGAGTGGAGGTGGGTTGCCCCCAAGTATTGCATCCAGCTTTCTTTAGAAATGGTCAGGGCCCCTTTCCATCATATCCCTTGATATCTCCCCGAAGGTATCATAATTCCTATGGCTGGAGCACAGCTGGGACTGGAGAGTGTCCTCCCCCCAAATACTGATGAGGTCCAGCACCTCACCATTGCTCCATACGGGGGATCGCCCTGTGCATGGAGGCATGGTCACCAGGAAAGAGTCTCTGAGAGCACTCCATGATTTGCTGAGAAAATAGGAAGGGGATTTTTCAAATTCCCAGAGAATTTAAAGAGTGGGTCTGATGGTTGGTCACCTGAGGGCAGGGCAGAAGAGTTCAAAGTGATGACCAGAGTGGCTAGAACAGGCTCTGTGGGACACTTCTGGGGGCCAATCACAGCCCATTCATTGACCAGAGTGTTATGCTTCTCGTGGAGGTGGATTACCAGAAGCACTCCAGCCGCGGAATCCGGGCGCTCTACATGCCTTGCCAGTGTGGACGTGTCATGAGTTAGGGCACCCAGAGCTGCTTTAATGCGTTCTAACTCGCAAGTGTAGCCAGGCCCTAAGTCAGATTTCCTGAAGTCCAGGGTCTGCAGTTTGCTCCTCTCCTTTCTTCCTTTTGTCAGGATCCTGAACTCGACCATCTCATGGTCACTGCTGCCTAGATTGCCTCCTACTTCTAATTCCCCTACCAACTCTTTCCTGTTTATAAGCAGCAGGTGAATAGGAGCACGGCCCCTGGTTGGTTCCTCCGGCACTTGTACCAGGAAGTTATTCCCAACACCCTCCAAAAACTTCCTGGATTGTCTGTGCATTGCTGTATTGCTCTCCCAGCTTTTGTCAGGGTGATTGAAATCCCCCATTAGATCCAAGGCCTGTGATCTGGAAACTTCAGTTAGTTGTCTGAAGAAAGTCTCATCTACCTCATCCTTCTGATCCGGTGATCCATAGTACACGCCCACCACAGCATCACCCTTGTTGCTCTCGCTTCTAAACTTAACCCAAAGACTCTCACCAGCAGGAGTTCTCAAACTTTTGTGCTGGTGACCCCTGACACTTAGCAAGCTTCTGAGTGCGACCCCTCCTTATCAACTGAAAACAGTTTTTCATGTATTTAAACCATTATACATGCTGGAGACAAGTGGGGGAGTCTGACAGCTTTGGGGTGGAGTCTGACAGCTTGTGATCCCCCATGTAATAGCCTCATGACCCCCTGAGAGGTTTTGACCCCCAGTTTGAGAACTGCTGCTCAACAGGCTTTTCTCCACTTTCATACTGGAGCTCTGAGTAATCACATCGCTTTCTTACACATAATGCAGCTTTCCTTCTGGCCCTGTCTTTCCAAACACTTTACACCCATCCATGACAGTGCTCCAGTCATGTGAACTGTCCCACCAAGTCTCTGTTATTCCAAACACATCATAGTTCCTTGATTGTGCCAGGTCTTCCAATTCTTCCTGCTTGTTTCCCAAGCTTCTTGCGTTCTTGTACATGCACCTAAGATAACTAGCTGATTGCCCTGCTTTCTCAGCATGAATCAGGAGGGTTCCCGACTTGTAACCTCCCGGTATCGCACTTCCCCACATATCTCTGGGCTTCAGTCCCCATCCCCTGACAAACCTAGTTTAAAGCCCTCCTCACTAGATTAGCCAGCCTGTCTGCCTCTCTTTCCAGAACAACATCCCATGCTCGAAGAATACAAAAGCCCTCTCTCTGACGCCACCTGTGTAACCACCCATTCACCTGCACAATTCAACGGTCCCTACCTGGGCTGTTTCCTTCAACAGGGAGGATGGATGAGAACATGACTTGTACCTCAAACTCTTTTATCCTTCTTCCCAGAGCCGTGTAGTCTGCAGGGATCTGCTCAAGGTAATTCCTGGCAGGACCATTGGTGCCCACGTGGAGAAGGAGGAAGGGGTAGCGCTCCGAGGTCTGGATCAGTCTTGGCAGACACTCTGTCACATCCTGGATTCTAGCTCCAGGCAAGCAGCACACTTCTCGGGCTGCGCATTTCTCTATATGTAATGCAAAGCCGCGCACTTCTCTATACATAATGCATAGAGCCCAAGGATGTGCTGCAGGGTATCACATCACTGCAGTGTGTGATTCTACAGCTTTGATTAGGGCCTTTTGGTAGCAGCACACTAGGAATACTAAAATAATAATCTTCATGTAATGCATGGAGAGGTTGTGGTTCAGAGTGAGGAAGTGACTCTGGTCACCCAGTGACAAGGTCACCCAGCGAATCCATGGCAGAGCTGGGACTCTTTGCTCCCAGCTCACTGGTCTATGCGATGCTTTGTCTCAAGCTCATTGACTTGGGCCAAATCCTCAGCTGGTGTAAGTGGGTGCAGCCCCATGGAAGTCAGGGGAAATTCCCTCACTAGAGAAATAAAGGGAGAGAGAACATCACACCTCTGTGCTGCTGCATGGACCATAAGAGCCAAATCTGAGAGACACTAAGCAATGGATTGGCACCTAGGGACTCGTGGACGATGTTCCTGGCTCAAGACACTTCTCCGTCTGGTGCCTCAGTTTTCCCCTCTGTAAAAGGGGGATACCTCGTGGAAGTAGTGAGTAATACTCTGTAAAGCACCTATCTGTGGTTTCCATGTGACACCATCTCTCTGTGGGACAAAGCAGAGGATACCAAATTCAGGACAAAGAGCTGATAAATAGGTCAGACTCACCCTAGAAGGGTGGTTATTCTATCATTAGATTATACCAAGCCAGTAACAAATGTAAACTTCTGTCTCACTGCACAGGTTAACTGGAAGCCAAAAATACAGTCTCCTTAGGCATCCAAGCCTTTGGCTCACCACTCGAACTCTGGACACCTGGATGAGCAGTTAGTGAAAACCAATTTCAGCACATTTAGAGTCCTTCTATTCTCAAGAGATCAGCCACTTGGACAGGCCAATATATGACTCAGATCTTACCAATAATCACACTGTTGCCAATCCATTAGTAACTAAACACTTAAGGTTAAATAATAAGAGAAAAGAAGAAGAGATATAAATGGTTAAGAAATGAGATACACACAAGTGATTTTTCAGTGTTCATAGAAAAGAGTCATAGCAGTGATCAAATAAAACTGCTAGCTTGCAAAAAGTCTCTCCTAAAATTACCCAAGTGGGGTGGGGATCATCAGTCCTTGTTCAGAGCTCCCTTTTTGGAAACCCAGTCCAGAGAAATAAAGACAAGATGGAGATTTCTCAGGTGTCCTTCCATATCTTCTGGTCTTGCATGGAATTTTACAGTCCCAAACAAAGCATGCAGTCCACGTGCCTGGAAAATTATTGTCAGACATTAGAGTCCAGAGTCACACGAGCATATCACGTACCCTTACATGCTATGATGACAGACAAGAGCAGCCACTGACCATATTCTTAGAGAGGTCTATTGCTTCTATAGCCCATTGTGAATGGTTAGTGTCCTTGATGGTCCATCAACCCATAGCTGTGGGCATTATCAATGACAGGTCTGTTACCCAGGAACACAACACATGTGTTTGATAAAAATCCATGGCCAATATTCAATATTTCACACAGAAAGATGATATATAAATTAGGAGAGAAAATATCATATTGCTTCTGTATAAATCCATGTTACACCCACATGTTGAATATTGAATGCAGCTGTGGTTGCTCCATATCAAAAAAGATCTATTGGAACTGGAAAAGGTTCAGAAAAGGGCAACTGTAATGATTAGGGGTATGGAACGGCTTCTGTATGAGGAGAGATTAATAAGGTTGTGACTCTTCAGTTTGGAAAAGAGTCAGCTAAGGGGAGATATGATTGAGGGGTTTTAAATCATGACGGGTGTTGAGAGAGTAGACTGAGCTTCATGATGAGCTGGCTGGTGAGAGGGTGCTGGGCCCTCTTCCCTGAGTTACTTACCAGATAGTCAGAAAGACTTGAAACTCTTTCCTGACCTCACTGTGCTGTGTCAGCATGACAAGCGGGGGGACTCATCTATGTACAATATTATGGTCTGCCACCTTTCTAATTGCTGCTAACTGGACCCCCAAAAACCTGCCCCTGGCCTCACCTCTGCCAAGACTCCACCACTGTTTAGCCTCTTCTTTCTTTGTTTAGCTCCTTTCTTTGGCTTCCCCATCACTTGCTGGATTATTTCCATGTCCCTCTCCTCACCTCAAGTTGCAAGGGATACATTTCAGTTTTTGATAGGGGTTGCAACTTTAACAGTGATACAAGAGGCTACTTTGACTATTGAAAACTCTAGTTTTTTTGGCAGAAGCACTGTATCGAATTCCTACATAAAAGAAGGAAAATTAATTAAATATGAGACCTCCTTCAACTCTAATAGTAACATGTCCTGAAATCCTGTGGCAAGTGTGACAAAGTTCTTCCTCTACCTAGCTGGGTCCTACGCTTATTGGCAGATTTGCTGACCTCAGTGATCTTCCCTTCTGGTGGAACCCACAGTCTGGGTCAACTCCTCCTGTTTCTGATCAGGAGTTGGGAGGTTTTGGGGGGAACCCAGGCCCGCCCTCTACTCCGGGTTCCAGCCCAGGGCCCTGTGGATTGCAGCTGTCTATAGTGCCTCCTGTAACAGCTGCATGACAGCTACACCTCCCTGGGCTACTTCCCCATGGCCTCCTCCAAACACCTTCTTTATCCTCACCACAGGACCTTCCTCCTGGTGTCTGATAACGCTTGTACTCCTCAGTCCTCCAGCAGCACAGCCTCTCACTCTCAGCTCCTTGTGACTCTTGCTTCAGCTCCTCACAGGCACTTCCTCTCCTCTGGCTCCCCCCTGCTTGACTGGAATGAGCTCCTTTTAAACCCAGGTGCCCTGATTAGCCTGCCTTGATTGGCTGCAGGTGATCTAATCAGCCTGTCTGCCTTAATTGGTTCTAGCAGGTTCCTGATTACTCTAGTGCAGCCCCTGCTCTGGTCACTCAGGGAACAGAAAACTACTCATCCAGTGACCAGTATATTTGCCCTCTACCAGACTCCTGTACCCCACTAGCCTGGATCTGTCACACAAGTCACTTAAAGGACACCAGATAGCTATAAAATTTTAATGTATATTCTTACTTTGTTACTAACCTTGTGAAGAGATGCACCCTGTCCGGACATCTGGGGGGCAGTAGGGGGCAGATAAATCTTGGGACTACATAAGAATTTTGGAATGCCCATATTGGGTAAAAAGAATGGTTCATCTAGCCCAGTATCCTGTTTGCTGAGAATGGCAAATATCGTGTGCCTCAGAGGGAATGAACAGAACATGGAAATCATCAAGTGATTCATTTCGCCCATATCCAGAGTCTGGCAAACAAAGGCTAGAGACACGATCCCTGCCCATCCAGACTAATAGCCATTTATGGACCTTATCTAGCTCTTATTGGAGCTATAAAATCATGAATGGTGTGGAGAACGTAAAAAAGGAAGTGGTATTTACTCTTTCTCATAACACACACACACACACACACAAAACGGTTCACCCAATGAAATTAATTGGTAGTGGTTTAAAAGAAACAATAAGAAATATTTCTTCATACAACACACAGTCAACCAGTGAAGCTCTTTGCCAGAGGATGGTGTGAAGGCCAAGACTATTACAGCTTTCAAAAGAACTAGATGAATTCATGGAGGATAGGTCCATCAATGACTATTAGCCAGGATGTGCAGGGATGATGTCCCTAGCCTCTGTTTGCTGGAAGCTGGGAAAGGTTGATTGGTAATGGATCACTTGATAATTATCAGTTCTTTTCATTCCCTCTGAAGCATCTGACATTGGCCACAGTTGGAAGACAAGATACTGGGCTAGATGGACCTTTGATCTAACACCCCATGACCGTTCTTAAGTTCACTGAGGAAGGAAATGGTGTGCAGATGTTGTTTGTGTTTACCTGAATCTGTGTACCTCTTTGGCTGTCTAAAGTAAAGGAATTGTTTTAGCAATCTATGAATGGAGTTCCAGGGGTCCCCATTCTGAGACTGCTCAATTAGGGCAAACTGCAAAGAACGGGACAGAAAAAAAGAGAGAGTATCGGTTAAAAGTGAATTATACACAGAGAAATCATTAGAGTATTTAAGTCAGTTTCATAGTAGAGACGGCTGACCCCAGAGTTCCACCAAGTTCTTTCAGAATTAGTCTATAGTCCAATGTTGAAATATTTATTATCAGAGTGGTCCAGGGTGTAACTAGAGACCAGAGTCTTGTGACTCAAGCTCCCCCTGAAGAAAGGGGAGGTTTAGGTTGGATATTAGGAAAAACTTTTCCACTAGGAGGGTGGTGAAGCACTGGAATGGGTTCCCTAGGGAGGTGGTGGAATCTCCTTCCTTAAAGGTTTTTAAGACCAGGCTTGACAAAGCCCTGGCTGGGATGATTTAACTGGGGATTGGTCTCCCCAGTGCTGGAGAGGGAGTTTCACCTTACCAGTGAAATCACAGGTGTCCACCAGAAACCAATGAGGCTCTTCCAGCAGCACAGTGGGGGATGGTGTTGAGGACTCATGATGATCCTCTGGCTGGGCCCCTTTTATGACCCTGTGGCCCACGGAGATGGGCAAAGAGAGAGCAAACCACCAGTTTGGTGTCTGTACCGGAGGTGCCGCGCAACCCATCTCTATCTCCAGAAAGGGAAAGGGAGGTGCAGGGAAGAGAGTATCAGAGGGGTAGCTGTGCATCTGAAGAAGTGGGCATTCACCCACGAAAGCTCATGCTGCAGAACGTCCGTTAGTCTATAAGGTGCCACAGGATTCTTTGTTGCTTTTACAGGGAAGAGAGCAGCTCCTAAAGGGTCAGGGAGGGGAGACAAAAAAGACCCGCCCTGAGGTTTGCCCAAAGACAGGGGAAATGAGACAACTCCTGGGTGGCAGCAGCATGGAAGATGGAGAGGACAAAAATGAGTAGGGCTTCATTTTCCCTTCCCCCCACAGCTCCTTCCTCTGCTCTGTGGCTGTGGCTAGGGCTTGGGGCAGCCTGAACTGAGGGCTTCTTCTTCCGCTGCAGCCAGGCAGCCTGGGCTCTTCTCCTCCCCTGGCAGCTCCTACTGGGGTTGGAGGCTTGAACTCCTGCCAAATGAAGCTGAGGCGGCCTGGGCTCAGGTCTTCTGCCCCTTCGGCCGAGCTTCTGCATGTGAATCAGATGAGGATTGGCATGTTCTGTTCATTCCCTCTGAAGCACCTGACACTGGGCACTCTCAGAACACAGGCTACTGGGCTACATGGATCATTGGTTTTACCCAGTATGGCTGTCATCAACAGACAGTCCAGGGTTAATTCCTCTTTTACCTGTAAAGGGTTAAGAAGTTCACCTAGCCTAGCTGACACCTGACCAGAGGAACCAATGGGGAGACAAGCTGTTTTCAAAGAGGGAGGAGGGAAATCAGATTTTGTCTGTTCAAAAAAGTTTGTGCCAGAGTAAAGGATCCAGGAATCAGCCATCTAACATTTCTCAGAAATAGTAAGTGGTTAGAGAAGGAATGTATTAGATTATGGTTATTTTCTTTTGTGACTTTGTTTTGCATAAGATGGAGAATCAAATTGGGTGTCTATGTGTAACTAAGGTTTTTGCCCAGAAGGACATCCTCTGTGGGTTGAATCTGTTGTCTGTGACAGTAGTTTGCATGCTAATCTGACAGAGGTATTCCTTTCACCCTTTTTCTTTAATTAAAAGTTCTCTGTTAAGAACCTGATTGATTTTTCCTTGTTTTAAGATCCAAGGGTTTTTTGGATCTGGGCTCACCAGGAATTGGTGGGAGTTGAATCGGTCTCAATCCTGCCAGGAAAAGGGGGATAAAGACTGGGGAAATAATTTGGGGGAAGGCAGAGTTCCAAGTCGCTCTCCCCTAAGATTTGGAAGACGCTTGGTGGTGGCAGCTTGCTGGTAAATAAGCTTAGGGGTTATCTCATGCAGGTCCCCACATCTGTACTCTAAAGTTCAGAGTGGGGGTAACACCTTGACAATGGCCATTCTGATCTCCTCATGTAGACCAAGATTTATCTGCCTCCTGCTGTAACACACTATACCTCACTCCCCTCCCAGAGCTCAGATAGATCCCAGGAGTCCTGACGGGGTCTCTCTCTCCACGGAGTTGGTAACAAATTACGAATCAACATTAACCAGTGCCCCTTACGTGACTTGCCATAAGATGTGACAACACATTGGTTTTAGAGATGACTGGGTCATAGCTGTCAAGGGGAGGGGAAGACAGGAACAAGTGACAGGGGCAGGAGACTTTACAAAGGACATGGGGCAAGATTGAAATTTCAGGGATCCATCTACCAGCAATTAGAAAGGTGGCCACCCAGTGTAGTGTACACAGACTGACTCCCCAGTTCATCACATTGACACAGCACACCAAGGACAGGACAGGGTTTAATGTCTCTCTGTCTGTCCAGGAAGTGATTCAAGGAAGAGAACCCAGCACCATGCTCCAGCCAGCTCTGTATAGAGCTCAATCTGAGAGCCAGAGCTCAAGGAGGAAACATTTAGGTCTCTTTATGAGTAAAGAGCTGGACCAGTATGCCCCGGATCTGTTTGGTCCTCACCCCATAAATGATCTGGTGCAGAACAGGGGGAACGAGGTGGTACACACCGGTAATGAGAATGAGGACATACAGTGGCACATTGTGACCAAACCGCAGCATGAGAGAGGAGAATAAATCTGGGATGTACAAAGCTGAGATGGCACAAAGATGAGAGATGCAGGTCCCAAAAGTTTTGAGCCGGGCATCTTTTGTGGGAAGGCGGAAGATGGCCCGGAGGATCTGAGTATAGGACACGGCGATAAAAAACACATCCATTCCGATCACAGAGAGAAGATCAAACAGGCCATAGTAACTATTGATGCGGACGTCAGCGCAGGCCAGCTTCACCACAGCTATATGCTGACAATAGAAGTGGGAGATGATGTTGGTTCTGCAATATGGCCACCGCCTCACTAATAAGGGATAGGGCAATGCGAGTATGCCACTACGCACCACCACGGCCAGGCCTATCTTGGCCACAACAGAGTTGGTCAGGATGGCGGAATGTCTCAGGGGATGGCAGATGGCTACATAGCGATCCAGAGCCATGGCCACGAGGATTCCAGACTCCATCCCTGAGAGGGAGTGAACGAAATACATCTGGGTGAGGCAGGCACTGAAATTGATCTCCCTGCAATTGAACCAGAAGATGCTCAGCATTTTGGGTACGGTGGATGTGGACATGACCAGGTCGGTGACAGCCAGCATGCAGAGGAAATAGTACATGGGCCCATGCAGGCTCGGCTCCATCTTCACAATGAACAGGATGGTGAAGTTTCCCAACACGGCTATGGCGTACATAGCACAGAAGGGAATGGAGATCCAGATATGGGCTGCCTCCAGGCCAGGAATGCCCAGCAGGATGAAGGTGGAGGGGTTGGTGAAGTCGGTTGTGTTAGAATCTGACATGGTGTAGGGGAGAAAGTGTCCAACTCTGAGGCATAAGGGTGTCTCCTGTATGTTCTGTGTATTCCCCTGACTTTCTCTGTGTTCCCCGGATCTCGGGTGATGGTCGCAGTAGAAATGCCCTACATGGAGAGACAACATTAATATGAGATACTGCATGCAGTAGTGGAGGCTGTTCTCATGGGAGAAACAGATTGAGCACTATTCACACACTGAAAAATTACATTTTCATTATTCAGAGAGAATAACTATGACCCTACTAAATACAATTCCATATTTGTATTGTGCTCCCTGCATTAATAATTCCTACACTTTGTGGTGGGAGAACATTATGAGGCACCAGCAGAAAACACAAGTGTGGATGCTGGTTATCTATCATTGTTCTTTAATGCAACGAGAGCCAGGATAGGGAGTCCATACTGACAGAAGTTCCCCATTCATCCAGTTGCTCGAAATCAGAGAGGGGAAAAAAAACCACAAATATTGTGAAGACATGTACTGAGAAAAACATGCCAATGAGAACATACCTCAGGGAAAATACCTGGACGCTATTGATAGCAGCTCAGGAGAAACATCTGCTCATTCACAGTAGTGGAAAAACAAAAGACTGTTCAGATCCCCAGGATATGGGATGGAGCATTTTTTGGACACCCAGTCTCTATTAAGGATATAAAAGTCTGGGACTCTTTAGTTTATACAAGGGACCAAGAAGAGAACATATGATATAGGAGAGGAAAATAAAAAAGGAAACTGATTTACATTCAAATGGACAGTTCCCAGCCAGTACTATCAATAGATACTTAGTGCTCCAAGAGGACTAATTCCCTAAAGATGAGGAAAATTGTCAGCAAAACTGATTGGCAGGAAAAATATAGACAGAAAAGTATGAATGAATATTGGTAATTCTTTGATAACATTTTATTAGATATCAGAAAACTCACAATTCCAGAGTCAACAAAGTGAACAACTTTGGGTAAAAACTCAGTTTTGTGGTAAAGTGAAGGCAACAATTAGAGGGAGGGAAGCAATATGTAAGAAAGAGGAAAAAGGGAAAATGGCTGGCCAGCAATAGAAATCAGAAGTTAAGAAAATTTATAAGGAACATTAAGACATAAGGGAAAACTCCATGTTTGCTGGGCTATGGATCACAAAAAGGAGTTTGTTACGTATAATGAGAACAAGATAAATCCTTGAAAGGATTTATGTCAATTCCTGTGTTAAATGTTAAATATTAAAATATAAAAGGATTTTTTAAAAAAAATAAAAAAATTGACAAGGTTAAGAAAAAATGGAAAAGCAGGTATGGGATTAGTTAAAAAAAGTCTAGAAATGTAAGTACTGCCAATCACCAACAGGGTTTATGCAAATCAGATCTTGTTAAATAAACCTGATCTTTTATGAGAGTACACATTGGTTGATCAAGGGAATACATTTGGTGGATTAAGGGAACGACCCTGATGCAACGAACCTTGATTTCTCAGAGGCCTTCGATTTAGTAGTGGAAAATATTGAGTTGGTGAGTTGGAGCAGTGAAAGGATTTTACCTCTGCACATGGATTGGTGAAACAAACAGCATCCAGTTCTGGGGTCCACATTTGAAAAAAAGATGTTAAAAACTTGGAGATGGTGCAGAAAAGAGCCACAAAAATGACTGGAGGATAGAGAAAATGATGGATTGTTAGATTTGAAGATATAGATCTCTTAACTTATAAAAAAGATGATCAAGCAAAGACTTTCATGGGGAGAAAATCATGGGTAATAACATGCTCTGTAATCTACTAGAGAAAGGCTGAGCGAGACCAAACGGATGGAAGCAGAAGCCAGGTAAATTCCAGCTTGAAATTAGGGCCAAATATTTAGCAGTGATGGTGATTAACCATTGGGACACACTGAGAAGGGAAGTGTTGGATTCTCCAATTCCCCATGTTAGCAGATCCAGACTGGATGTTGTTTTTTGGAAGATCTCCTTGAAAGGTTGTTTACACTTAAAATGCTACAGCCGTGCTGCCATAATGCTTCAATATAGACACTACTTAGACAGATGGAAGGGTTCTCCCCTCAGCACAGGTAATCCCAGAGAAGTGGTAGCTAGGTCGATGGAAGAATTCATCTCATGCTGTCTACACCAGCGCACAGATTATCCAACACGTTCTTGGAATGTATTGTAGAGAATTTTTTGTTCCAGAAGCTGGAGAAACCTACTTGGAGAGATGCTGTTCTAGACTTGATTTTGACAAAGAAGGAGGAACTGGTTGAGAATTTGAAAGTGGAAGACAGTTTAGAGGAAAGTGACCATGAAATGACAGAGTTTACGATTCTATGGAATGGTAGGAGGGAGAATAACAAAATAAAGACAATGGATTTCAAGAAGGCGACTTTAGCAAACTCTGACAGTTGCTAGGTAAGATCTCATGGGAAGCAAGTCTAAGGGGAAAAACAATAGAAGACAGGTATTTTTTCAGAGGGACATTATTAATAGCACAAGACTAAACTATCCCCCTGCATAGGAAAAATAGAATGTATGGCAAGAGAACACAATGACTTAACCAGGAGATCTTGAATGATCTAAAAATCAAAAAAAGATCCTACAAAAAGTGGAAACAAGGTCACATTACAAAGAAAAAATATAAACAAATAACACAGGTACGTAGGGGCAAAATTAGAAAGGCCAAAGCACAAAAGATCAAAATAACTAGAGACAAAAGGGTAACAAGAAAACATTCCACAAATACATTAGAAGCAAGCGGAAGAGCAAGGACAGGGTAGGTCCGTTACTAAATAACAAGAAATGTGGAAATGTCTGTAGCCCTAAGGATTAATCTGCGGGTCTGTATAAATATCTTTCTTATAAATTTAAGTATTTGATGTAATAGGCTTATAGATTTATATTAAGAATAAGTGGCTGTAATGCAAGAGACCTACATGTCAACCATCCTGTATGTGATGCTAACGCAACTTCAGCACATTTTGGGACCCTTACTCAGAAAAGGGATAATGGACAAAATACCTACGTAGATGTCTGGAGATCTTTAACTGAACCAATAACAGTAAAGGGTGGAAAAAGGAGATTTTTGCACACAAATCTAACAAGTACACCACAAATTCGTACATACCTGTCATTCATACGCACATACGTACTAGCCTATGGGGCAAATGTACCCTAACATTTCCGTGGGGGAAAGATGAAATTTAATGCTCTATTAAAAGGTGAGACATCTCACCATTAGACAGGCAATTCTACCCACCTATCTGCTCCTGTCTACTCTTCATCGCCTCCACCCTCATCTACGTATTGATGTTACCCATCTACAAAGGCTATTAACTATTAATAGGCCGTAGTATTATTTCTTTTCAAAACTGTAAGTGAAAAGGGATTTAATCTCCCTTATATTTTATTTTAGTTAAAGCATATAGCATATAGAGTTAAAATAGAAAGCAATCAACTTTTCAGTAACTTCCTCTGCCAGAGGTGTGAAAACGCCCAAGGTGCTGCTACACCAGAGTGTGAGTATTAATTAACTTTGCATAAATCATAAATATATATCTCTTAAAGAACTGTGATATTTCTAACTCTGTAATCCTGACCTGTTTTGCCATTTGCTTACCATTTCATTGATTTTAATAAAAAGGTCTTTATGACTATATTTGTCTCAGTGTAAGCTCCTGTCATAACCCCGAAGTTCCTTTTATAAACTCTGTGAAGCCTGATTCAGGACGAACTTTATCTTCTGATCAAACATATTGGTGAGCCAAACCCATACTAATTAATATAAAAAATATTATTAATATTATTAATTTATTAAAAATAATCAAAATTAAAATTAAGTGGATAAATTATATCAAAACAACTAACACACCCCAAATCAGGCTACATGGCAGAGGTGTTTATTGACTTATTTGGTTTTCACCAAGGCAGTTAGTGGTGTTTGGACACCCAACATAGAGAATGCCAGTGAAAATGGGGTAGGTTCTGATGATAAAATCGGAAACCAACAAATTAAAAGTTACTTGGACAAGTTAGATGTCTTGAAGTCACAAGGGCGGAATGAAATGCATCCTAGAATACTCTGAAGGAACTGACTGAGGAGATATCTGAGTCATTAGCGATTATCTTTGAAAAGTGATGGGAGATACGGGAGATTCCGGAAGACTGGAAAAGAGCACATATAGTGCCTGTCTATAAAAAGGGAAATAAGGGCACTCCAGACAATTACTGACCAGTCAGCTTAACATCTGTACCAGGTAAGATAATGTAACAATTTATTAAGGAATCAATTTGCAAACGTCTAGAAAAAAATAAGGTGATAAGCATGGATTCGTCAAGAAGAAAACAAGTCAAAGCAACCTTATAGCTTTCTTTGATAGGGTAACAAGCCCTGTGCATGTGGGGAAGCAGTACATGAGGTATATTTAGACGTTAGTGCAGCTTTTGATATACTCTCACATAACCTTCTCATTAGGAAACTAGGGAAATACAACCTAGATGGAGCAACTATAAGGTGGGTGCATAACTGGTTGTAAAACCACTCCCAGAGAGTAGTTATCAATGATTCACAGTGAGTCTGGAAGGACCTAACAAGTGGGGTTCTGCAGGGATCAGTTTTGGGTTCTGTTCTTTTCAATGTTTTCATCAGTGATCTAGATCATGGCACAGAGAGTGCACTTATGTTTGCAGACAATAAAAGTTGGGAGGGGTTTCATGTCTTTGGAGAATCAGATAAACATTCAAAATGATCTGGAAAAACTGGAGAAAAGGATGATTAGGGGTCTTCAAAACATGACCTATGAGGGAAAAATGAAAAAGATAAACTTGTTTTATCTGAAAAGGAGATGACTAAGGGGGGGGGGGGGAATAATAACAGTTTTCAAATAGCTATAAAGTTTTACAAAGAGGGAGAAAAAGTGTTCTCCTTAACCTCTGAGAGAAGACAAGAAGCAGTGGACCTAAATTGCAGCAAGGGAGGTTTAGGTTGGACATTAGGAAAAATGTTTGAAAAAGTGCAAATGCAAAGTTCGGTTATATTAGCAGAAGTCGGTGTGGGTTAGGTCTCAGTTGGAGTTATGTGACCAATTAACAGAAAGGATGTAGAGAACCTGGAAAGGATCCATAGGTAAATAATGTTACACAAGGGATGGAATGCAATCCGTATGAGCAAGCCAAAGGAACCAGTATGTTTATTTGGAAAAGAGGAGACTAATGGGGGACAGGATAGTGGTCTTCAAATACTTGAAAGGCTGCCATAAAAAGGTGGAGGAAAGTAATTCTGTCTAATCACAGAGGGGCAGGACAAGAGGCAATGGGTTCAAATGGGTTCAAATTCCACACTGAAAAATTTTCATTACTTTTCTAGCGAGGAGCCCCAGAAGCTCCAAGATTTGCAGCAGATAAAAGTCAGGTAACAGACCCTGTCCCTATGCCGCAATAATAGAAAGAGACCTGATATGGAAGAGAAGAGAGTGACAGTGTCTGTGCATTAACACACAGTTGGTTCCTGACATCTGTACTCAGTTCTTGCTCCAATGGGAATTTTGCCTCACTGGGGCCTGAGGAAAGCACGGGCCATAGTCTCAGAATTTGGCCTTGTATTGAACATCTACTAACATATTTCATCCTAAAGGATTCACTGTGCCACTGAAATGCACCACCTTGGGGCTGGAGTCCATCAGGCGGGATAAAGAGGGTAGCACAGAAAAGAATGAGATTTTGGCCAGTGATTCTTTAACAAATTCATCATTTATGGAAGGGCCCTGGGATGTTTCATGGTTGTGCAGAGTGGAAAGAACCACAGACTTTACTGTCCCACCACACCCACGTTGCAGAAAGATTGTTGATTGGGTGAGCGCCTCAGCAAGAGATGGGTACCTGTGAATTACGAGATGGAAGTGTCCTTCCTGGGAATCCCCCTCAGGTATCTGTGACCGACACCAATCTAAATCCAGCATCTGCAGCAGCATCCGACGCCGAGAGCCAAAACACTGTGTGCACAGTTTATAATATAGCTCTGTGTAATCCCTGTGGGGTTCGCTCAGCCTCTAGAGGAGAAGGGAGGATCTGAGTGTAAACAGACTGTGGACAAGCATGTCTCCACTTCGGTGCTAATTATCCAGCTTTAGAAGTAAACAATAATTAAGGAACCTTCCCAAAGGGAGATGAGAACTCCTGGGCTCTGTGCTGAGTCAGAGAGGAATTGGCTGCTCTGTACGTATGTGTGTATGTATTTAAAAATTATAGTTGATGAGAAAGAAAATTAGGGATAACGCCTAACTCTCCAGAGGATCTGATGTCCTGTAAATTCTCAGGATAGATGGGTAGATAGTAGACAGAGAGACCTGGAAAAAGTTGACTAAGAAGAGACACAAGCACTTACAGCAAACACATGGGGATCTCGCTAAGGGATCAGAGATCAGTACTTCTCATCTGTAACTATCACTATACCGTTGATCACCTTTCACTGACGGATCATCAAAACCTAGCAAAGGAATGTCACTGTGAACCATCCCCATTTCACTGAGCAGTAAACTGAGGCACAGGGAGACATGACTTTCCAAGGTCACACAGACACGCACTGACAGAACCCAAGTGTCCTGACTTCCCTTCCATAACCACGGTCTCTCTGTGAGTAAGTGACCACATGACAACAGGGAAAGGGCCTTACGGTCTTGCAGGGCCTGTTCACTGGGACGGGGTGGAAAGGAATTCCATGGGTTGCAATATGGAACTGGGGATAGCCGAGCCCTCTGGCAAACCAATCTGGGCCTCCTCTCACACTCAAGTATCAGAGGAGTAGCCGTGTTAGTTTGCATCTGTAAAAGCAGCAAAGAGTCCTGTGGCACCTTATAGACTAACAGACGTATTGGAGCATGAGCTTTCATGGTTGTATCTTACGAAGTGGGTATTCACCCACGAAAGCTCATTCTTCAATATGTCTGTTAGTCTATAAGGTGCCACAGGACTCTTTGATGCTCTCACATTGTGAGGCTGTGACAAGCTGTAAACATCTGCAGGTCTTGCACTTACACAGCTATACACAGACAGGGACACACCCAGCTGCAGGTACATGAAAGCTTTCACTAGCCAGCCATGAACTAACAAGACAGAGGCTCCAGCGAGCTCCCTATGGCTCCCCAGCCTAGTACACAAGAGCTGTACCATCTTGCCCTGGCCAATGGCCTGACCAGTATCAGTTTATTTCCCAGTCTGTCCCTCCCTCAATGTGGAGAGGACAATACATCAGCCTGAGCAGATTCCCTTTTACGTTTCAAACAGCATCCTGTAATAAGGAAAACAATATAAACCAGATTTATTAATTACAGAAAGATTGATTGTTTACGTTTTTTATAAGTAATAGTGTAAAGAACAAAGCTGAGATCTGGGAAATAAACAACATCACAATCTATGTTCTATACACTAGACAGGCTTTGAATCAAACAGTGTGTCACCCTGATGGTACAAACAATCCACCAATCTTCCATACACAGGCTAGAAATCCCTTCAGCCTGGGGCCAGGTCCTCAGTTCAATCCAATTTCTATTATTTTTGATGTTGAGTTGTGTGGGGAGAGTGAGGTCAAGTGATGATGTCGCTTTCACATTTTATAGCTTGTGCCATGTAGAGGGAGCTTCATTATTCCAAGCGAAAGCCCCCAGCACAGTTACTGGAAAAGAACAGCCGCAAGATGGAGTCCAGAGTCACATCACAATCATATCACTAAGGTAAATATGGGGGTGCCAGGGTGTTGCTCTGGGGCACAGAATGTCATATCTCCCCCCTTAGTTTACTGCAGGGGTGTGTGATGGGTTGGGTCACAGAACCCCCTTGGGAGCTGCCACCTGATGTGCCAAGACTACTTCTGCCCCTGCATTCCCTGCCAGCTCGGGACCCCAGCACCCTGCCTTGCTGAGCCAGACACACCCGCCTGCTCCAACACAGACCCAGGGTCTGAATTACTTGCCCCAAAGCTGCAGACTTAACTGAAAGCAGCTCACAGAAGTGTTCCTGTCTTTAACACTCAGATGCCCAACTCCCAATGGGGTCTAAACCCAAATAAATCTGTTTTACCCTGTATAAAGCTTATACAGGGTAAACTCATAATTTTTTCACCCTTTATAACACTGATAGAGAGAAATGCACAGCTGCTTGCCCCCTCCCCCAGGTATTAATACATAGTCTGGGTTAATTAATGAGTAAAACATGATTTTATTAAATACAGAAAGTAGGATTTAAGTGCTTCCAAGTAGTGACAAACAGAACAAAGTGAATTACCAAGTAGAATAAAATAAATCATGCCAGTCTATGTCTAATCCAACTGAATAGAGATAAATTCCTCACCAGTTCCAGAATGCTCCGTTTTACAGACTAATCTCCTTTTAGGCTGGGTCCAGCAATCACTCCCACTCCTTGCAGTCACTCTCCTTTGTTCCAGGTTCTTTCAGGTATCTTTGGCGATGGAGAGGCTCTCTCTTTAGCCAGCTGAAGACAAAATGGAGGGGTGTCCCCTGGGCTTAAATAGACTTTCTCTTGTAGGTGTAGATTCCCTTCTCTCTCCTATGCAAAGTCCAGCTCCAAGATGGAGTATTGGAGTCACCTGGGCGAGTCACATGTCCACTCATGACTGAGTTCCTTACCAGCCTAGCCAAATTCCTGGGAAAGCCCAGATGTGGATTGGTGTCTCCAAGTTCATTGTTGGCTTCAGTGTTTCTTGATGGGGCACTTACCGAGAATAGACTTTTCTCAGGAACCCGACCAACTGCTTCACCACAGCCTACTTAGAATCAAACAAGTATGCAGCCAATATTCATAACCATGAATACAAAAATGACACATGCATACAGATAGGAATAACAGATTCAGCAGATCATGACCTTTACAGAGATACATTACATGGAATATGTAGCATAAAACCCATTCTAGTTATGTTATACATATATATTTCTTCAGATAACACACAGTCAACCTGTGAAGCTCTTTGACAGATGATGATGTGAAGGCCAAGATTATTATAGCTTTCAAAAAGAACTAGATGAATTCATGGATGATAGGTCCATCAATGACTATTAGCCAAGATGCTCAGGGATGATGTTCCTAGTCTCTGTTTGCTGCAAGCTGGGAAAGGCTAATGGGGAATGGATCATTTGAGAATTATCTGTTCTGTTCATTCCCTCTGAAGCATCTGATCTTGGGCACTGCTGGAAGACAGGATACTGGGCTAGATGGACCTTTGGTCTAACACAACACGACCGTTCTTAAGTTCACTGAAGAAGGAAATGGTGTGCAGATATTGTGCTGTGTTGTGTTTACCTGAATCTGTGTATCTCTTCGGCTGTCTAAAGTAGAGGAATTGTTTTAGCAACTTGTGAATGGGGTTCCAGGGGGCCCCACTCTGAGATTGCTCAATTAGGGCAAACTGCAAAGAACATGAAGACAATCCTCCAAACGGGGGCTTATTCTAATACTTGGATTGATCATGGCAGAAGCACAACAGCTTTCACAATGCTTTACTGCTTACACAGAAGCCAAAACACAGGTCCCTTAAAGACACCCAGCCTTGGGCTGCCACCCACACAGCCAAGTCAAGTATGATGATAATTATTGAAAATCTTGTTCATCATATAATGAAGTTCTACCAATACCAAAGGATTATACACAGCACCTCCCAGGGGAATGAATATTTCAGATATTACTCAAATAATCACTTACAGCCAATTCTGTGGCCAATGCCAGGTGCCCCAGACGGAGTGAACCTAACAGGCAATGATCAAGTGATCTCTCTCCTGCCATCCATCTCCATCCTCTGACGAACAGAGGCTAGGGACACCATTCTTTACCCATCCTGGCTAATAGCCATTTATGGACTTAGCCACCATGAATTTATCTAGTTCCCTTTTACACATTGTTATAGTCCTAGCCTTCACAACCTCCTCAGGTAAGGAGTTCCACAAGTTGACTGTGCGCTGTGTGAAGAAGAACTTCCTTTTATTTGATTTAAACCTGCTGCCTATTAATTTCATTTGGTGACCCCTAGTTCTTGTATTATGGGAATAAGTAAATAACTTTTCCTTATCTACTTTCTCAACATCACTCATGATTTTATAGACCTCTATCATATCCCCCCTTAGTCTTCTCTTTTCCAAGCTGAAGAGTCCTAGCCTCTTTAATCTTTCCTCGTATGGGACCCTCTCCAAACCCCTAATCATTTTAGTTGCCCTTTTCTCATACTTTTCTAGTGCTAGAATATCTTTTTTGAGGTGAGGAGACCACATCTGTACACAGTATTTGAGATGCGGGCGTACCATGGATTTATATAAGGGCAATAATATATTCTCAGTCTTATTCTCTATCCCCTTTTTAATGATTCCTTACTTCCTGTTTGCTTTTTGACCGCCTCTGCACACTGTGTGGACGTCTTCAGAGAACTATCCATGATGACTCCCAGATCTTTTTCCTGACTCGTTGTAGTTAAATTAGCCCCCATCATATTGTATGTATACTTGGGGTTATTTTTTCCAATGTGCATTACTTTACATTTATCCACATTAAATTTCATTTGCGATGTTGTTGCCCAGTCACTCAGTTTTGTGAGATCTTTTTGAAGTTCTTCACAATCTGCTTTGGTCTTTACTATCTTGAGTAGTTTAGTATCATCTGCAAACTTTGCCACCTCACTGTTTACCCCTTTCTCCAGATCATATATGAATAAGTTGAATAGGATTGGTTCTAGGACTGACACTTAGGGAACATGACTAGTTACCCCTCTTCATTCTGAGAATTTACCATTAATTCCTACCCTTTGTTTCCTGTCTTTTAACCAGCTCTGTATTCATGAAAGGACCTTCCCTTTTATCCCATGACAGCTTAATTTATTTACGTAAGAGCCTTTGGTGAGGGACCTTGTCAAAGGCCTTCTGGAAATCTAAGTATACTATGTGCACTGGATCCCCCTTGTCCACATGTTTGTTGACCCTTCAAAGAACTCTAATAGATTAGTAAGGGTAGGTCCACACTAAGAAGGCAGGTCAAACTAGGGTACGCAAATTCAGCTACGTGAATAGCGTAGCTGAATTCCAAGTACCCTAGTTCGAACTACTCACCCGTCCAGACGCCGTGGAATCGAAGTCCGCGGCTCCAAGGTCGACTCCGCCACCGCTGTTTGCAGTGGTGGAGTACCGGAGTCGACCAGAGCACGAGGGGAGTTCGAACTATCGCGTCTGGATTAGACGCGATAGTTCGAACTCCGAGAAGTCGAACTCACCGCGTCGACCCGGCAGGTAAGTGTAGACTAGCCCTAAGACATGATTTCCCTTTACAGAAACCATGTTGACTATTGCTCAACAGTTTATCTTTTTCTATGTGTCTGACAATTTTATTTTTAACTATTGTTTCGACTAATTTGCCTGGTACCGACATTAGACTTACCGGTCTGTAATTGCCGGGATCACCTCTAGAGCTCATCCCGCAGAACAGTGTAGGACGATGTCGTGGACCTATGATGACCGTCTGGTGGGGCCCCTGTTATGATCCTGTAGCCCACGGAAATGAGCATAGAGGGAGCAGACCACTGGTGCTGCGACTATACCAGTGGTGACGTGAACCTGCCTATATCTCCAGAACAGGTGAGGGAGAGGAGGGAAGTGAGCAGCCCCTAAAGGGTCAGGGAGGGGACACAAAAAATACCACCCCCTGAGGTTCGTCTAAGGACAGGGGAAATGAGACAACCCCTGGTTAGCAGCAGTATGGAAGATAGAGGGGACAGAAATGAGTAGGGCTTCTCTCCCCTCCTCCTCCACTCTATGGCAGCGGTTAGTGCTCAGGGAAGCCAGAACTAACAGATTCTTCTACCGTTCCAGCCAGGGCAGCCTGGGTTCTTGCCTTCCTACTGCAGCTCCTACAGGGCTGGAGGCTTGAACTCCTGCCAGATAAATCTGAGACAGCCCAGACTCAGGACTTCTGCTCCCTTCTGCCGAGCTGCTCCACAAAAATCACAGGCAGATTGCCATGTTCTGTTCAATCCCTCTGAAGCACCTGGCACTGGGCACTGTCAGAAGACAGGCTACTGGGCTACATGGACCGTTGGTGTTACCCGGAACAGCCATTCTGATCTTCTCATTTAGACCCAAGATGTATCTGCCTCCTGCTGCAACCCACTATACCCCACCCCCCTCCCAGAACTCAGATAGATCCCAGGTATGATAGAATCACAGAATATCAGGGCTGGAAGGGACCTCAGGAGGTCATCTACTTCAACCCCCTGCTCAAAGCAGGAACAATTCCCAATTAAATCATCCCAGCCAGGGCTTTGTCAGCCAGGAGTCCTGATGGGGTTTCTCTCGCCGCAGAGTTAGTTACAAATTAAGAATAAACATTAAAATTTTAACACTAACCTGTGTCCCTTAAGTGACTTGCAACAAGAGGTGAGAACATATTGGTTTTAGAGATGACTGAGACACAGTTGACTATGTTGCAGTTGACAAGAGGAAGGGAAGAGAGGAACAAGAGACGGGGGCAGGGCATTGGGGAGAAGACACACAGCAGGGTTGAGACTTTACAAAGGACATGGGGCAAGATTGCAATTTCAGGGATCCATCTACCAGCAATTAGAAAGGTGGCCAACAAGTGTAGTGTACACAGACTGACTCCCCAGTTCATCACATTGACACAGCACAGTCAGGACAGGGAAGGGTTTAATGTGTCTGTCAAGGAAGTGATTCAGGGAAGAGGCCCCAGCACCATGCACCAGCCAGCTCTGCACAGAGCTCAGTCTGAGACCCAGAGCACAAGGAGAAAACATTTAGGTCTCTTTATGAGTAAACAGCTGGATCAGCCTGCCCCGGATCTGTTTGGTCCTCACCCCATAAATGATGGGGTGCAGCACAGGGGGAACGAGGTGGTATACAACGGTAATGAGAATGAGGACATGCAGTGGCACATTGTGGCCAAACCTCAGCATGAGAGAGGAGAATAAATCTGGGATGTACAAAGCTGAGATGGCACAAAGATGAGAGATGCAGGTCCCAAAAGTTTTGAGCCGGGCATCCTTTGTGGGGAGGCAGAAGATGGCCCGGAGGATCTGAGTATAGGACATAGCGATAAAAAACACATCCATTCCGATCACAGAGAGAAGATCAAACAGGCCATAGTAACTATTGATGCTGATGTCAGCGCAGGCCAGGTTCACCACAGCTATGTGCTCACAATAGAAATGGGAGATGATGTTGGTTCTGCAATATGGCCACCGTCTCACCAATAAGGGATAGGGCAATGCGAGTATGCCACTACGCACCACCACGGCCAGGCCTATTGTGACCACAACAGAGTTTGTCAGGATGGTGGAATGTCTCAGAGGATGGCAGATGGCCACGTAGCGATCAAAAGCCATGGCCATGAGGATTCCAGACTCCATCCCTGAGAAGGAGTGAACAAAGTACATCTGGGTGAGGCAGGCACTGAAACTTATCTCCCTGGAATTGAACCAGAAGATGCTCAGCAGTTTGGGTAGGGTGGATGTGGACAGGACCAGGTCACTGACGGCCAGCATGCAGAGGAAATAGTACATGGGCCCATGGAGGCTCGGCTCCCTCTTCACGATGAACAAGATGGTGAAGTTTCCAAACACAGCTATGGCGTACATAGCACAGAAGGGAATGGAGATCCAGATATGGGCTGCCTCTAGGCCAGGAATGCCCAGCAGGATGAAGCTGGAGGGATTGGTGAAGTTGGTTCTGTTAGAATCTGACATGGTGTAGGGGAGAAGGTGTCCAACTCTGAGGCATAAGGGTGTCTTCTGCATTTAGCGTATGCTCCCCTGACTTTCTGCGTGTTCCCAGGATGTCAGGTGATGGTAACTCTAGAAATGCCTGAATGGAGAGACAACGTTAATATGAGACACTGCATGCAGTGGTGGAGGCTGTTCTCATGGGAGAAGCAGACTGAGCGCTCTTCACACACTGAAAAATTACATTTTCATTATTCAAAGAGAATAGCTATGGACAATGACCCTACTAAATACAATTCCATGTTTGTATTGTGCTTCCTGCATTAAGAATTCCTACACTTTGTGGTGGGGGAACCTTAAGAAGCACCAGCAGAAAACACAACTGTGGATACTGGTTATCATTGTTCTTTAATGCAATGAGAGCCAGGATAGGGAGTTCCGCATTTATCCAGTTGCTCAAAGTCAGAGACGGAAAAAAAAACCAGAAAATTTTGCAAAGATATGTGCTGAGAGAAACATCCCAACTAGAACATACCTCAGGGGAAAGACCTGTATGCCATTGATAGCAGCTCAAGAGAAACACCTGCTCATTCCCAGTAGTGGACAAAACAAAAGAATGTTCAGATCCCCAAGATATGGGATGGAGCATAACATGTTCAGGAATGTGTTCAGTTTTAGTCACCCAGTCTCTATTAAGGATAGAAAAGTTTGGGACTCTTTAGTTTATATAAGGGATAAAGATTAGAGCATATGATATAGGAGAGGAAAATAAAAAATGAAACTGATTTACATTCAAATGGACAGTTCCCAACCAGTACTATCTATAGACACTTAGTGCTCCAAGAGGACTAATTCCCTAAAGATGAGGAAAATTGTTAGCAAAGCTGATTGGGAGGAAAAATTTACAGAGAAAAATATGAATGAATATTGCTAATTCTTTGATAACATTTTATTAGATATCAGAAAACTCACAATTCCAGAGTCAACAAAGTGAACAACTTTGGGTAAAATCTCAGTTTAGTGGTAAAGTGAAGGCAACAATTAGAGGGAGGGAAGCAATATGTCAGAAAGAGGAAAAAGGGAAAATAGCTGGCCAGCAATAAAAATCAGAAGTTAAGAAAATTGATAAGGAACGTTAAGACATCAGGGAAAACTCCATGTTTTCAGGGCTATGGATCACAAAAAGGACTTTATTAAATATGAGAACAAGAGAAATCCTTGAAAAGATTTATGTTAAATGTAAATTATTAAAATATAAAATGATTGTTTTTTTTCATTAAAAAAATAAGAAACAATGGAAAAGCGGGTATGGGATTAGTTTAAAAAGTCTAGAAATGTAAGTAATGCTAGTCACCAACAGGGTTTATGCAAAACAGGTCTTGTCAAATCAACCTGATTTCATCCTTTTATGAGAGTTCACATTGGTTGATCAAGCATACACATTTGGTGGATCAAGAGAACAACGCTTGTGCAACAAACCTTGATTTCTCAGAGGCATTTGATTTAGTAGTGGTAAATACTGAGTTGGTGAGTTGGAGCAGGGAAAGGATTTTACCTTTGCACATGGGATTGGTGAAATTAACTGCATCCAGTTCTGGGGTCCACATTTGAAAAAAGATATTGGAAACTTGGAGAGGGTGCAGATATTGACAGATCCAGACTGGATGTTTTTTTTCTGGAAGATCTGCTTGAAGGGTTGTTTACACTTAAAATGCTACAGCCGTGCTGTCATAATGCTTCAATATAGACACTACTTACACAGATGGAAGGGTTCTCCCCTCAGCACAGATAATCCCCGAGAGGTGGTAGCTAGGTCGATGGAAGAATTCATCTCATGCTGTCTACACCAGGGCACAGATTATCGAATAAGTTCTTGGAATGTATTGGAGAGAATTTTTTGTTCCAGAAGCTGGAGTAACCTATTTGGAGAGAGGCTGTTCTAGACTTGTGTCATAAACAGTTAGTTAAGGGTTAAGGGTTTTTTCTACCTGTAAAGGGTTAACAGGCAGTACCTGTGAACACCTGACCAGAGGACCAATCAGGGACAAGATATTTTCAAATCCCTGTGGAGGGAAGTTTTTTCTTCTGTTCTTTTGTTTTTTAGAGAGTCTCTCTTGGGAGTTGAGGGAGTCCAGACATCTTAATCAAGTCCTCCCAGGTTTCTGCAATAAATTCTTCTATTCAAGCTAGTGAGTATTAGCAAGGAACTAGTATTCTTATACTTTTATTTCTGTATTTGCAATTCTGTGTTTTGCTATAGAATTTCTTTAATTCTGTACTGTTATTGCTTTTACTGAGAAAGAAAGGAGGGGGAATTCTCTCCAGAGATCGATAAGTTTAGACCCTGGGTGTTGTTCTATCTTGGTACTACAGAGACAGTTACTTTCTTTTTATTCTTTAATAAATCTTTTCTGTTAAGGACTTGGTTGATCTTTCCTTGGGTAAATTCTCAGGGAAAGGGGAGGAGGGAGGCATCCCTCTGTAGTTGGATCCCAGTATCTCTCCTAGGAAAAGGGAGGGGGGAGGAAACAGGGGGGGATGGTTTATTTCTCCTAGGTGTAAAGAACTCCATGGATTTGGGGCTCTTGGGATCCCCAAGGATTTTGGGGAAGGACTGTGTCCCAATACACGTACATTATTGGGTGGTGGCAGCTTTTACCGGATCTAAACTAGGATTTTAGTTTAGGGGAGTCAATGTAGGTCCCCATTTTGGAACCCAACAGCTCTAAGTGGGGGTGAGACCTAAGACAACTTGACTTTGACAAAGAAGGAGGAACTGGTTGAGAATTTTAAAGTGGAAGGCAACTTGAGGGAAAGTGACCATGAAATGATAGAGTTTATGATTCTAAGGAATGGTAGGAGGGAGAAGAGCAAAATAAAGACAATGGATTTCAGGAAGGCAGCCTTGAGCAAACTCAGGGAGTTAGTAGGCAAGATCTCATTGGAAGCAAGTCTAAGGGGGAAAAACAATAGAAGACAGGTATTTTTACAGAGAGACATTGATAAGGGCACAAGAGAAAACTATCCCCCTGCATAGGAAAGATAGGATGTCTGGCAAGAGACTGCAATGACTTAACCAGGAGATCTTGAATGATCTAAAAATCAAAAAAGGATCCTACAAAAGTGGAAACAAGGTCACATTATAAAGGAGAAATATCAGCAAATAACACATGTATGTAGGGGCAAAATTAGAAAAGCCAAAGCACAAAAGATCAAAATAACTAGAGACAAAAGGGTAACAAGAAAACATTCCACAAATACATAAGGAGCAAGCGGAAGACCAAGGACAGGGTAGGTCCATTACTAAATGAAGAGGGAAAAACAATAACAAGAAATGTGGAAATGGCAGAGGTGCCTAATGACTTACTTGTTTCGGTTTTCATCAAGACAGTTGGTGGTGTTTGGACACCCAACATAGAGAATGCCAGTGAAAATGGGGCAAGTTCAGATGCTAAAATAGGGATTGAACAAGTTAAAAGTTACTTGGACAAGAGAGATGTCTTGACCTCACGAGGGCAGAATGAAATGCATCCTAGAATACTCTGAAGGAGCTGACTGAGGAGGGATCTGAGCCATTAGCAATTATCTTTGAAAAGTGATGGGAGACAGAGGAGATTCCGGAAGACTGGAAAAGAGCACATATAGTGCCTGTTTATAAAGAGGGAATCAAGGGAAACCCAGGCAATTACAGACTAGTAAGCTTCACTTCTGTACCAGGTAAGACAATGTAGCAATTTATTAAGGAATCAATTTGCAAACGTCTAGAAGATAATGAAGTGATAAGTGACAGTCAGCATGGATTCGTCAAGAAGAAAACAAGTCAAAGCAACCTGATAGCTTTCTGTGACAGGGTAACAAGCCCTGTGGATGTATGGAAGCAGCAGATGAGGTATATTTAGACATTAGTACAGCTTTTGATACAATCTCGCATAAAATTCTCATTAGGAAACTAGGGAAATACAACCTAGGTTGAGCTACTATAAGGTGGGTGCATAACTGGCTGGATAACCGCTCCCAGAGAGTAGTTATCAATGGTTCACAGTGATGCTGGAAGGGCATAAGAAGTGGGGTTCCACAGGGATCAGTTTTGGGTCTGGTTCTTTTCAATGTCTTCATCAACGATTTAGATCATGGCACAGAGAGTGCACTTATGTTTGCAGATAATAAAATTTGGGAGGGGTTGGAAGTCTTTGAGAATCAGATAAACATTCACAATGATCTGGAAAAACTGGAGAAAAGGATGATTAGGGGTCTTGAAAACATGACCTATGAAGGAAGAATGTTTAGTCTGAAAAGGAGAAGACTAAGGGGGGGAATGATAACAGTTTTCAAATAGATAAAAAGTTTTTTACAAAAAGGGAGAAAAATTGTTCACCTTAACCTCTGAGAGAAGACAAGAAGCAAGGGAGGGTTAGGTTGCACATTAGGAAAAATGTTTCAAAAAAGGCAAATGCAATGTTCAGTTATATTAGCAGAAATATAGCATGGAAGTCATGGTACGAGATAGTATTCCTCTACTCGGTGTGGGCTAGGTCTCATTTGGAATAATGTGGCACCTTATAGACTAACAGACGTTTCGCAGCATGAGCTTTCGTGGGTGAATACCCACTTCTTCTTGCATCCGAAGAAGTGGGTATTCACCCACAAAAGCTCATGCTGCAAAACGTCTGTTAGTCTATAAGGTGCCACAGGATTCTTTGCTACTTCTACAGAACCAGACTAACATGGCTACCCCTCTGATATTTGGAGTAATGTGTCCAGGTTGCACACCAATTAACAGAAAGGATGTAGAGAACCTGGAAAGGATCCATAGGCAAATAACAAATGTTATGCAAAGGATGGAATGCAAGCTGTATTAGCAAACCAAACCAAAGAAACTTTTACTTGGAAAAGAGGAGATTATTGGGAGACATTATAGTGGTCTTCAAACACTTGAAAGGCTGCCATAAAAAGGTGGAGGAAAGTTATTCTGTCTTACCACAGAGGGGCAAGACAAGAGGCAATGGGTTAAAATTCCAGCATAGCAGATTTAAATTAAATTTCAGGAAAATCTTCCTAACTTTAACTACAGGAGGCCAATGGAACAGACTCCCAGGGAAGTCATGGAAGTGCCTTATGAGGAGGTTTTCCAAAGTCGTGTGAATAGCCATCGGTCTTAGGTGACTAAGACAAAACAAATTCTGCATCTCGTCAGGGGGATAGACTAGTTGTCCTTTGTGTTCCCTTACAACTCTGTGGCTTTATCATTCTATGATGTAAAATCCTAGTGTAGACCCGGCCTTAGTCACACACACGTCTTTCGGCTAAATACGGAGGTAATTGAATGAAATTTAATGGGCCCATACTTTACAGGAGGTCAGACTGGATGATCAAATGGTCCCTTCTGACCTTAAACCCTATGGATTTATTGATAAAGAAAGTAGATCAGGCATTTATATTTAATGTGTCTCATAACATGAACAAGGAAACATTTAGTTAAATTGAAAGTCTGAACATACAACATTGAGAAAAGGTAATTGCTACCATAATTCCTATTTGGCCTGTAGAACTCCTTGCTACCACCATTATTGGTGCAAAGAGCATAGAAAAATGGGATTCACAAATGGATTGGCCATTGTAGGTGGTGCTGGTGGCATCACCTGTAGTTAAGGCTGTCTAACACCTTCCATTAGAAGACCTCATTTCCAGTTGCTTATAAGTTTGCACAATTTTTGGAGTTTGGACTGAAATATCACATATTGGGTGTCTGCTTTGAAAAAACATGGGGTTTTTTGGATTTTTTTTTCAAGTTTCAGGCATAACAGTTCAGCCAACTTCTCAAATGAAGCTGGGAGAAAAATGTGTTATCCATGTTAAAAAAATTTAATTATTTTTCTAGGGAGGAGCCCTAGCACCTCCAAGCTTTCCAGCAGATGAAAGTCAGGTAATAGCCCCTGTCCCCCTGCCCCATTAATACACAGAGACCTGAAATGCAAGAGGAGCACGTGACAGTATCTCTGCATTAACACACAGTTGGCTCCTGATATCTGTACTCGGTTCTTACTCTAAGGGGAGTTTTGCCTCACTGGGGCCTGAGCAAAGTATGGGCCCTGGTCTCAGAATTTGGCCTTGTTTTGCACATTTACTAACATCTTTCATCCTGAAGGATTCACTGTGCCACTGAAATGCACCACCTGCAGCTGGAGTCCATCAGGCAGGATGAGGAGGGGTGCATAGAAAAGAGTGAGATTTTGGACAGTGATTCTTTAGCAAACTCATCACTTATGGTGAGGCCCTCGGATGTGTCATGGTTGTGCAGAGTGGAAAGGACCACAGACTTACTCTCTATCCCACCACTCCCACGTTGCAGAAGGATTGTCGATCGGGTGAGCTCCTCAGCAAGAGATGGTACCTGTGAATTTTGAGATGGAAGTGTCCTCCCTGGGAATCCCCCTCAGGTATCTGTGACCGACACCTCTCTGAATCCAGCATCATCAGCAATATCCAACACCGAGAGCCAACACAGAGTGTGCACAGTTTATAATATAGCTCTGTGTAGTCCCAGGGGCGTTTGCTCAGACTCTAGAGGACAAGGGAACATCTGAATGTAAACAGACTGTAGAGGAGCATGTCTCCACTTTGGTGCTAATTATCCAGCTTTAGAAGTAAACAGTAATTAAGGAACCTTCCCAAAGGTAGATGAGAACTCTTGGGCTCTGTGCTGAGTTAGAGAGCAATTGGCTGCTCTGTACGTTTGTGTGCATATATTTAAAAATTATAGTTAGAAAGAAAATTAGGGATAATGCCCAACTATCCAGATGATCTGATGTCCTGTAAATTCTCAGGATAGATGGGTAGATAGTAGATAGAGAGATCTGGAGAAAGTTGACTAAGAGGAGACACAAGCACTTACAGAAAACACATGGGGCTGTCGGTAAGGGATCAGAGATCAGTACTGCTCATCAGTAACTATCATTATACTGTGCAGCACCTTTCATTGATAGGTCTTCAAAACTTAGCAAAGGAAAGTCACTATGAACAATCCCCATTTCACTGATTGGTAAAGTGAGGCACGGGGAGATATGACTTGTCCAAGGTCACACAGACACGGGCTGACAGAACCCAAGTGTCCTGACTTCCCTTCCATACCCACGGTCTCTCTGTCAGTAAGTGACCCCATGAAAATGGGGAAATGGACTCCCAGTCTTGCAGGACCTGTTCACTGGGGAAGTGGGGCAAAGGAATTCCATGGGTTGCAAAATGGAACTGGGGACCGCCGAGCCCTCTGGAAAAGCAGCCTGGGCCCCCTCTCAGATTGGCAAGTATCAGAGGAGTAGCCGTGTTAGTCTGGACCTGTAAAGGAGCAGAGAGTCCCGTGGCACCTTATAGACTAACAGACTTTTTGGAGCATGAGCTTTCGTGGGTGTATCCGACAAAGTGAGTATTGCCCCACAAAAGCTCATGCTCCAATAGATCTGTTAGTCTATAAGGTGCCACAGAACTCTTTGCTGCTCTCAAACTGTGAGGCTGTGACAAGCTGTAAACCTCTGCAGGTCTTGCGCTTACACAGCCACACACAGACAAGGACACACCCAGCTGCAGTTATATGAAACTACAATAGAGAGGCTCCAGCCAGTTCCCCTCAGTTCCCCAGCCTAGAACCGAAGAGCTGTACCGTCTTGCCCCGGCCAAAAGCCTGACCGGTGTAAGTTTATTTCCCAGTCAGCCCCTCCCTCAATGTGGAGAGGACAATACATCAGCCTGAGCAGATTTCCCTTTTACGTTTCAAACAGCATCCTGTAGTAAGGAAAAAATATAAAACAGATTTATTAATTACAGAAAGATCGATTGTTTGCGTGATTATAAGTAATAGTGCAAAAAACAAACTTGAAATCTGGGAAATAAACATCACAAACTAAGTTCTATACACCAGACAGGCTTTGAATCAAACAGTGTGTCACCCTGATGGTACAAACAATCCTCCAATCTTCTATACACAGGCTTGAAATCCCTTCAGCCTGGGACCACAGCCCCAGTTCTATCCAATTTCTATTATCTTTGATATAGAGTTGTGGGGGGAGTGAGGCCAAGTGATGATGTCACTACCATATTTTATAACTTGTGCCATGTAGAGGGAGCTTCATTTTTCAAGCAAAAGCCCCCAGCACAGTTACTGGAAAAGAACAGCCGCAAGATGGAGTCCAGCGTCACATCACAATCATATCACCAAGGTAAATATGGGGGTGCCAGGGTGTTGCTTTGGGGCACAGAATGTCATATCTCCCCCCTTAGTTTACTGCAGGGGTGTGTGATGGGTTGGATCACAGAACCCCCCTTGGCAGCTGTCACCTGATGTGCCAAGACTACCTCTGCCCCTGCTTTCCTTGCCAGCCTGGGACCCCAGCACCCTGTCTTGCTGAGCCAGACACGCCCGCCTGCTCCAACACACACCCGGGGTCTGAATTACTCGCCCCAAAGCTGCAGGTTTACCTGACAGCAGCTCACAGAAGTGTTCCTGTCTTTAACACTCAGATGCCCAACTCCCAATGGGGTCTAAACCCAAATAATTCTCATAAATTGTTCGCCCTCTACAGCACTGATAGAGAGAGATGCACAGCTGTTTGCCCCCTCCCCCAGGTATTAATACATAGTCTGGGTTAATTAATGAGTAAAACATGATTTTATTAAATACAGAAAGTAGGATTTAAGTGCTTCCAAGTAGTGACAGACAGAACAAAGTGAATTACCAAGTAGAATAAAATAAAACATGCCAGTCTATGTCTAATCCGGCTGAATAGAGATAAATTCCTCACCAGTTCCAGAATGCTCCTTTTACAGACTAATCTCCTTTTCGGCTGGGTCCAGCAATCACTCCCACTCCTTGCAGTCACTCTCCTTTGTTCCAGGTTCTTTCAGGTATCTTTGGGGGTGGAGAGGCTCTCTCTTCAGCCAGCTGAAGACAAAATGGAGGGGTCTCCCCTGGGCTTAAATGGACTTTCTCTTGTGGGTGTAGATTCCCTCCTCTCTCCTATGCCAGGTTCAGCTACAAAATGGAGTATTGGCTCACTTGGGCAAGTCACATGTCCACTCATGACTGAGTTCCTTACCAGACAAGCCAAATTCCTGGGAAAGCCCAGATGTGGATTGGTGTCTCCAAGTTCACTGTTGGCTTAAGTGTTTCTTGATGGGGCACTTACCGAGAATAGACTTTTCTCAGGAACCCGACCAACTGCTTCACTACAGCCTACATAGAATCAAACAAGTATGCAGCCAGTATTCATAACCATGAATACAAGAATGATACATGCATACAGATAGGATTAATAGATTCAGTAGATCATGGCCTTTACAGAGATTACATTACATGACATACATAGCATAAAACACATTCTTCTTATGTTATAGATATATAAATTTCTTCACACAACACACGGTCAACCTGTGCAGCTCCTTGTCAGAGGACGGTGTGAAGGCCAAGACTAGTACAGCTTTCAAAAAGAACTAGATGAATTCATGTAGGATAGGTCCATCAATGACTATTAGCCAGGATGGTCAGGGATGATGTCCCTAGCCTCTGTTTGCTGGAAGATGGAAAAGGTTGGTGTGGAATGGATCACTTGATAATTATCTGTTCTGTTCAGTCCCTCTGAAGCATCTGACATTGGTCACTGTTGCAAGACAGGATACTGGGCTAGATGGACATTTGGTCTAACACAGCACGACCGTTCTTAACTTCACTGAAGAAGGAAATGGTGTGAAGATGTTGTGTTGTGTTGTGATTTCCTGAATCTGGGTGTCTCTTCGGCTGTCTAAAGTAGAGGAATTGTTTTAGCAACCTGTGAATGGGGTTCCAGGGGGCCCCATTCTGAGACTGCACAATTAGGGCAAACTACAAAGAACGGGGCAGACAATCCCCCAAATGGGTGTTTATTCTAATACTTGGATTTACGAAGGCAGCAGCAAAACAGCTTTCACAATGCTTTACTGCTTACACAGAAACCAAAACACAGTCCCTTAAAGCCACCCAGCCTTGGGCTGCCACCCACACAGCCAAGTCAAGTATGAAGATGATTACTGAAAATCTGGTTCATGATATAATAAAGTTCTACCAGTCCCAAAGGATTATACACAGCACCTCCCAGGGGAATGAATATTTCAGATATTACTCAAATAATCACTTACAGCCAATTCTTATTAACTAAACTAAGATTTATTAAAAAAGAGAGAGTATTGGTTAAAAGATAATTAGACACAGAGACATGATTAGAGTTTTTAAGTCAGTTTCATAGTGGAGATGGCTGGCTTCAGAGTTCCACAGAGTTCTTTCCCAATTAGTCAAGAAATTATAGTCCAATGTTAAAATATTCATTATCAAGGCGATCCAGGATATAACTGGAGACCAGAGTCTTGTGCGTCAAGCTTCCCTTGATGATGCTTAAGCAGATCTGAGATAAAAAGGATCAGGTTCCAAAAGCCCTTTATACAGTTTGTTGGCAGCACAACAGTCCTTGGTTTAACAATAGGCTTTTGAAGTAACCTTCTATTTCCTAAACATCACTGGTTATTAACTACCTGGATTAACATAAGGTTATTATCCAGGAAGCAGTTTATAGAGAGTTCACAAGAAACTTTAAAGAGACATAATGAAAATGAATTATTGCACCCAAGTTCCATCTAATAATATGTCCTTTTCATCTCTGATTTAACTGAATACAGCTCTAGACAGGAATCATTTGGTTACACTGCTAACCTCTAACAAGCTGTCGGTAAACAGAGACTACTAGAGTCAGTAATTTCTTCCATTTCTTTCATAATACAAGTCTACATTTCAAAGCTCTAGTCTCTCTAAGATGGAATGGGCTAAATTACCATTTACATACTTTTCTAACCTGTCTCTAAAGGGTGAATCTGGGCAAATAGCCTGCAAGTTGCTTAACTCTTTCTGGAAATGGCCCAGGTAGGGACCGTTGAATTGTGCAGGTGAATGGGTGATTACACAGGTGGTGTCAGAGAGAGGGCTTTTGTATTCTTCGAGCATGGGATGTTGTTCTCGGAAGAGAGGCAGGCAGATTGACTAATATAGTGAGGAGGGCTTTAAACTAGGTTCGCCAGGGGATGGGGACTGAAGCCCAGAGATATGTGGGGAAGTGAGATACCGGGAGGTTACAAGTCGGGAACCCTCCTGATTCATACTGAGAAAGCAGGGCAATCAGCTAGTTATCTTAGGTGCATGCACAAGAACACAAGAAGCTTGGGAAAGAAGCAGGAAGAATTGGAAGTCCTGGCACAATCAAGGAACTATGATGTGTTTGGAATAACAGATACTTGGTGAGGCAGTTCACATGACTGGAGCACTGTCATGGATGGGTGTAAAGTGTTTGGAAAGACAGGGCCAGAAGGAAAGGTGGAGGAGCTGCATTATGTGTAAGAAAGTGATATGATTACTCAGAGCTCCAGTATGAAAGTGGAGAAAAGCCTGTTGAGCAGCAGTTCTCAAACTGGGGGTCAAAACCTCTCAGGGGGTCATGAGGCTATTACATGGGGGATCACGAGCTGTCAGACTCCACCCCAAAGCCCACTTTGCCTCCAGCATGTATAATGGTTTAAATACATGAAAAAGTGTTTTCAGTTGATAAGGAGGGGTCGCACTCAGAGGCTTGCTAAGTGTCAGGGGTCACCAGCACAAAAGTTTGAGAACTCCTGCGGTAGAGAGTCTTTGGGTTAAGTTTAGAAGCGAGAGCAACAAGGGTGATCTCATGATGGGCGTGTACTATGGATCACCGGATCAGAAGGATGAGGTAGACAAGGCTTTCTTCAGACAACTAACTGAAGTTTCCGGATCACAGGCCTGGTGCTGTGCTGGAGGAAGCAACCAGGGGCCGTGCTCCTCTTCACCTGCTGCTTACAAACAGGGAAGAGTTGGTAGGGGAAGTAGAAGTGGGAGGCAACCTAGGCAGCAGTGACCACGAGATGGTTGAGTTCAGGATCGTGACAAAAGGAAGAAAGGAGAGTAGCAAAATACGGACCCTGGATTTCAGAAAATCCGACTTAGGGCCTGGCTACACTTGTGAGTTAGAGCACATTAAAGCAGCCCCAGCTGCCCTAACCCATGACACGTCCACACTGGCAAGGCATGTAGAGCACCTGGACTCTGCGGCTGGAGTGCTCCTGATAATCCACCTCCACGAGACGCATAAAAACCTAACTTATGAGAGGAGACTCAAAGAGCTTGGCTTTGAGCAGGAGAACGCTGAGGGAGGATATGATTGCTCTTTATAAATAAATCAGAAGGATAAATATTAGGGAGGGAGAGGAATTATTTAAGCTCAGTACCAATGTGGACACAAGAACAAATGGATATAAACTGGACACTAGGAAGTTTAGACTTGAAATTAAACGAAGGTTTCTAACCATTAGAGGAATGAAGTTCTGAAACAGCCTTCCAAGGGGAGTAGTGGGGGCAAAAGACATATCTGGCTTTAAGACTAAACTTGAGAAGTTTATGGAGAGGATGGTATGATGGGATAGCCTAATTTTGACAATTAATTTGGCAATTGATCTTTGATTATCAGCAGGTAAGTATGCTCAGTGGTCTGTGATGGGCTGTTAGATGGGGTGGGATCTGAGTTACTACAGAGAATTCTTTCCCGGGTGCTGGATGGTGAGTCTTGCCCACATGCTCAGGGTTTAACAGATCGCCATATTTGGGGTCGGGAAGGAATTTTCCTCCAGGGCAGATTGGCAGAGGCCCTGGAGGTTCTTTGCCTTCCTCTGCAGCATGGGGCATGGGTCTCTTGCTGGAGGATTCTCTGCAGCTTGAGGTCTTAAAACCACAATTTGAGGACTTCAGTAACTCAGACATAGGTTAGGGGTTTGTTACAGGAGTGAGTGGGTGAGATTCTGTGGCCTGCATTGTGCAAGAGGTCAGATTAGATGATCATAATGGTCCCTTCTTACCTTAAAGTCTATGAGTCTATACATCTATAACGCTTGCTGCGCCCCAGCTGGAGCACCACAGCAAGAGTGTGTACGCCCTGGTCAATGAATGGGCTGTGACTGGCCTCCAGAAGTGCCCCACAGAGCCTGTTCTAGCCACTCTGGTCACCACTTTGAACTCTTCTGCTCTGCCCTCAGGAGACCAATTATCAGACCCACCCTTTAAATTCTCTGGGTGCTCTCAGTGCATCTTTCCAGGTGACCATGCCTCCATGCGACAGGCGATCCCCAGTATGGAGCAATGGTGAGGTGCTGGACCTCATCAGTATTTGGAGGGAGGAAGCTCTCCAGTCCCAGCTGCGCTGCAGCAATAGGAATTATGATACCTTCAGGGAGATGTCGAGGGACATGATGGAAAGGGGCCATGACCATTTCTACAAAAAGTTGGATGCAATACCTGGGGGCAACTCACCTCCACTTCGAAGACCACCATGGACAATTCAGAGCCAACTTTAACAAGGAGGCGGAGGAAAGTGGGAGCGAGGGTGCTTAGGAGCAGGGAGACAGCCTGGCATCCCTAGATACATGTAGCCAGGTGCTGTTTCCAAGCCAGGGGGATGGTAGCCAGTCACAGTGGACAGTGCTTGGGGAAGAACAAACACCAGAGGAGGTGCCTGGTAAACCCCTTTTATTTTGGGAAGGAAGTTGTTCGGTGCGGGCTCTTGGGACGAGGAGGGTTAGGGCGGCATGCGTTCATAGATGCAGAATAGGGCATTGACGTGCTCTCTCAAAGCGCGGTAATCGGCCTCAAAGGTCTTATGTAGAAGCTGGGTAATCTGTGTGTGGCGATTCCTTGGCAGAGCTACTCTGCTCCTTATCCCAGTCAGGCTAACATGTCTGTGCCACTGTGCCGTGAGGGGCGGGGGGCCATTGCTGCACACAGGCAAGCTGCATATGGGCCAGGGTGGAAGCCGCATTGTAGTAGAAGACCCTCCCTTGCTTCCCTGGTCACCCTCAGCAGCGAGATATCTTCCAGGACGAACTGCTGTGGAAAATGTGGGGAGAGTGTTCAGTATAGGGGCCCCCTGATGCTGTTGGCTCTCCCCAAGGCACAGAACCCCAGAGAACAGTACGGCCTTGAAACAATCAGTCCCTCTTACCCCTGTGCTTACTCACCATGTTGGGGCTCCCATGGGTTATGTGCGCTCGCTTTGGGATGTGCAATGTCTGTTACTGTGTGTGACGTTATTGACATAAATTGGGACCATATAGAACATGGGTTGCAACCAAGGTCCTGTAGTGGCACCAAATCTTAAGTAAAGGGGGTCATATAAGGTGTCTAAGACCAGGTTCTGGGTTGCTGGTTATGATTATGCTGTCTGTATGTCTGTGTATCATTTTGTAGTTGAAGTTATAAGTATTGGCTCTGTACTGTCTGTATTTTGTATTATGCTCTGCTTCTGGGAAATATCCCAGACAAGCTGGTGTTAGCCCTGCCTAGCTGGCTTGATGGCCCATTAAGGACCATCAGCTACACAACTGACCCGTGGAGAGAAGGCAGACACGCCTTGTGACTCAGCAAAGTATGCAGAGACTTGTCCATGTGACTGCAGACTCCATTTTGCTGGGATTCTCCACAGTGAGGACAAAGAGATTCTTACACCTGGAAAAGCCTATATAAGGCTGATGCATCATCTCCATCTTGTCTTCAATCCTGCTTCTGACCTCTGGAGAGACTTTGCTACAAACTGAAGCTCTACACAAGGGACTGAGGACCATCCCAGCAGGGGATATATTCCAGAGATTTGATTTGAACCTGCAGCTTATGCCATCGCTGCTGCAAGCCTGAACTAAGAACTTTGCCATTACTGTATGTAATTGATTCCATTTAATCAATTCTACCTCTCATCTCTACCTTTTTCCCTTTGTAAATAAACCTTTAGATTTTAGATTCTAAAGGATTGGCAACAGCGTGATTTGTGGGTAAGATGTGATGTGTATATTGACCTGGGTCTGGGGCTTGGTCCTTTGGGATCGAGAGAACCTTTTTCTTTTATTGGGGTGTTGGTTTTCATAACCATTCATCCCCAGGACGAGTGCACTGGTGGTGATGCTGGGAGACTGGAGTGTCTAAGGAAATTGCTTGTGTGACTTGTGGTTAGCCAGTGGGGTGAGACCGAAGTCCTTTTTGTCTGGCTGGTTTGGTTTGCCTTAGAGGTGGAAAAACCCCAGCCTAGGGCTGTGATTGCCCTGTTTGAGCAATTGGTCCTGATTTGGCACTCTCAGTTGGGTCCCGCCAGAATCGCTCCGTCACACTGTGCACACTGTGCTTGTCTTGAAGTACGGCCGAATCATTGCTCAGTCTGGTGTGGACAATTCTGCCTCTATTAAGTTTTACAGAAGCAAACTTGAAATCCCAGCCATCCTTGTTATCAACGGCCAAAAGACTCCAAAGAATCAGGAAGCGTCCGCGAAGAAGCAAAGAGAACATGCTGCATGAAGCCATGAAGCAATCCCTTACTGAAAATCAAAAAGTGCAGGGGTTCGGGCTGTCAGCGGCGCGGTGACCCAGAGGAACCCCTGGGCTGCCTGCCAGCGGCTCAGACTCCCTCTCCCTCCCAGCGCAGCGGCCGCTCCATCCCATGCGATTCTTCTCATTGCCAGTGGTGGCGCCAGCAGCTGGGCAGAGCTCCACAGCTCTGCTTAGCGCACGTGGCCCGAGTCCGGTGACGGACCGCGACAGCAGGACTTCTGGAGCAGAGATGAGCTGGGGTGGGGAGGTGCTGCATGGCTTCCCGGGGGGGAGAGCTGCCCCGGGGGGGCGCCACAGGGCAGGGAGGAGCTTCTGCAGTGGGGGCGCCTCAGGGCGGAGCTGCCGCAGGGCTGGGGGGGGGGCAAGGTGAAAGTTTCGCCTAAGGCACGAAACTTCCTTGCACCGGGCCTGGAGGCTAGGACTCTTCAGCTTGGAGAAGAGGAGACTAAGGGGGGATATGATAGAGGTCTATAAAATCATGAGTGGTGTGGAGACAGTGAATAAGGAAAAGTTATTTACTTATTCCCATATTATAAGAACTAGGGGCCACCAAATGAAATTAATGAGCAGCAGATTTAAAACAAATAAAAGGAAGTTCTTCACACAGCGCACAGTCAACTTGTGGAACTCCTTACCTGAGGAGGTTGTGAAGGCTAGGACTATAACAGCATTTAAAAGAGAACTAGATAAATTCATGGAGGTTAAGTCCTTTAATGGCTATTAGCCAGGATGGGTAAGGAATGGTGTCCCTAGCCTCTCTTTGTCAGAGGGTGGAGATGGATGGCAGGAGAGAGATCACTTGATCATTGCCTGTTACCTCTTTTTCCCTAAAAACCAACCCAGCGTCACACTCATATTAGTTTTATTACATTGCCACTGTTAGGTCAGATAGAAAAGAGATGGAGCTTATTCATACACAGACACATTCGCTGCATTCATACCCTCATGCACCCACACACTTACACAGGCGGAGAGTTACCGGAGACAGCATGGAGGCCAAGAAGCCGAAGCGTGGTAGATCTAGTGTGTCAGCCTGTGGTTACGAATCCAGGCTGCTGAGCAGGTCAAGGAACAGCAGCTGCTTGTGTCCATTGCTGCCTCCTTTTGCTGGAACTGGGCAGCTCTTGTCATGTACACTGAGTTTCCCTTCTGTGTCTGTCACCGAGAAGCATTCCCAGACGAGTTCCTTTCATGCATACCAGGTTCTTCTTCTCTTTACAGCACTTTGTGATTTCCTTCTCAGGGCAGATTATATCAGACACACCTGGATCCTGTCTCTGGGCTCCTTTCTCCTTGCACTTCCTCTCCTCCCAGATGGGCTATTACACAGCTTGTAAGTTCATACAAGTGGTAACTTGAAAAGGTTACAGAGCTTGCAACGGTTACAAAACTTAAAAGGCTATGTTAACAATCACTGAAGTTACAAAGTCCGAAAAAAGTTGCAGAACTTAATGATACAAGTTACAGATCTTACAACAGCATTTGAGTGGAGGCTTTACATAACAATTACCGGTTAGGTTCACTCGCTCTGGGGCACCTGGCATTGGCTAGTGTCAGTAGACAGGATACTGGGCTAGATGGACCTTTGGTCTGACCAGTATGTCCGTTCTTATGACTTGCCATAAGATATGAGAACATATTGGTTTTAGAGATGAATGGATCAAAGCTGACAAGGGGAGGGGAAGAGAGGAACCAGAGATGGGGCAGGGCCTTGGGAAGAAGACACGCAGCAGTGTTCAGGATTGACATAAGATCTGAGGCAAAATTGTAATTTCAGGGATCCAGCTACCAGCAATTAGAAAGGTGGCCACCCAGTGTAGTGTGCATAGATTGATTCCCCAGTTCATCACATTGACACAGCACAGTAAGGACAGGGAAGGGTTCAGTGTCTCTCTGTCTGTCCAGGAAGTGATTCGGGGAAGAGGCCCCAGCATCACGGACCAGCCAGCTCTGCACAGAGCTCAATCTGAGAGTTAGACCACAAGGAGGAAACATTTAGGTGTCCTTATGAGTAAAGAGCTCGAGCAGCCTGCCCCGGATCTGTTTGGTTCTCACACCGTAGATGATGGGGTGCAGCACAGGGGGCACCATGTGGTACACACCGCTAATGAGAACGAGGAAATGCAGTGGCACATTGTGGCCAAACCGGAACATGAGAGAGGAGAATAAATCTGGGACGTACAAAGCTGAGATGGCACAAAGATGAGAGATGCAGGTCCCAAAAGTTTTGAGCCGGGCATCCTTTGTGGGGAGGCGGAAGATGGCCCGGAGGATCTGAATATAGGAAATGGCGATAAAAAACCCATCCATTCCGATCACAAAGAGAAGATCAAACAGGCCATAGTAACTACTGATACGGATGTCAGTGCAGGCCAGCTTCACTACAGCTATATGCTGACAATAAAAGTGTGGGATAATGTTGGTTCTGCAATATGGCCACTGCCTCACCAGGAAGGGATAGGGTAATGCGAGTATGCCACTGCGCAGCACCACGGCCAGGCCTATCTTGGCCACAACAGAGTTTGTCAGGGTCGAGGAATGTCTCAGAGGATCGCAGATGGCCACGTAGCGATCAAAAGCCATGGCCACGAGGATTCCAGACTCCATCCCTGAGAGGGAGTGAACAAAATACATCTGGGTGAGGCAGGCAGTGAAACTGATCTCCCTGGAATTGAACCAGAAGATGCTCAGCATTTTTGGTATGGTGGATGCGGACATGACAAGGTCGGTGATGGCCAGCATGCACAAGAAATAGAACATGGGCTCATGGAGGCTCTGCTCCGTCTTCACGATGAACAAGATGCTGAAGTTCCCCAACACAGCTATGGCATACATAGCACAGAAGGGAATGGAGATCCAGATATGGGCTGCCTCCAGGCCAGGAATGCCACGTAGGATGAAGGTGGAGGGATTGGTGAAGTCGGTTCTGTTATAATCTGACATGGCTTAGGGGAGAAAGTGTCTAACTCTGAGGCATAAGGTTGTCTCCTGCATTTACTGTACGTTCCCCTGACTTTCTGTGTGTTCCCAGTGGATGGTCACAGTAGAAATGCCTGCATGGAGAGACAACATTAATTTGAGACACTGCATGCAGTAGTGGAGGCTGTTCTCATGAGAGAAGCAGATTGATCGCTCTTCACACACTGAAAAATTACATTTTCGTTATTCAGAGAGAATAACTGTGAACAATGACCCTACTAAATACAATTCCATATTTGTATTGTGCTCCCTGCATTAATAATTCCTACACTTTGTAGTGGGGGAACCTTAAGAGGCACCAGCAGGAAACCCAAGTGTGGATACTGGTTATCCATCATTGTTCCTTAATGCAATGAGAGCCAGGATAGGGAGTCCATACTGAAGGGAGTACCCCATTCATCCAGCTGCTTGAAATCAGAGATGGGGGGAGGGAAACAACCTTTTAGGAAGACATGTGCTGGGAGAAACATCCCAACTAGACCATACTTGGCCCCATTGATAGCAGCTCAAGAGAAACACCTGTGCATTCCCAGCACTGGAAAAAACAAAACAATGTTCAGGTCTCACTTAGTGCTCCAAGAGGACTAATTCCCTAAAGATGAGGAAAATTGTCAGCAAAACTGATTGGGAGGAAAAATATAGACAGAAAAATATGAATGAATATTGATAATTCTTTGATAACATTTTATTAGATATCAGAAAGCTCACAATTCCAGAGTCAACAAAATGAACAACTTTGGGTAAAAACTTAGTTTAGTCTAGAAATGTAAGTAATGCCAATCACCAACAGGGTTTATGCAGAACAGATATTGTTAAATAAACCTGTTTTCATCCTTTTATGAGAGTACACATTGGTTGTGGTGGATCAAGCGAACAACGATGATGCGACAAATCTTAATTTCTCAGAGGCCTTTGATTTAGTAGTGGAAAATACTGAGTTGGTGAGTTGGAGCAGTGAAAGGATTTTACCTCTGCACATGGGATTGGGGAAACAAACTGCATCCAGTTCTGGGGTCCACATTTGAAAAAAAGATTTTGAAAACTTGGAGACGGTGCAGAAAAGAGCCACAAAAATGATTAGAGGATAGAGAAAATGATAGATTGTTAGACTTGAAGGTATAGATCTCTTAACTTATCAAAAAGATGATCAAGTGGAGACTTTCATGGGGAGAAAATCATGGGTAATAACAGGCTCTGTAATATACCAGAGAAAGGCTGAGTGAGACCAAAGCGCTGGAAGCTGAAGCCAGGTAAATTCCAGCTTGAAATTAGGGCCAAATATTTAGCAGTGATGGTGATTAACCATTGGGACACACTGAGAAGGGAAGTGTTGGATTCTCCAATTCCCCAAGTTGTCAGATCCAGACTGGATGTTGTTTTCTGTAATTAAGATTGCTTGAAGGGTTGTTTACACTTAAAATGCTACAGCGTTACTGCCATAGCGCTTCAATATAGACACTACTTACACAGATGGAAGTGTTCTCCCTCAGCACAGGTACTCCCCAAGAGGTGGTAGCTAGGTCGATGGAAGAATTCATCTCATGCTGTCTACACCAGCGCACAGATTATCCAACACGTTCTTGGAATGTATTGGAAGGACTTTTTTGTTCCAGAAGCTGGAGAAACCTACTTGGAGAGAGGCTTTTCTAGACTTGATTTTGACATATAAGGAGGAACTGGTTGGGAATTTGAAAGTGGAAGGCAACTTGGGGGAAAGTGATCATGAAAGGAGAAGACTGAGGGGGAAATGATAACAGTTTTCAAATACATAAAAAGTTTTTACAAAGAGGGAGAAAAAATGTTCACCTTAACCTCTGAGAGAAGACAAGAAACAGTGGACTTAAATTGCAGCAAGGGAGGTTTAGGTTGGACATTAGGAAAAATGTTCCAAAAATGCAAATGCAATGTTCGGTTATATTAGCAGAAGTTGGAGTGGGTTAGGTCTCAGTTGGAGTTATGTGTTTAATTAACAGAAAGGATGTAGAGAACCTGGAAAGGATCCATAGGCAAATAATGTTACACAAGGGATGGAATGCAAGCAGTATGAGCAAGCCAAGGGAACCAGTATGTTTATTTGGAAAAGAGGAGATTAATGGGGGACGACATCATAGTGGTCTTCAAATACTTGAAATGCTGCCATAAAAAGGTGGAGGAAAGTTTTTCTGTCTTACCACAGACGGGCAGGACAGGAGGCAATGGGTTCAAATTCCAGCACAGCAGATTTAAATTAAATTTCAGGAAAATCTTCCTAACTTTAAGTACAGGAGGCCAATGGAACAGACTCCCAGGGAAGTCATGGAAGCTCCCTCTGTGGAGGTTTTCCAAAGACATGTGAATAGCCACCAGTCTTAGATGACTAAAACAAAACAAATCCTGCATCTTGTCAGGGGATAGATTAGCTGTCCTTTGTGTTCTCTTATAACTCTATGGCTCTATCACTCTATGATGTAAAATCCTAGTGTAGACCCAGTCTTAGTCACAAACACGTCTTTCGGCTTAATACGGAGGTAACAGAGTGATATTTAATGGGCCCGTGTTTTATAGGAGGTCAGACTGGATGATCAAATGGTCCCTTCTGACCTTAAACCCTATGGATCTATTGATAAAGAAAGTAGATCAGGCATTTATATTTAATGTGTCTCATAATATGAACAAGGGAACATTTAGTTAAATTGAAAGTCTGAACATATAACATTGAGAAAAGAAAATTGCTACCATAATTCCTATTTGGCCTGTAGAACTCCTTGCTACATACATTATTGGAGTGAAGAGCATAGAAAAATGGGATTCACAAATGGATTGGCCATTATAGGTGGTCCTGCTGGCATCACCTTTAGTTAAGGCTGTCTCACACCTTCCATCAGAAGAACTCATTTCCAGTTGCTTATAAATTTGCCAAATTTTTGGAGTTTGTTCTGAAATATCACACATTGGGTGTCTACTTCAAGAAGAATTTTATTTTTTTTTTAGATTCAGGCATAACATTTCAGCCGACTTCTCGAATGAAGCTAGGAGAAATATGTGTTATCCATATTGAAAAAATTTCATTATTGTTCTAGCGAGGAGCCCTTGCACCGCCAAGATTTGCAGCAGATAAAAGTCAGGTAACAGCCTCTGTCCCTCTGCCACATTAATAGACAGAATCATGAAATGCAAGTGGAGGGAGTGACAGTGTCTGTGCATTAGCACACAGTTGGCTCCTGACATCTGCACTCAGTTCTTGCTCCAAGGGGAGTTTTGCCTCACTGGGGCCTGAGCAAAGTACGGGCCCTGGTCTCAGAATTTGGCCTTGTATTGCACATCTACTAACATATTTCATCATGAAGGATTCACTCTGCCACTGAAATGCACCACATTGGGGCTGGAGTCCATCAGTTGGGATGAGCAGGGTGCACAGAAAAGAGTGACTTTTTGGCCAGTGATTCTTTAGCAAATTCATCATTTATGGCAAGGGCCCTGGGATGTTCCATGGTTGTGCAGAGAGGAAAGAAACACAGACTTACTCTCTATCCCACCACACCCACGTTGCAGAAGGATTGTCGATCGGGTGAGCTCCTCAGCAAGAGATGGGTACCTGTGAATACTGAGATGGAAGTGTCTTCCCTGGGAATCCCCCTCAGGTATCTGTGACCGACACCGCTCTGAATCCAGCATCTGCAGCAGCATCCGATGCTGAGAGCCAACACAGAGTGTGCACAGTTTATAATATAGCTCTGTGTAATCCCAGGGGGGTTCGATCAGACTCTAGAGGACAAGGGCGCATCTGAATGTAAACAGACTGTGGACAAGCCTGTGTCCACTTCTGTGCTAATTATCCAGCTTTAGAAGTAAACAGTAATTAAGGGACCTTCCCAAAGGGAGATGAGAACTCCTGGGCTCTATGCTGAGTCAGAGAGGAATTGGCTGCTCTGTACGTTTGTGTGCATATCTTTAAAAATTAGAGTTGATGAGTAAAAAAAAAAAACTAGGGATAATGCCTAACTCTCCAGAGGATCTGATGTCCTGTAAATTCTCAGGATAGATGAGTAGATAGTAGACAGAGAGATCTGGAGAAAGTTGACTAAGAAGAGACACAAGCACTTACAGCAAAAATATGGAACTGTTGCTAAGGGATCAGAGATCAGTACTTCTCATGAGTAACTATCATTACACTGTGCAGCGTCTTTCATTGACGGATCTTGAAAACCTAACAAAGGAAAGTCACTATGATCCATCTCCATTTCACCAATCTGTAAACTGAGGCACGGGGAGATGTGACTTGTCCAAGGTCACAGAGACATGGGCTGACAGAATCCAACTGTCCTGACTTCCCTTCCATAACCACGGTTTCTCTGTCAGTAAGTGACCACATGACAACAGGGAAATGGCCTTACGGTCTTGCAGGGCCTGTTCACTGGGACAGGGTGGAAAGGAATTCCATGGATTGCAACATAGAGCTCGGGACCGCCGTGCCCTCTGACAAACCAATCTGGGCCCCCTCTCACACTGTCATAGACCAGGGGTCGGCAACCTTTCAGCAGCAGTGTGCTGAGTCTTCATGTATACACTCTAATTTGAGGCTTCGCGTGCCGGTAATACAGGGCAGCAGCGTGCCACGCCAGCAGCAGATACTGAGTGGGGCTGCTGCAGGGGGGTCCCTGGCTGGCAAGGGGCCAGCAGCAGGAACCCCAGAGCGGCGGCGGGCTGACCACCACCGCTCTGGGGTTTCCACCACCAGCTCCTTGCCAGCTGGGGTCTCAGCCCGCTGCCAGCCTGGGGTTCCTTCCCCCAGGCCAGCAGCTGGCACTGAGTGGGACCGGCAGCAGGACCGCGGCTGGCAGGAGCTGGCGGTGGAAAACGCAGAGCTCAGCCCGCCCCGCGTGCCATGAAAAATCCGCTCGCGTGCCACCTTCGGCACGCGTGCCGTAGGTTCCGACCCCTCTTATAGACTAACGGATGTATTGGAGCACGAGCTTTCATGGGTGAATGTACATGCATCCGACGAAGTGGGTATTCACCCACGAAAGCTCATGCTCCAATACGTCTGTTAGTCTATAAGGTGCCACAGGACTCTTAGCTGTTCTCACACTGTGAGGCTGTGACAAGCTTTAAACATCTTCAGGTCTTGCACTTACACAGCCACACACAGTCAAGGACACACCCAGCTGCAGCTACATGAATGATTTCACTAGCCAGCCATGAAACTACAATAGAGAGGCTCCAACCAGTTCCCCAGCCTAGGACCCAAGAGCTGTACCGTCTTGCCCTGGCCAAAAGCCTGTCTAGTGTCAGTTTATTTCCCAGCCTGCCCCTCCCTCAATGTGGAGAGGACAAAGCAGATTTCCCTTTTACGTTTCAAACAACATCCTGTATTATGGAAAACAATATAAACCAGATTTATTAATTACAGAAAGATCGATTGTTTAAGTGATTATAAGTAATAGTGTAAAGAACAAAGTTGAAATCTGGGAAATAAACAACATCACAATCTAAGTTCTATACACTAGACAGGCTTTGAATCAAACAGTGTGTCACCCTGATGGTACAAACAATCCTTCCATGCACAGGCTAGAAATCCCTTCAGCCTGGGACCACAGCCCCAGTTCAGTCCCAGGTTCTAACGTCTTTCGTGTTCAGTTTTGTGGGGAGTGAGGCCAAGTGATGATGTTGCTTCCACATGTTATAGCTTCTGCCAGGTAGAGGGAGCTTCATTATTCTAAGCAAAAGTCCCCAGCACAGTGAGTGGAAAAGTCAAGAAACAAGATGGAGTCCAGAGTCACAGGAGCTGGTCACATGCCCTCCATGCTTGCAGAACATTAGGAACAAAAATAAAATATGCATACTAATAGGTTAATCATATTCAGCAAATCATAATTTTCCATTGATGTCTGACATGACATATTTTATATACATTGTAAAAATCACATCATAATCATATCATCATGGTAAATATGGGGCCGCCAGGGTGTTGCTTTGGGGAACAGAGAATCACACCTTCCTCCTTAGTTCACTGCAGGAGTGTTAGTCACTGACTGATGCAGAAGAAGTGTGCTCAAGGCTCCCTTTACTTTTGGATCATAAAACTCCCAAGTGTTGCAAACATTGTTATCCACAGGTGGTCTTGCAAACGTCTGTGTACCTTTCAACACTTTATAGCCTAGTGATCTCAAAAGTCAGCTAGTGTGCTTTCTGTGCAGCATTGTTGGCCATTGTGCTTTTCCAAATAGTGGTAACTCAATGGATGGATCATCAATGCCATGAGGTACTGTGCCTCAGTTTCCCCCTCCAGACTGCATACCAGGTTTATTATCATTTCCTTTCTGTGATAAACTTTGGGCTTTGAACAGGTGTTAGCTGAGAAGCAATAGCACTCTCAGCTATCTACGTGACACCACTGATTTTCTGAGGAAACTACAATGCATTGGTGACCTTCCAGAAAACACCATCCTAGCCATCATGGATGTAGAGGCTCTCTACACAAACATCCCACACACTGATGGAATACAAGCTGTCAGGAACAGTATCCCTGATGACGCCACAGAACAACTGGTTGCTGTGCTCTGTGCCTTTAACCTTACACACAACTATTTCAAATTTGATGACAATATATATCTCCAGATCAGTGGAACCGCTATGGGCACCCGCACGGCCCCACAATATGCCAATATTTTTGTGGCTGAGCTGGAACAACGCTTCCTCAGCTCTTGTCCACTCACGCCCCTTCTCTACCTACGCTACATTGATGACATCTTCATCATCTGGACCCTTGGGAAGGAGACTCTGGAAAAATTCCACCATGATTTCAACAGCTTCCACCCCACCATCAACCTCAGCCTGGACCAATCTACACGGGAGGTCCACTTCCTAGACACCACGGTGCAAATAAGTGATGGTCACATTAACACTACCTTATACCGAAAACCTACCGACCGCTATGCCTACCTTCATGCCTCCAGCTTCCATCCCGAGCACAGCACACAATCCATTGTCTACAGCCAAGCACTGAGGTACAACCGCAACTGCTCTAACCCCTCAGACAGAGACCACCACTTACAAAATCTCCATCAAGCATTCTCAAAACTACAATACCCGCACGAGGAAATAAGGAAACAGATCAACAGAGCCAGACATGTACCCAGAAGCCTCCTACTGCAGGACAAACCCAAGAAAGAAACCAACAGGACTCCACTGGCCATCACATACAGTCCCCAGCTAAAACCCCTACAACGCACCATCAGGGATCTACAACCCATCCTGGACAATGATCCCACACTTTCACAGGCCTTGGGTGGCAGGCCAGTCCTCGCCCACAACCTGCCAACCTGAAGCATATTCTCACCAGTAACTGCACACCGCATCATAGTCACTCTATCTCAGGAACCAATCCATGCAACAAACCTCAATGCCAACTCTGCCCACATATCTACACCAGCGACACCATCACAGGACCTAACCAGATCAGCCACACCATCACTGGTTCATTCACCTGCATGTCCACCAATGTAATATATGCCATCATATGCCAGCAATGCCCCTCTGCTATGTACATCGGCCAAACTGGACAGTCTCTACGGAAAAGGATAAATGGACACAAATCAGATCTTAGGAATGGCAATATACAAAAACCTGTAGGAGAACACTTCAACCTCCCTGGCCACACAATAGCAGATCTTAAGGTGGCCATTCTGCAGCAAAAAAACTTCAGGATCAGACTTCAGAGAGAAAGTGCTGAGCTTCAGTTCATCTGCAAATTTGACACCATCAGCTCAGGATTAAACAAAGACTGTGAATGGCTTGCCAACTACAAAACCAGTTTCTCCTCTCTTGGTTTTCACACCTCTACTGCTAGAAGAGGGCCTCATCCTCCCTGATTGAACTAACCTCGTTATCTCTAGCCTGCTTCTTGCTTGCTTATATATACCTGCCCCTAGCAATTTCCACTGCTTGCATCAGAAGAAGTGGGTATTCACCCACGAAAGCTCATGCTCCCAAACGTCTGTTAGTCTATAAGGTGCCACAAGACTCTTTGCTGCTGGTATGACATCTTGTTGATTACTCCTAGTACACCTCTACTCTGATATAACACGACCCGATATAACACAAATTCGGATATAACGTGGTAAAGCAGTGCTCTGGGGGAGCAGGGCTGCACACTCCAGCAGATCAAAGCAAGTTTGATATAACGCGGTTTCACCTATACTGCGGTAAGATTTTTTGGCTCCTGAGGGCAGCGTTATATCGGGGTAGAGGTGTATGTCCGAAAGGTTTTCCTCAAAATCATGCAAAAAACTTTCCATAAGTTTACCATCAGTACCAAATTTTTATCCTAAGATTTACCATTAGCAACTAACTTTTCATTCTGAGATTTAACAATAACACCAAACCTTTTATCACAGGAAGGCATTTCCAACTATTTTTATTGTACCAAGCCTTGTGTTTGGACAGTTTGGTTTGTTCAATACTCATTGTGTCTTTCAACTGCTTCCTAAACCTTAACATGTGTTTAACTACTGGGTTTCCTTTCCTTTCCCTCAGTGTGTCCTTCAATAGGGATCTCAGTCTAAGATCGTCTTTGGGGCTTGATATGCCAGGGTCCGGTGAGATAAAGATGTAAAAGGACTTCCCATGTTGGCTAGGCTCCTGTGGAGCTGCTTCCCAACCCCAACATATGGCAATGCAAAAAATCCACCCATTCTTCACCTTGGTCACTGACTAATGTGGAGGCAGAGTGCTGAAGACCCTCTTTAGATTTTGAACATTTGAGTCCGGAGTGTTGCAAAACATTGTAATTGTAGTGTTACATATAGGTGTTCTTGTAAATTTCTGTGTACCTTTTAAGACTTTATCAGAGGGGTAGCCGTGTTAGTCTGGATCTGTACATGCATCCGACGAAGTGGGTATTCACCCATGAAAGCTCATGCTCCAAAATGTCTGTTAGTCTATAAGGTGCCACAAGACTCTTTGCTGCTTTTAAGACTTTGTAGATCAGCTCTGTGATCAAAAGTCTGAAAATGTGTCTTCTCTGGGTCGCTAGAAAAACCTCTTTGTATCTTTGCACATTGTTAACCATTCTGCTTTTCCAAATGGGGATATATCAATAGAGATATTCATCAAGTCATGAGACAATGTGCCTCAGTTTCCAATTGCATACAGCTGACCAGGTTTATCATAATTTCCCTGCTGTGATAAGCTTTGACCCTGTTTACAGGTATTAGCTGAGATGCAGTATCCCATAGGGCTTCTTGTTTACTACTCCTAGTGTTAGACTCACAATAGAGGTCTCCTTACGGGATGGGGAGCAGGGAGATTCCAGACACAGTCTTGGTGTATAATACTCTAAGTGCTCTTTATTGATTACAAAACAAACTTTACTCACTTTACATTCACACCCCAAACTATACCAGAGTCAAAAGGTCAGAATGATCCTGATGGCCAGTCGAGATTCCTTTCGATCATAAGATAATTAGATGTGGGGAGTTGGCGAAAACCACATCTATATCTAAACGGGGCTGTGGATCAATAAACGTCTCCGATTAGTGGAAATCATAGGCAACCATTTATAGTCCATTCTGTCTTGTCATCGGTTCTTTGCCTTTGTTTCCTATGACTTCTACACACACAATTGCAATGAGACAATCTAGGGCGGGCTGCCATGAGCTAAAGGGGGCCATTTCCTCCAATTCTTACATAATGTTATATCAGTTCAGCTGGTGTTGTTTCCTTTTCTACTGATTCTCCATATTTTTCTTGGAACATAACAAGTTTGTTTTTGCACATATAGTTCTAATAGTTCTCGACCTTAAATGTGCATATTCATGTCAAGCACACATCATTCATACCAGGCCTCAATAAAATATAATATATTATATATATACCAACACTAGTATGTCCAAAAGCCTTCCCCAAAAATCATGAATGGTACAAGTTTCCATAGGATTTACCATTAATACCAAATTATTTGTTATAAGGTTTACCCTTAGAAACAAACTTTGCATCATGATATTTACCAATAATATCAAATCTTTTATTACAGGTAGGCATTTTCACATATATTTATTACACCACACTTTCTGCTTGGACAGTTTGGTTATTGAAAATACATTTTGGCTTTCAACTACTTCTTGAACCTTAACATATGTTTAGCTACTGGCTTTCCTTTCCCCTCAGTGTCCCTTTCAGTGGGCATCTCAGTTCAAGGTCATCACTGAGTACTTGGTATTCTAGGCTCCGATGAGTTAAAGATGTAAGAGCACTTTGCATGTTGGCTAGCCCTCACTGAAGCTGCTTCCCAACCCAGGGTTATGCCCATGGAAAAAATTCACCCTGCACTTGGGCTTTCATTGTGATCCCCACTCCAAACACTTTTCCTAGATGGTTCTGATGGTGGTGTGTGCTCTCTGAGCAAAGTGTTGTGCCTTCTCCCAGCACTTCTTTCACAGCTGCTTTCTGTGTCTTACCAGAATTTCCTCCTTCTCTCTGTAAGATGGATCATTAACATTTTCACAGACAACCATTTATTCAGTGGGCTGTACATCCTGTCTTAAAGCTGAGGGAAGAGGCAGATATGGAGGAGGGTAAGGGTAGGGTCCAGAGTGACCTAGACTAATTGGAAGATTGGGCCAAAAGAAATATGATGAGGTTCAACAAGGTAACAGAGTCCTGAAATTAGGATGGAAGTCTCCCATGCACCGCTACAGGCTGGGGACAGGCTGGCTAAGCAGTATTTCTGCAGAAAAGTACCAGGGGACTACAGTGAGTGAGAAGCTAGATATGAGTCAGCACTGTGCCCTTGATAGCAAGAAGGCAACTGCCATATTGGGCTGCATTATTAGAAGCATTGCTGGCAGATCGAGGGAAGTGATTATTCCCCTCTAATTGGCACTGGTGAGGCCACATCTGGAGCATTGCATCCAGTTTTGGGTCTCACCACTACAGAAAGGATATGAACAAATAGGATAGAATCCAGCAGAGGGCAAAAATATGATTAGGAGACTGGGGCACATGACTTATGAGGAGAGGCTGAGGGAACTGGGATTGTTTAGTCTTCAGAAGAGAAGACTGAGGAGAGATTTGATAACATCCTTAAGAACATAAGAACATAAGATCATAAGAAAGGCCGTACCGGGTCAGACCAAAGGTCCATCTAGCCCAGTATCTGTCTACCGACAGTGGCCAATGCCAGGTGCCCCTGAGGGAGTGAATCTAACAGGCAATGATCAAGTGATCTCTCTCCTGCCATCCATCTCCATCCTCTGACGAACAGAGGCTAGGGACACCATTCTTATCCATCCTGGCTAATAGCCATTTATGGACTTAGCCACCATGAATTTATCCAGTCCCCTTTTAAACATTGTTATAGTCCTAGCCTTCACAACCTCCTCAGGTAAGGAGTTCCACAAGTTGACTGTGCGCTGCATGAAGAAGAACTTCCTTTTATTTGTTTTAAACCTGCTGCCTATTAATTTCATTTGGTGACCCCTAGTTCTTGTATTATGGGAATAAGTAAATAACTTTTCCTTATCCACTTTCTCAACATCACTCATGATTTTATATACCTCTATCATGTCCCCCCTTAGTCTTCTCTTTTCCAAACTGAAGAGTCCTAGCCTCTTTAATCTTTCCTCATATGGGACCCTCTCTAAACCCCTAATCATTTTAGTTGCTCTTTTCTGAACCTTTTTTAGTGCTAGAATATCTTTTTTGAGGTGAGGAGACCACATCTGTACACAGTATTCGAGATGTGGGCGTACCATGGATTTATATAAGGGCAATAATATATTCTCAGTCTTATTCTCTATCCCCTTTTTAATGATTCCTAACATCCTGTTTGCTTTTTGACCACCTCTGCACACTGCGTGACATCTTCAGAGAACTATCCACGATAACTCCAAGATCTTTTCCTGACTCGTTGTAGCTAAATTAGCCCCCATCATGTTGTATGTATAGTTGGGGTTATTTTTTCCAATGTGCATTACTTTACATTTATCCACATTAAATTTCATTTGCCATTTTGTTGCCCAATCACTTAGTTTTGTGAGATCTTTTTGAAGTTCTTCACAATCTGCTTTGGTCTTAACTATCTTGAGTAGTTTAGTATCATCTGCAAACTTTGCCACCTCACTGTTTACCCCTTTCTCCAGATCATTTATTAATAAATTGAATAGGATTGGTCCTAGGACTGACCCTTGGGGAACACCACTAGTTACCCCTCTCCATTCTGAGAATTTACCATTAATTCCTACCCTTTGTTCCCTGTCCTTTAACCAGTTCTCAATCCATGAAAGGACCTTTCCTTTTATCCCATGACAGCTTAATTTACGTAAGAGCCTTTGGTGAGGGACCTTGTCAAAGGCTTTCTGGAAATCTAAGTACACTATGTCCACCGGATCCCCCTTGTCCACATGTTTGTTGACCCCTTCAAAGAACTCTAATAGATTAGTAAGACACGATTTCCCTTTACAGAAACCATTTACTTGGATAACCTTCAATTACTTGGAAGGGGGTTCCAAAGAGGAAGGAGCTTGGCTGTTCTCAGTGGTGGCAGATGACAGAACGAGAACCAAAGGTCTCAAGTTGCAGTGGGGGAGGTTTAGGTTGGATATTAGGAAACACTATTTCCAGTGCTTCACCACTCTCCTGCTTAACTGTCAGGCATTAATGAAATGTGCTAGGTCTCTTTATTCACAGGTGAAAGAGGCACTACCTAAGGCTCCTGAGCAGCCCTGCCATTCATTGGAAACAGGGGTCCATCAACGAAAGACCGTTCTAACCTTGTGCTGGAAAGGCCCTTACCAAGTCTTGCTGACTACCAACACCGCTGTGAAGTGTCAAGACCTGACGGCCTGGACCCTCGTGTCTCACTGCAAAAAGGCCCCACTGCCTCAAGATGATGCAGCTCTGACTACTGATCAACCTCTCTCTCTTTCTGATACCTCTTTCCCTCCTGGACAATGAGAAACAAAGTCAAGGTGAAGTGCTAGTAACCTCTCCCTTGTCCACTAACAGAACCATCATCTAGCCAGCATCTGTTAAAGATACCAAACCACTACAGGGTGACATGATAGTGTAGACGGGTCGGACTCCTGCTGGTGACTCCGGGAATTAGCTTGTTCCAGCCCTGGAGCGCCCTCTGCAAGCCAGTGATCCGCCTGTCCTCTGGCCCCCCGTGTCCCTCCCTGGACCCCGGTGCCCTTTTAACTCGGATGCTGCCCCCTGGCAGTACCCCACCAATCTGGGTCTCTCCTCCCTAGGGAACCCCCAACCACTGTCCCACCTCACCTCAGTTTTTGGCTACTGCCCAGTCTCCATCTAGCCCCCATTCACTGGGGCAGACTGTGGTATCAGCCACTCATCATAGGCAAAGAGGTTTGGACCTGCTGCCTTGTCCTATCCCTGGGCTGCCCTCTGCAACCCTCAGTACCTGTTAGCCCTCTGCTAGGCTGCAGCCTGGGGCTTTCCAGGCTGGCGCTCCCCAGCTCCTCAGCCTTTCCCCAGCCCTGCTTCACTCAGGTATCCAGTCTCAAGCTCCCTGCAGCCAGGCCCTTCTCTCTCTGAAGGCAGAGAGAGACTGTCTTGGCTTCTGGCTTCCCTGGCCTTCTTATAAGGCCCTGTTGCTCAGTTTGGGGCGTGGCCCCAGCTGCAGCCACTTCCCCAATCAGCCCAGCTTTTAGGGCCGCAGCTCTCAAGCCCTGCCAGGCCGCTTTTAAATCTCTCAGGGCAGGAGCAGGTGTCCACCCTGCTACAGCTAGTAACCTCTCTCCTGCATGACCCTGCACCACAACTCTACCGGGAAAGAAGAAGGAACACTCACTCTGCCAAAACTGCCAAGATCCAGGGATTCCTGACTACAAAAGACATTAAGAATTGGCCTTGGTGGAGGAGACGGAGTATTGTAAATTGGCAGGGAGGAATTTGGAGGGACCGTGATTGGGAGTCTGGGGTTGAGTGGTGGGCTGGGCTAGGCTCTGCACTTATGGACAAGTACCATCAGGCTGTACTGCCCTGCCTAATTGGCTTCTGGATGATGAATACCAGAAGTGCCTTGTTGCCACAGAACTGCCCCCACCAGCTCCTCCACAACCACTACCTCCCAAATATCAACAATCCCATGTATTCAGATGGGACTCAATGGCCAAGGCCTTCACACCTTAGTGATTTATTTAAATATTGTTTGGAAAAATTATTTTATAAGGTTCAGAGTATCTCATACAAGCGAAAGATTGAGTGGAAAAGATATGGGTCAGTAGAGATAGAAGTGTATGAGATCACTACAAACAAGCTTCAAAAATCCATCATTGAGATTAGTGGGTTTCATAACGGGATTGACATGATGGCCGTTCCCAGAGCCTGCAATATACTGGAAGGAAGGGGTCCTCATTGTTATTTGCTTACCCAAGTAGTAAATGATCAAACTCACACTCAGAAAGTGTGTTCCACTGATGGCAATTTTACCTGTACTGAAGTAATCCCGATAACCAGTAACTTAACCTGCACCATATTGCAGTATTCCCCTTCTGATGCCCTTAATGGTGAAGCTTCTTGGAGCTATATGAGAATTGTTTACCAACAAAAGTGGTATGACACTGTACCAAAGAGAGATGTGCTAGGGTATCGATGGACAATAGTTAATGCCACACTAGGGATTGTAACATTCACACTGCCATTATCCAGTTTTCAGGTCACCTCTGTATACCCTAATTTCTCCAAGGGGGCTGCCATTTGGTTAGTAGAGCAAAGGGTATGGATTGTCTCAAGAAGGAAAAGAGATTTGAATGCCAATAGTGCAGCAGCAATTTGGACATTTTACAAAGGCCAACAGCATGAGGAAAAACTAGGGCAGCTGGAGAAAGCCACGGGACTTATTACTGAAGCACACGTACAGGCTGGACTCGGCAAACTGCATGTTATCTCCACCCTCAGCTCCATAACCCAGGAATTGCTAACAAGGATGGTACTTAACATCACTGAGGCAGGGAAGATATTGAAGTGGGATTTGGCCTGCTCAGAGATTCAGGATTTCCTGAATGACCAGCTGATGGCCATTCGGAGTGATCTTGAGCATCAGACTTGGCACACTGCCCCTACAAATACCTCAGGGATGCCATCTGAATTGTGGCCTTGGAGACATACTTGGAGGGTTTCAGGGTGGAAATGGAGACACTTGCAGTGCTCCTTCCAAGCGTAAGGGCCGGTTGGAGGGGTGTGGGCTCCCACATACCAAATCCTGCCGGGTCCATGGGGATGCATGTGGGATTGGGTAATTAACCACGATGTTTGGGAAATTAAACCACCTGGTGAGCCTAGCCGATTTATACTCCGTGCTCCTGGAAAAACACCCAATATTTGGATAGGGATAGGAAGCCAATGGACACTCTGGCCTCTAGAACCCCCGCAGCTTCAGTGTGTACAAAAATTGAAACAAGGAGAAGTTGTCATGGTTCATGACAATGTTTGTTGGAAGATATGGGACTATGAACTACCCTGGCAGAGCACCCAATCTTTCAGACTAATGATAGCTAGAACTCTAATAGATTAGTAAGACGCGATTTCCATTTACAGAAACTGAGTTGACTTTTGCCAAACAATTTATGTTCTTCTATGTGTCTGACAATTTTATTCTTTACTATTGTTTCAACTAATTTGCCCAGTACTGATGTTAGACTTACCGGTCTATAATTGATGGGATCACCTCTAGAGCCCTTTTAAAATATTGGTGTCACATTATCTATCATCCCGTCATTGGGAACAGAAGCTGATTTAAAGGGTAGGTTACAAACAATAGTTGGTAGTTCCGCAAGTGGCCCCTCCCTCAATGTTTGTTTAAATCACTTGATGGTGGCAGCAATACCGTCCAAGGTCAAGGAAAGGAATTTGCGCCTTGGGGAAGTTTTTAACCTAATATGGTGGAATATAAGCTCAGGGGGTCTTTCATGTGGGTCCTGACATCTGTACCCCAGAGTTAAGAGTGGAGAGGGAACCCTGACAGTACCCTACATCACAAAGGAAGGAGAGATACTGGCAACATGGAGAACCACCCTAGAGCCTCTGGTGTTCAATGCTGAAAGATGGTTGGCTTCATTCTTAGGGCTGAGGAGAATCCTCGTGGGCAGGAGGATCCCCAGCCGGGCTTGCAACAATCGCTGACCAACCTGAAAAGTTTGTCACAGAAATTGCTGGCCCACCGGTAGACCAAGATGTCCTCCCTCTCAGTTCCCCTCCACTCCTCCAAAACAGACCTTGTGGCCGAGAAGAGGAGATAGAAGTCTCCCCAATGCTGTAGAAGGAATTTCACCTTACCTGTGAAATCACAAGTGTCCACCAGAAACGGTCATGCTCATCCAGCAGCACAGTGGGGGATGGTCTCGAGGACTTATGATGATTTTCTGGCTGGGCCCCTGTTATGACCCTGCGGCCCATGGAGATGGGCAAAGAGAGAGCAGACCACTGGTTTGGCGACTGTACCGGTGGTGCCGCAGAAAGGGAAAGGGAGCTGGAGGGAAGAGAGCAGCCCCTAAAGGGTCAGGGAGGGGACACAAAAAAAACCCTCCCCCTGAGGTTCATCCAAGGACAGGGAAAAATGAAGCAACCCCTGGATGGCAGCAGTATGGAAGATGGAGAGAACAAAAATGAGCAGCATTTCTCTCCACATTCCCCCCAACAGCTCCTGCCTCCGCTCTGTGACTGTGGCTAGGGTTGGGGCAGCCTGAACTGAGGGGCTCTTCTGCTGCTGCAGCCAGGGACCTTCACTTCTACTATGGCTGGAGGCTTGAACTCCTGCCAGATGAAGCTGAGGCAGTCTCAGCTCATGACTTCTGCTCCCTTCTGCCCAGCTTCTCCACATGAATCACAGGCTGATTGCCATGTTCTGTTCATTCCCTCTGAAGCACGTGGCACTGGGCACTCTCAGAAGACAGGTTACTGGGCTACATGGACCATTGGCTTTACCCAGTATGGCCATTCTGATCTTCTTATTTAGACCTCAGGTGTATATGCCTCCTGCTGTAACAAATTATTCCCCACTCTCTTCCCAGAGCTGAGACAGATCACAGGAGTCTCTCTCTGCACAGAGTTAGTAACAAAGTAAGAATAAATATTAAAAAGTTAAAACTAAACAGTCTCTCTTAAGTGACTTGCCACAAGATGTGAGAATATATTGGTTTTAGAGATGACTGGGTCGCAGCTGAGAAGGGGAGGGGAAGACAGGAGCAAGTGACAGGGGCAGGGCCTTGGGGAGAAGACACACAGAGGGGTCGAGGCTTGACAGAAGAGATGGGGCAAGATTGTAATTCCAGGGATCCAGCTACCAACAATTAGATAGGTGGCAACCCAGTGTAGTGTACATAGACTGACTCCCCAGTTCATCACATTGACACAGCACAGTAAGGACAGGGAAGGGTTTAATGTCTCTCTGTCTGTCCAGTAAGTGATTCAGGGAAGAGGTCCCAGCATTATACAAAAGCCAGCTCTGCACAGAGCTCAATCTGAAAGCCAGAGCACAAGGAGAAAACAGTTAGGTCTCTTTATGAGTAAAGAGCTGGAGCAGCCTGCCCCGGATCTGCTTGGTCCTCACCCCATAAATGATGGGATGTATCATGGGGGGCACCAGCTGGTACACACTGGTAATAAGAATGAGGAAATGTAGTGGCACATTGTGGCAAAACCGCTGAATAAGAGAAGAGAATAAATCTGGGATGTATAAAGCTGAGATGGCACAAAGATGAGAGATGCAGGTCGCAAAAGTTTTGAGCCGAGCATCCTTTGTGGGGAGGCGGAAGATGGCACGGAGGATCAGAGTATAGGACATGGCAATAAAAAACCCATCCATTCCGATCATAGAGAAAAGATTAAACAGTCCATAGTAACTATTGATGCGGATGTCAGTGCAGGCCAGCTTCACCACAGCTATATGCCCGCAATAGAAGTGGGGGATTATGTTGGTTCTGCAATATGGCCACCGCCTTGCCAGGAAGGGATAGGGCAATGCGAGTATGCCACTACGCAGCACGACAGCCAGGCCTAACTTGGAAACAACAGAGTTTGTCAGGGTCGCTGAATATCTCAGAGGATTGCAGATGGCCACATAGCGATCAAAAGCCATGGCAACGAGGATTCCAGACTCCATCACTGAGAAGCAGTGAATGAAGTACATCTGGGTGAGGCACGCACTGAAACTGATCTCCCTGGAATTGAACCAGAAAATGCTCAGCATTTTCGGTATGGTGGATGTGGACATGACCAGGTCGGTGATGGCCAGCATGCTGAGGAAATAGAACATGGGCCCATGGAGGCTCGGCTCCTTCTTCACGATGAACAGGATGGTGAAGTTCCCCAACACGGTTATGGTGTACATAGCACAGAAGGGAATGGAGATCCAGATATGGGCTGCCCCTAGGCCAGGAATGCCAAGTAGGATGAAGGTGGAGGGGTTGGTGAAGTTGGTTGTGTTCGAATCTGACATGGCTTAGGGCAGAAAGTGTCCAACTCTGAGGCATAAGGGTGTCTCCTGCATTTACCATATGCTCCCCTGACTTTCTGTGTGTTCCCAGGACCTCGGATGATGGTCACAGTAGAAATGCCTGAATGGAGAGACAACGTTAATATGAGACACTGCATGCACTAGTGGAGGCTGTTCTCATGGGAAAAGAAGATTGATCTCTCTTCCCACACTGAAAAAATTACATTTTAATTATTTAGATAAAATAACTATGAAGAATAACCCTACTAAATACAATTCCATATTTTATTGTGCTCCCTGAATTAATAAGTCCTATACTTTTTTGCAGGGGGGACCTTAAGAGGCACCAGCAGGAAACACAAGTGTGGATAGTGGTTATCCATCATTGTGTCTTAATGCAGTGAGAGCCAGGATAGGGAGTCCATACTGAAGGGAGTTCCCCATTCATCCAGTTGCCCAAAATCAGAGAGGGGAAAAAATAAACTTTTACAAGGACATGTGCTGAGAGAAACATCCCATCTAGAACATACCTCAGGGGAAAGACCTGGATGCCATTGACAGCAGCTCAAGAGAAACACCTGCTCCTTCGCAACAGTGGACAAGACAAAACAATGTTCAGATCCCCAAGATATGGGATGAAGCATAACGTGTTTGGGAATGTGTTCAGTTTTGGTCACCCAGTCTCTGTTAAGGCCTGAAAAGTCTGGGACTCTTTATTTTTCACAAGAGACAAAGATGATGACATATGTTATAGGAGAGGAAAATTTAAAAAAAATGGAACTGATTTATATTCAAATGGACAGTTCCCAACCAGTACTATCGATAGACATTTAGTGCTCCAAGAGGACTAATTCCCTAAAGATGAGGGAAATTGTCAGCAAAACTGATTGGGAGAAAAAATTTAGACAGAAAAATATGAATGAATATTGGTATTTCTTTGATTACAGCTCATCACAAAGTGGAAAGCTCATGATTCCACAGTCAACAAAGTGAACAACTTTGGGTAAAAACTCAGTTTAGTGGTAAAGTTAAGGCAGCAATTAGGGGGAGGGAAGCAATATGTGACAAAGAGGAAAAAGGGAAAATAGCTGGCCAGCAATAGAAATCAGAAGTTAAGAAAATTGATAAAGAAGGTTAAGACATCTGGGAAAACTCCATGTTTGCAGGGCTATGAATTACAAAAAGGAGGTTATTAATTATATTAAGAACAATTGAAATCCTATAAATGATTTATGTCAATTCCTGTGTTATATATAAACTATTAAAAAGGTTTTTTTTTTTTTATAAAAGAGTTGACAAGGTTAAGAAACAATGGAAAAGCTGGTATGGGATTAGTTAAAAAAAAAGTCTAGAAATGTAAGTAATGCCACTCACCAACTTAAACAGATTTTGTCAAATAAACCTGATTTCATTCTTTTATGAGAGTACACATTGGTTGATCAAGGGAAGAAGGTTGGTGCAATGAACCTTGATTTCTCAGAGGCATTTCATTTAGTAGTGGAAAATATTGAGTTGGTGAGTTGGAGCAGGTGAAAAATTTTACCTCTCCACATGGGATTGATGAAAGAAACTACATCCAGTTCTGGGGTCCACACTTGAAAAAAGAAGCTGAAAACTTGGATACGGTGCAGAAAAGAGCCACAAAAATGATTGGAGGATAGAGAAAAAGCCAGCTTGTTAGACTTGAACGTCTACATCTCTTTAGCATATAAAAAAGATGATCAAGCAGAGACTTTAATTTGGAGAAAATCATGGGTAATAACAGGCTCTGTAATCTACCAGAGAAAGGCTGAGCAAGACCGAAGGGCTGGAAGCTGAAGCTAGGCAAATTCCAGCTAGAAATTAGGGCCAAATATTTAGCAGTGAGGGTGTTTAACCATTGTTTGTTTCGTTTTCATCAAGATGGTTGGTGGTGTTTGGACACCTGAAATAGAGAATGCCAGTGAAAATGGGGTAGATTCATCTACTAAAATAGGGAAAGAACAAGTTAAAAGTTACTTGGAGAAGTTAGATGTCTTCAAGTCACCAGGGCCTGACGAAATACATCCTAGAATACTCTGAAGGAACTGAGTGAGGAGGGATCTGAGCCATTAGCTATTATCTTTGAAAAGTGATGGGAGACAGGGGAGATTCCGGAAGACTGGAAAGGAGCACATATACTGCTTGTCTATAAAGAGAGAAATAAGGGAAACCCAGGCTATTACAGACCAGTCAACTTAGCTTCTGTACCAGGAAAGATAATAGAGCAAATAATCATGGAATCAATTTGCAAACAAATAGAAGATAATGAAGTGATAAGTGACAGTCAGCATGGATTCATCAAGATCAAATCATGTCAAACCAACCTGATAGCTTTCTTTGACAGGGTAACAAGCCCTGTGGATGTAGCGAAGCAGCAGATGTGGTATATCTAGACATTAGTACAGCTTTTGATACAGTCTTGCATGATCTTCTCATTAACAAATTTAGGGGAATACAACCTAGATGGAGCTACAATAAGGTGTGTGCATAACTGGTTGAAAAAAATGCTCCCAGAGAGTAGTTATCAGTGGTTCACAGTCAGGCTCAAAGGGCATAAAATGTGGGGTTCTGCAGGGATCAGTTCTGGGTCCGGTTCTTTTCAATGTCTTCAGCAATGATTCAGATCATGGCATAGAGTGTAAACTTGTTAAATATGCAGATGATAGTAAGTTGAGAGGGGATACAAGTCTTTAGAGAATCAGATAAACATTCAAACTGATCTGGAAAAACTGGAGAAAAGGATGATTAAGGGTCTTGAAAACAAAACCTATGAGGTTAGTCTGAATACGAGAAGACTGAGGGGGGAAAGGATAACCGTTTTCAAATACCTAAAAGGTTGTTACAAGGAGGGAGAAAAAGTGTTCTCCTTAGCCTCTGAAGAGAAGACAAGAAGCGATGGACTTAAATTGCAGCAAGGGTGGTTTAGGTTAGCAGAATTATAACATGCAACATGATAGTATTCCTCTACTAGGTGAGGGCTAGGTGTGAATAACCATCAGTCTTAGATGACTAAGACAATAGAAATCCTGTTATCTTGTCAGGGGATAGACTAGCTGTCCTTTGTGTTCCCTTATAACTCTATGGATCATTCTATGATGTAAAATCCTAGTGTAGACCCGGCCTTAGTCACACACTCGTCTTTCGGCTCAATCCAGAGGTAACTGAGTGAAATTTAACGGGCCTGTGTTTTACAGGAGGTCAGACTGGATGATCAAGTGGTCCCTTCTGACCTTAAACCCTATGGATCTATTGATAAAGAAAGTAGATCAGGCATTTATATTTAATGTGTCTCATAACATGAACAAGGGAACATTTAGTTAAATTGAAAGTCTGAACATATAGCATTGAGAAAAGGTAATTGCTACCATAATTCCTATTTGGCCTTTAGAACTCCTTGCTACAAACATTATTGGAGTGAAGAGCATAGAAGACTGGGATTCACAAATGTATTGGCCATTATAGGTGGTGCTGGTGGCATAACCAGGGGGTGACAGTGTCTGTGCATTAGCACACAGCTGGCTCTGACATCTGCACTCCGTTCTTGCTCCAAGGGGAATTTTGCCTCACTGGGGCCTGAGTAAAGCATGGGCCGTAGACTCAGAATTTTGCCTTGTACTGCACATCTACTAACATCTTTCATCCTAAAGGATTCACTGTGCCACTGAAATGCACCAGGTTCGGGCTGGAGTCTAGAAGGTGGGATGAGCAGGGATGTACAGAAAAGAGAGATATTTTGGCCAGTGATTCTTTAGCAAACTCATTACTTATGGCAAGGCCCCTGGGATGTTTCATGGTTGTGCAGAGTGGATAAGACCACAGACATCGTCTTTATCCCACCACACCCATGTTTCACAGGGTTTGCAGATCAGGTGAGCTTCTCAGCAAGAGATGGGTACCTGTGAATTCTGAGACGGAAGTGTCCTCCTTAGGAATCTCCCTCAGGTATCCAAGACCCACACCTCTCTCAAGCCAGCATCTGCAGCAGCATCCCACGCCGAGAGCCGACAAACGGTGTGCACAGTTTCTCATATAGCTCTGTGTAATCCCAGTGGGGTTGGCTCAGCCTCTAGAGGAGAAGGGAGGATCTGAGTGTAAACAGGCTGTAGAGAAGCAACTCTCCGCTTCCATGCTAATTATCCAGCTTTAGGAGTAAACAGCAATTAAAGAACCTTCCCAAAGGGGGATGAGAACCCGTGGGTTCTGCAATGAGTCATAGAGGAGTTGGCTGCTCTGTACGTTTGTGTGTCTGTATTTAAAACTTAGAGTTGATGAGAAAGAAAATTAGGGATAATGCCTAATTCTCAGGATAGATGGGTAGATAGTAGACAGGGAGAACTGGAGTAAGTGGACTAAGAGGAGACACAAGCACTTAGAGCAAACACATGGGGCTGTCGCTAAGGGATTGGAGATAAGTATTTCTCATCGATAACTATCATTATACTGTGAGGCGGCTTTCATTGATGTCTCTTCAAAACACCTAGCAAAGGAATGTCACTATGAACCATCCCCATTTCACCAATCTGTAAACTGAGGAACAGGGAGACATGACTTTTCCAAGGTCACACAGACACTGACTGACAGAACCCAAGTGTCCTGACTTCCCTTCCATACCCACGTTCTCTCTGTCAGTAAGTGACCACATGACAACAAGGAAGTGGACTCCCAGATTTGCAGGGCCTGTTCACTGTGCGGGAGGAAGGAATTCCCTGGGGACCGCCAAGCCCACTGACATGCCAATCTGGGCCCCCTCTCACACTGCAAGGCTGTGACAAGCTGCAATCCTCTCAGGTTTTGCACTTACACAGCTGTACACAGACAGGGACACACCCAGCTGCAGGTACATGAATGACTTCACTAGCCATCCAAGAAAAAACAATAGAGAGTTTCCAAACAATTCCCCTCAGCTCTCCAGCCTAGGACCCAAGAGCTGAACTATCTTGCCCTGGGCAAAAGACTGACCGGTATCAGTTTATTTCCCAGCCTGCCCCTCCCTCAGTGTGGAGAAGACAATACTTCAGCCTGAGCAGATTTATAATAGTAATTGGAGATATACCAATCTCCAAGAACTGGAAGAGACCTTGAAAGGTATTGAGTCCAGCCCCCTACCTTCACTAGCACAACCAATTTTTGGCCTAGATCCCTAAGTGGCCCCTTCAAGGATTGAACTTACAACCCTGGGTTTAGCAGGCCACTGCTCAAACCACTTAGCTATCCCTTCCCCTTTTATGTTTTAAACAGCATCCTCTAGCAAGTAAAAAACTATAAACCAGATTTATTCATTACAGAAAGATCAATTGTTTAAGTGATTATAAATAATAGTGTAAAGAACAAAGTTGAAATCTGGGAAATAAACAACATCACAATCTAAGTTCTATACACTAAACAGGCTTTGAATCAAATGGTGTGTCACCCTGATGGTACAAACAATCCACCAATCTTCCATGCACAGGCCAGAAATCCGTTCAGCCTGGGACCACAGCCCCAGTTCAGTCCCAGGTTCTAATGTCTTCCGTATTGAGTTGTTTGGGGAGTGAGGTCAAGTGATCATGTTGCTTCCACATTTTATAGCTTCTGCCATGTGGAAGGAGCTTCATTTTCCCAAGCAAAAGCCCCCAGCACAGTCAGTGGAAAACTAAAAACACAAGATGGAGTCCAGAGTCACAGAAGCTGGTCACATGCCCTTCCATGCTTTCAGAATGTTAGGTACAAAAATGATTGATGTATACAAATACATCACATATTGTATATACTTTATAAAAATCACACAATAATCATATCACCAAGGTAAATATGGGGGTGCCAGGGTGTTGCTTTGGGGCACAGCATGTCACACTTCTCCTCTTAGTTCACTGCAGGAGTGTCAGTCACTGGCTGATGCAGAAGCAGTGTGCTCAAGGCTCTCTTTAGTTTTTGATCATACAAATCCCAAGTGTTACAAACATTGTCGTGTTATCCACAGGTGTTCTTCCAAATTTGTATGTACCTGTCAACACTTTGTAGATGAGCCTAGTGATATCAGAAGTTGTCTAGGGTACTTTCTGTGTAGCGTTGTCAACCATTGTGTTTTTCCAACAAGTTGTAACTCAGTACATGGATTCATCAACGCCATGAGATGTTGTGCCTCAGTTTCCCCTTCCAGACAGGAGACCAGGTATATTTCATTTCCCTCCTGTGACAAGCTTTGAGCCTGTGAACAGGTGTTCTCTGGGAAGCAATAGTCATGTACGGCGTCTTGTTGATTACTCCTAGTATGTCCAAAAGCTTTCCCCAAAAATCATGCCTGTTTCACCTTTTCATAGGTTTACAATCTGTACAAAAAAAATTTGTCATAAGATTTACTGTTAGCAACTAATTTTCCATCATGATATTTATCAATAACATCAAATCTTTTATTACAGCTAGGCGTTCCCAGGTATATTTATTACACCACAGTGTGGTTTGTTGAAATTACATTTTGGCTTTCGACTAGTTCCTGAACCTTAACATCTGGTTAGTTACTGGCTTTCCCTACCCCTCGGTGTCCCCGTCAGTGGGGATCTCAGTTCAAGGTCGTCTTTAAGTACTTGGTATTCAAGGGTCTGATCGTTGAAGGATGTAAGAGCACATTGCATGTTGTCTAGTCCTCATTGAACCTACCTTCCAGCCCAGGGTTATGCCCATGGAAAAAGTTCACCCCCCCCCCGTTGGGGTTTCCCTCTGATCCCCACTCCAAACACTTTTTCCTAGAGAGTTGTGATGGTGATCTGTGCTCTCTGGGCAAAGTGTTGTGCCTTCTACCAGCAGCCCTTTCAGGCTCCTTCCTGTATCTTACCAGCCCAGAGAAGTTCCTCCTCCCCTCTGTCAAGAGGGTCATTAGCATTTTCACAGACAACAATTTATTTCGTCAGATCTACATCCTCCCTTAAAGCTGGGGGAGAGGTAGATATGCTGGGGGGTAGGGATATGGTCCAGAGTGACCTAGAGAAATTGGAGGACTGGGCCAGAAGAAATCTGATGAGGTTCAGCAAGGATAAGTGCAGAATCCTGAAATTAGAATGGAAGACTCCCATGCACTGCTCGAGGCTGGGGACAGAGTGGCTAAGCAGTATTTCTGCAGAAAAGGAACTGGGAATTACAGGATATGAGAAGCTGGATATGAGTCAGCAGTGTGTCCTTGTTACTGAGAAGGCTACTGGTATATTGGGCTGCATTAGTTGGAGCATTGCCAGCAGATCAAGGGAAGTGATTATTCCCCTCTAAACATAGAATATCAGGGTTGGAAGGGACCTCAGGAGGTATCTAGTTCAACCCCCTGCCCAAAGCAGGACCAAACCCAACTAAATCATCCCAGCCAGGGCTTTGTCAAGCCTGACCTTAAAAACCTCTAAGGAAGGAGATTCCACCACCTCCCTAGGTAACCCATTCCAGTGCTTCACCACCCTACTAGTGAAAAAGTTTTTCCTAATGTCCAACCTAGACCTCCCCCTCTGCAACTTGAGACCATTACTCCTTGGTCTGTCATCTTCTACCACTGAGAACAGTCTAGATCCATCCTCTTTGGAACCCCCTTTCAGGTAGTTGAAAGCAGCTATCAAATCCCCCCTCATTCTTCTCTTCTGCAGACTAAACAATCACAGTTCCCTCGGCCTCTCCTCATAAGTCATGTGCTCCAGCCCCCTAATCATTTTTGTTGCCCTCCGCTGGACTCTCTCCAATTTATCCACATCCTTCTTGTAGTGTGGGGCCCAAAACTGGACACAGTACTCCAAATGAGGCCTCACCAGTGCTGAGTAGAGGGGAATGATCACATCCTTCGATCGGCTGGAAATGCCCCTACTTATACAACCCAAAATGCCATTAGCCTTCTTGGCAACAAGGGCACACTGTTGACTCATATTCAGCTTTTCGTCCACCGTAACCCCTAGGTCCTTTTCTGCAGAACTGTTGCCCAGCCATTCGGTCCCTAGTCTGTAGCAGTGCATGGGATTCTTCCGTCCTAAGTGCAGGACTCTGCACTTGTCCTTGTTGAACCTCATCAGATTTTTTTTGGCCCAATCCTCTAATTTGTCTAGGTCCCTCTGTATCCTATCCCTACCCTCCAGCGTATCAACCACTCCTCCCAGTTTAGTGTCATCTGCAAACTTGCTAAGGGTGCAGTCCACACCATCCTCCAGATCGTTAATGAAGATATTGAATAAAACCGGCCCCAGCACCGACCCTTGGGGCACTCCACTTGATACCGGCTGCCAACTAGACATGGAACCATTGATCACTACCTGTTGAGCCCCACCATCTAGCCAGTTTTATATCCACCTTACCGTCCATTCATCCAGACCAGACTTCTTTAACTTGCTGGCAAGAATACTGTGGGAGACCGTATCAAAAGCTTTGCTAAAGTCCAGAAATAGCACATCCACTGCTTTCCCCTCATCCACAGAGCCGGTTATCTCATCATAGAAGGCAATTAGGTTAGTCAGGCATGACTTGCCCTTGGAGAATCCATGCTGACTGTTCCTGATCACTTTCCCCTCCTTTAAGTGGTTCAGGATTGATTCCTTGAGGACCTGTTCCAGAGACTGAGGTGAGACTGACTGGCCTGTAGTTCCCTGGATCTTCCTTCTTCCCTTTTTTAAAGATGGGCACCACATTAGCTTTTTTCCAGTCATCCAAGACCTCCCCCGATCACCATGAGTTTTCAAAGATAATGGCCAATGGCTCTGCAATCTCATCGGCCAACTCCTTTGGCACCCTCGGATGCAGCGCATCCGGCCCCATGGACTTGTGCTCATCCAGCTTTTCTAAATAGTCCCGAACTACTTCTTTGTCCACAGAGAGCTGGTCACCTCCTCCCCATACCGTGCTGCAGAGCGCAGCTGTCTGGGAGCTGACCTTGTCTGTGAAGACAGAGGCAAAAAAAGCATTGAGTACACTAGCTTTCTCCACATCCTCCGTCACTAGGTTCTCTCCCTCATTCAGCAAGGGGCCCACACTTTCCTTGACTTTCTTCCTGTTGCTAACATACCTAAAGAAACCCTTCTTGTTACTCCTAACATCTCTGGCTAGCTGCAACTCCAAGTGTGATTTGGCCTTCCTAATTTCACTCCTGCATGCCTGAGCAAATACTTTTATACTCCTCCCTGGTTATCTGTCCAATCTTCCACTTAGAATCATAGAATCATATAGAATCATAGAATTCAAGATCAGAAGGGGCCATTATGATCATCTAGTCTGACCTCCTGCAAGATCCAGGCCACATAAGCCAATCCACCACTCCTGAACTAATTCTCTCTCTTGACTCTGCTGTTGAATGCTCCAAATCATGATTTAAAAACTTCAAGAAGCAGATAATCCACCAGCAAGCGACCCCTGCCCCATGCTTCGGAGGAAGGCGAAAAACCTCCAGGGCCACTGCCAATCTACCCTGGAGGAAAATTCCTTCCTGACCCCAAATATGGCGATCAGCTGAACCCCGAGCATGTGGGCAAGACTCTCCAGCCAGACCCTCTGGAAAAGGCTAACAATATCCCAACATTGACCCTTTATACTAATTACCAGTGTGGCACGTTATTGACCTATTGACTAAACCTGTTATCCTATCATACCATCCCCTCCATAAACTTATCCAGCTTAATCTTAAAGTCATGGAGGTCCTTTGCCCCCACTGTTTCCCTCGGTAGGCTGTTCCAGAATTGCACTCCTCTGATGGTTAGAAACCTTTGTCTAATTTCAATCCTAAATTTCCTGACTGACAATTTATATCCGTTCGTCCTCGTGTCCACATTAGCACTGAGCTGAAATAATTCCTCTCCTTCCCTGGTATTTATCCCTCTGATATATTTAAAGAGTGCAATCATATCTCCTCTTATCCTTCTTTTGGTTAAGGAAAACAAACCGAGCTCCTCAAGTCTCTTTTCATACGACAGGCTTTCCATTCCTCGGATCATTCTAGTGGCCCTTCTTGTACCCGTTCCAGTTTGAATTCATCCTTCTTAAACATGGGAGACCAAAACTCGGGATACCTTTCTCGGGATACAGGCCTCTGACAGCTCCTGCAACTTCAACCTGGAGTAACCCCAGGCGTCTTCCGCCTTTAGATCCTAAATATGTTAGTCCAATCCACTTCCCTAACTAGTCGCCTCAATTTAGTAAAGTTAGCCCTTTTGAAATCATAAACCTTAGTCTCAGATGCAATTTTGTTTATCCTTCCATTTATTTTAAACGAATTAGCTCATGATCACTCGAGCCAAGGTTGTCCCCTACAACTATTTCCTCAACAAGGTCCTCGTTACTCACCAAAATCAGATCTAAAATGGCATCCCCCCTCGTCGGTTCAGCAACTACTTGATGAAGGAATTCATCAGCTATCACGTCTAGGAAAAGCTGAGCCCTATTATTATTACTAGCATTTGTTTCCCAATCTATATCCGGGAAGTTAAAGTCTCCCATGATCATACAGTTCCTATTAGTATTTACCTCCTTAAAAACATTAAAGAGCTCTCTATCCATATCCAGGCTAGATCCAGGCAGTCTATAGCACACCCCAATCACTATCCCAGGGGACGCTCTAGTAGTTTTCTTCCCCAATGTCACCATTGCCCAAACAGACTCCGTATTATCCATTGCATTGCTAGTTATTTCGTTACATTTCACCTCATTATTGACATACAATGCTACTCCCCCACCTTTACCTTTGTTTCGGTCTTTCCTAAACAGCACATACCCTTCCATACCTGTACTCCAGTCATGGCCTCTGTTCCACCATGTTTCGGTTATTCCTATGATATCCGGTTTCAATTCTCGGACCAGGAGCTCCAGTTCCTCCATTTTGTTACCTAAGCTTCTCGCATTGGTGAACAAACATCCTACTTTTTGCTGTTTGGCTCCTCTCACCCTTTTCCCCCAACTTGGTAGGGACACAGTACTACCAGTATGACCTGTCGGTCTAGTATCCGTCCCCCCCCTCTTCCTTATACCTAACCCTCCCCCTCTGGCTATATCTGTTGTTATCCTGTTGTTCTCACTCTCAACGTATAAATTTGGCGTGGAGAGTACCTGGACCTCTCCCAACCGTCTCCCCCCAATGTCTAGTTTAAAGCTCTTTTAATCAGATGAGCCAGCCTCCCTCCTAGAATTCTACTTCCTTCCCTACTTAGGTGGAGCCCATCCCGTGAGAACAGTTCTCTGTCCCCGAAAGCCTCCCCGTGCCCATACATCCCAAAGCCCTCCTTGTAACACCACTCCCTCAGCCAACTATTTATCATCACGATCTTGTCACCCCCTTGGCGCCCTTCCCTAGGGACAGGTAGAATCCCACTGAAGATCACCTGAGCCTCAATTTCCTTGAGCGTCTTACCCAACCTGGCATAGTCTCCCTTGACCTCTCTAGCGAGAATCTAGCCGTGTCATTCGTTCCTACATGAAGGATGATCAACGGGTTCTTACCTGCTCCTCTTAGGATCCTTTTCAACCTCAGGTCCACATCCCGTATTTTAGCGCCCGGTAGACAGCACACCCTTCTGTTCTCTGGATCAGCCCTGGTCACAGGCCTGTCCAACCTTCTCATTATGGAATCCCCAATCAGATAGACCTGCCTTTGCCTGGGGACAGTGCGGTCCTCTAACCTATCCTCCGTCCCCCCTGGTTGCAAGCTCCTTCCATTCCTATCATCCCTTGTGGTTCCCCTTAAGCCATCCTGCATCCTCCCTGGGCCCAAACTTGGTGCTGCCTCCATCGACTCCTCCCCTCTTTCTATCGTACTAGCCGCTCTTCTCTTTTTCCTTGCCCTCCCACTGTCAGCTACCACCTGCTGTACCCCTTCCTCATTCTCCAAACCTTCGAACCTGTTCCTTAGCTCTATTTCTCCCTCACTGGCTCTCCGTTTCCCCTTCCTGCTTCTCACGGTCACATGCTTCCACTGCCCATATTCCTCATCTGGCAGTCCCCCCTCACTGGCCTTAGCCCCTGCTTCCCCCTGTACCTCTGAGCATTCCCCTTCAGTCACTGCTTGCCATTGCTCCATCAGCTGCTCGAACCCCCTTCTATGCTCTACCAGGGTTTCTACCTGCAGCTCTAGACCCTGGATCTTTTCCTCCAGCAGCTCTATTAGGCGGCACTTCATGCATACATAGTACTGTTCTGGGTCCCCCGCTAGGACCATGTACATACCGCAGCTGCTGCATGCTATCATCCTCAGTGTATCCTCTGCTGCTTGGCTCATGGCTGCTGCTGTCTCGGCCTCGCTCGGCGTTCCTACCTGGGGAACACAGGAAACACGGTGCCGCCCCCTTCCACCTCCCCCTGTAAACTCCCACTCAAACTCCCCTGTTAGCAGCCCTGTTGGCCGGCTCCTGGGCCGCTGCGATCAGCTCTGCCGCTGCCTGGCTGGGCGGCCGCTTTTATAGGCCCCTCCTCAGCCTAGCTCCGCCCCCTACTCAGGGCTCGGCTGCCCGCTCACTTCTTGTAAGCTGTTTTTTTGTGTTTAAGACAAGCAAGGATTTCACTGTTAAGCCAAGCTGGTCGCCTGCCATATTTACTTTTCTTCCTCCACATCGGGATGGTTTGTTCCTGCAACCTCAATAAGGTTTCTTTAAAATACAGCCAGCTGTAGAGAAATTGGAGGATTGGGCCAGAAGAAATCTGATGAGGTTCAACAAAGACAAGTACTAAGTCCGGAAATGAGGATGGAAGATTCCCATACACTGCTACATGCGGGGGACATCGTGGCTAAGTGGTAATTTTGTAGAAAAGGACCTGGGGATTACAGTGGATGAGAAGCTGGATAGGAGTCAGCAGTTTTCTACTTGTTACCGAGAAGGCTACCGGCATATTGGGCTGCATTAGTTGGAGCATTGCCAGCGGATCGAGGGAAGTGATAATTCCCCTCTAAACTTGAGCCACAAGCTGAGTGCCTGGATGCACAGATGCTGAATCAGCCATTCTGTCCTGGGCATCCTCTCCCAAGTGACCAGTGAGGAGACATTCCTGTTCTCCCACTATTCCTTTCCCAGATTCCCTCTCTGCCCCCTCCCCAAAACACACACCCCTTGGATCTCTAGGGTGGGGTCTATCCCCTGTTCAGTTGTGAAGGGCTCACAGCTATCAGACTGGACAGCTGTCTCACTGAGAGGCGCTACTCCCCCCTCCCTTCCGGAGGTGCTGTTGCCTCCTGCTGCTGCAGTGTTAAAGGAAGTCTCACCCACCTCCCCAGCGATTTCTAGGAGTCCATCACCCTTCTCTGTTCTCCCCTCTGGGACACATCTTCCCATGCTTCCTAGCAATGGGTATCTCCCTCGTTTAGCTGTAATCTGGACATTTTCTCCCTGACAGGTAATACACACTTCTCCCTCCCGGAGGAGACTCTGCCTTTAGCAGCAGTGGAGGAGCTGGTCTCAGCCACCCCAGCTCTTGGGACCCTGCAGCTTCCCCCTGCTGCAGAGGAATCAAGGAGACTCAGTCTCATTCCTTCAGCAGCTCCTGGGACATTCCCTCTTTCCCTCTGAGGTTCCAGCAGAACGATCCTTGTTGTAGGCAGACACTTTAACAGCCTAAGCGACATGAAAAATGTCATTACCAATTAGCATTTCAATAGGGTTATCGTCTACTACCCCAGGGGTGCCCAACCTCTGGCTCCGGAGTCACATGCGGCTCTTCAGGAGTTAATATGCAGCTCCATGTGTAGGCTCCAACTCCCAGGCAGGAGCTACAGGTGCCAACAATCCAAAGTGCTGGGGTGGGGCTCACTGCTCAATCCCTGGCCACAGGCCCTGCCCCTACATAACCCTTCCTGCCTCCTCCCCTGAGCCTGCCAGTGTTATATCCTTGGGGCAGCCGGTTTAGGAAGAAATCACTTGAGGCCAGAGAGCAGACAGCTAACCAAAACCTCCATTTTATTTACAGAGACAGAGAGCTCACTCAGCCAGTTGAAACCGGCTGAGCTATCCCTTAATAGTCTAACTCAGTTGCCATAGTAACAAAACCCATGACAACCAAATACACAACATATTGTGTGTTTCTATAGGAAAGTAAGAAGGTATCCAGACGCTTTTGAATGGAGTGTTGTCCCTTTGCTGATTTCAAAGCGTTTTTCATTGTCTGCACAAATCTTTCAGCTAATCTGTTGGTGGACGGATGATATGGTGCTGACGTGATGTGGTGTATCCCATTTGCCTTCATAAAATTTTGAAACTCCTGAGAGACGAACTGCGGTCCGTTGTCGCTCACAAGTTGTTCTGGCAGACCAAAACGACTAAAGAGTCCTCGTAGTTTTTGGATAGTACTCTCTGCAGTAGTGGACTGCATTATAGAGACTTCTGGCCATTTAGAATGGGCATCTATTGCCACCAAGAACATGCTTCCTTCAAGGGGGCCAGCAAAGTCAACGTGAATACGTTGCCACGGGTTTTCAGGCCAGTCCCATGGGTGTAGGGGTGCCCAGTGGGGTGCATTTCTTACACCCTGACATGACATACAAGCTTTTGCCTTCTCTTCAATAGCACTGTCCAATCTAGGCCACCAAAAATAGCTTCGTGCAATTTCCTTCATGCGCACTATTCCACAGTGACCGGAATGTAGCTGTTCTAACATCTGTGATCTCAGGGGTGGTGGAATAATGACACGCCTCCCCCACAACAAAAAACCAGATTGGACCGATAACTCCGTCCACCTGGACATGTAGGGAACAAGGTCGGGTGAGACCAGAGAGGTTTGTCGAGATTTTCCATGCATCACCAGGTCCATAACTTGGGATAATACTGGGTCAACGCGGGTTGCCTTCTTTATCTGAGTAGCAGTGATGGGTGTATTCTCTACCTGTTCAAAGTAGAAGATTTCCTTTTGGGCACTATCTTGATGTTTGACCGGTAAAGGCAACCTTGAGAGGCCATCTGCATTGCCGTGCAGAGTGGATTTCCGATATTTGATTTCATATGTGTGTGCAGAAAGTATCAATGCCCAACGTTGCATACGACTAGCAGCTAATGGGGGAATGCCTGTGTAGGGTCCAAAAATTGATGTCAGAGGTCGATGGTCTGTAAGAAGAGTAAACTTTCGCCCAAATAGGTACTGATGAAACTTCCTAATTCCAAAACCAATTCCTAATGCCTCACGTTCGATTTGGGAGTAGTTAGTTTCTGCTTTGCTTAGAGTGCGTGAAGCAAAAGCAATAGGTCTTTCTTCTCCCGAAGGCATAATGTGTGACACGACCGCTCCCACTCCATAAGGGGAAGCATTGCAGGCCAATTGCAGGGGTAAGGACGGATCAAAGTGTGTTAGGACTTCAGAATTTAACAATGCATCCTTAGCTTTGTTAAATGCAACATCACAGGCTTCAGTCCACTTCCAGGCCTTGTTCTGCCCAAGGAGCTCATGAAGTGGTTTTAGCAGTGTGGCTAACTGTGAGATGAACTTCCCATAATAGTTCAGTAGTCCTAGAAATGAGCGCAGCTGGCTTACATTTCGAGGTGGGGGAGCCTCCACAATAGCTTTAACTTTTGCAGGGGCCTTATGAAGACCTACAGAATCGATGATGTGTCCCAAATATTCAACAGAGGGCTTGAAGAATTCACACTTGTCTTTGCGAACTCGTAGGCCATACTCTTCCAGTCTTTGTAGGGTAGCCTCTAAATTCTTTAAGTGATCCTCTTCATTTCTTCCAGTGACCAGGATATCATCCAGATAGCACTGAACTCCTGACAAGCCACACAAGATCTGGTCCATAGCCCTCTGGAACAGGGCGGGAGCCGATGTGATTCCGAAGGGTAGGCGACAGTATCGATAAAGCCCCTTATGAGTCACAATAGTCAACAGCTCTTGGGACTTTTCATCGACATGCATCTGTAAATATGCTTGACTCAGATCAATTTTACTGAACTTTTGTCCCCCAGCCAGGCCTGCGAAGAGGTCATCGATGCGGGGAAGCGGGTATTGCTCTGCACACAACACTGGGTTGACAGTGACTTTAAAATCACCGCAAATCCGGAGAGAGCCATCTTTCTTCACGATTGGAACGATAGGAGTGGCCCATGAGCTATGGGTAACTGGTATTAGGACTCCATTGGTGACCAGGCGCTCCAGGTCTGCTTCAACTTTTGGCCTGATGGCATATGGCACAGTTTGGGCTTTCAGATATTTTGGTGGACTGCCAGGTTTAATGTTCAATGTCACAGTGATTCCCTTCATACTTCCCAAATCATCTCCAAAAACAGCAGCATGTTTCCTTAGTACAGGGGTTAGACTGGTTTCTTCTTTAGTCATCCGGTGCACTTCTGTCCAGTTCAGCTGAATCTTCCCAAGCCAAGACCTACCCATTAAGGCTGGGTAGTCACCTCTCACCACAAACAGTGGCAATTTAGCCGCCTGTCCATTGAGCTCCACCTTAACATCAATAGTGCCCAACATGGGCACAGCTTCACCTGTATACGTCTTCAGAACAGTTTTTGTTGCCTTAAGCGGAAGATGCTGTAGCTTTTCCTTATACACAGTCTCAGGAACCAGTGAGACAGCTGCACCGGTGTCTAGTTCCATGCGTATAGGTTTGCCCTCCAATAAGGGGGTTACCCAGTATTCATGTGAGCCCGCTGCCAAAGACAAAACATGCAGTGGCACTTCCTCTTGTGAGGAGGTGTCACCTTGATCATCCTGGGTCTGCTCTAGGGTATGCAAGGTTCCTCTTTTTGTCGGCCAGACCACAGGCCTCTTTTTCTTTTGTTTACAGGCATACTCGATGTGTCCCTTTTTGCCACAGTGTCGACACACCAGGTCCTTACACCAGCATTCTGATGCCTGGTGACCCAGCTTACCACAGCGGTAACATTCTTGACTCTGCACCGTTTTGTGGGTCAGTTCTTGTGACACTTTTTGCACCCTAGGGGATGCACCGATGAATTGCGCCTCCCTTGTAGCCACTTCCATGGAGAGAGCAATATCAACAGCCTTCTGTAAGGTAAACTGAGCTTCTGTCAGTAGGCGCTTCCGTACAGCTTCACTGTAGAGGCCACACACTAACCTGTCACGCAGGGCATCATTTAACATTTCTTTAAATTCACAGTGTTCTGCTAGCTTTTTTAAAATGGCTACAAATTGTACAACTGTTTCATCTTCCTTTTGGTCTCTTTTGTGGAACCTATATCTTTCAGCAATTACCAGTGGTTTTGGGGAGAAATGAGACCCCAGGATTTCCACAATGTCACTGTAAGATTTAGTCTCAGGCTTAACAATGTGTAGTAAGCTGCATAGCAGAGAGTAGGTTTTAGCCCCTACAACAGTTAAGAATATTGGCACCTTCTTCGCTTCTGTAATGTCATTTGCAATACCAAAAAGCTCAAAACGCTCAGTATACACATGCCACTGCTCTGTATTCTCATCAAAAGGCTCCAGGGGCCTGGTCAGAGTAGCCATGATTTTTAGTTTCACTTTCACAGTCAGTGCAAACAAGCAGCTTTTTTTCTTTGTTTGGTCTTTACCTTGACTTCTACTTCCTTCTGTTACTGGAGCAGCACCAGGATCCCATCCTCGTCACCAGTGTTATATCCTTGGGGCAGCCGGTTTAGGAAGAAATCACTTGAGGCCAGAGAGCAGACAGCTAACCAAAACCTCCATTTTATTTACAGAGACAGAGAGCTCACTCAGCCAGTTGAAACCGGCTGAGCTATCCCTTAATAGTCTAACTCAGTTGCCATAGTAACAAAACCCATGACAACCAAATACAAAACAGCCAGGCCCTCGCTCCTCCCCGTCCCCAGAGCCTCCTGCATGGCATGAACCAGCTGGGAACAGAGACCTGGATGATGGGGGAGCGGCTGACGTAATACTGTGCCTCTGTAGCAATGAAAAATTCTGACTCCTTCTCAGGCTCAGATTGGCCACGCTTGTACTACTGATAATGCAGCTTCCCAACACACATTTTTATGTGCACTTAAGCCGAAGGCACAAGGATTTTTTTACCTCCTCTCCTAGAAGCTCTGCCATCTGTCCTGGCAGTGTGTCACCTTCTTCCTCTATACCATGCTAACCTCAGAAACATCTGCCCCTGTATCTTCCCACCCAAGGTTTTCCCTGCAATTAATGCTAGCATCCTTGGTGTGCTTCATGTATGACTGTGTAGAGGATAATTTTACAAACCCAGAATGATAAGTGACAGGTGACTGAGGAGTTTCTGTGCTCAGGGTCGCAGCATTCACATGGCTTCCATGCTGCCTGCTTCCTTCCAGCACAGGGCATTTAGTCCTCATGTTGTCAGGGGAATTACAATGATAGAACCTTCGTGACACTTCTGATTTTACAGGAGTTTTGAGTGGAGGATTAGAGGAATGGGGTAAAAAAGAACCCTGCTTTCGAACATAATTATACCCCTTTCCCTGTGGTTTATTCACAACAGATGCTCGTGTCTGCTCAAAATCATCTGCTAGAGAACCCATCTCATCCACAGTTTTCACCCTTTTATCCCATAGACACTGTTTTACATCATCTGTACATACGTTTAAGAAACACTCCTGAGCAACATGGTCAAACATTCCTTCAAACCTGTAACACCTTTGCTCCTTACAGTTTCCCATCAGATCTTTCAGTTTGTTTACGTGTTCCACATTTCTCATACCAGCCCCCCTCATAAGATTCCTTGTAGTGGCTTTGCAGTGGTTCCTCACCCTCTGGGTCAGTGGAAGACCACTCTGCCTCACTACACCACTTGGTGTCACCCACAGTTAGGGAATCACAGAATATCAGGGTTGGAAGGGACCTCAGGGGGTTCTAGTCCAACCCCCTGCTCAAAGCAGGACCAATTCCCAACTAAATCATCCCAGCCAGGGCTTTGTCAAGCCTGACCTTAAAAACCTCTAAGGAAGGAGATTCCACCACCTCCCTAGGGAACCCATTCCAGTGCTTCACCACCTTCCTGGTGAAATAGTGTTTCCTAATGTCCAACCTAAACCTCCCCCTCTGCAACTTGAGACCATTACTCCTTGTTCTGTCATCTTCTACCACTGAGAACAGTCTAGATCCGTCCTCTTTGGAACCCCCTTTCAGGTAATTGAAAGCAGCTATCAAATCCCCCCTCATTCTTCTCTTCTGCAGACTAAACAATCCCAGTTCCCTCAGCCTCTCCTCATAAGTCATGTGCTCCAGCCCCCTAATCATTTCTGCTGCCCTCCGCTGGACTCTCTCCAATTTTTCCACATCCTTCTTGTAGTGTGGGGCCCAAAACAGGACACAGTGCCAAGAACATAAGAACATAAGAACGGCCGTACTGGGTCAGACCAAAGGTCCATCTACCCCAGAATCCTGTCTACTGACAGAGGGAGCCCAACAGGCAATGATCAACTGATCTCTCTCCTGCCATCCATCTCCACCCTCTGACGAACAGAGGCTAGGGACACCATTCTTACCCATCCTGGCTAATAGCCATTTATGGACTTAGCCACCATGAATTTATCCAGTCCCCTTTTAAACATTGTTATAGTCCTAGCCTTCACAACCTCCTCAGGTAAGGAGTTCCACAAGTTGACTGTGCGCTGTGTGAAGAAGAACTTCCTTTTATTTGTTTTAAACCTGCTGCCTATTAATTTCATTTGGTGACCCCTAGTTCCTGTATTATGGGAATAAGTAAATAACTTTTCCTTATCTAATTTCTCCACACCACTCATGATTTTATATACCTCTATCATATCCCCCCTTAGTCTCCTCTTTTCCAAGCTGAAGACTCCTAGCCTCTTTAATCTTTCCTCATATGGGACCCTCTCCAAACCCCTAATCATTTTAGTTGCCCTTTTCTGAACCTTTTCTAGTGCTAGAATATCTTTTTTGAGGTGAGGAGACCACATCTGTACACAGTATTCAGAATGTGGGCGTACCATGGATTTATATAAGGGCAATAAGATATTTTCCATCTTATTCTCTATCCCTTTTAAAATGATTCCTAACATCCTGTTTGCTTTTTTGACCGCCGCTGCACACTGTGTGGACATCTTCAGAGAGCTATCCACGATGACTCCAATTGTATAATTGGGGTTATTTTTTTCCAATGTGCATTACTTTACATTAAATTTCATTTGCCATTTTGTTGCCCAATCACTTAGTTTTGTGAGATAATTTCAAAATTCTGTCTGCTTTGGTCTTAATTATCTTCAGCAGTTTAGTATCATCTGCAAACTTTGCCACTTCACTGTTTACCCCTTTCTCCAGATCATTTATGAATAAATTGAATAGGATTGGTCCTAGGACTGACCCTTGGGGAACACCACTTGTCACCCCTCTCCATTCTGAGAATTTACCATTAATTCCTACCCTTTGTTCCCTGTCTTTTAACCAGTTCTCAATCCATGAAAGGATCTACCCTCTTATCCCATGACAACTTAATTTACATAAGAGCCTCTGATGAGGGACCTTGTCAAAGACCTTCAGGAAATCTAAGCACATTATGTCCACTGAATCCACCTTGTCCACATGTTTGTTGACCCCTTCAAAGAACTCTATTAGATTAATAAGACACAATTTCCCTTTATAGAAACCATGTTGACTTTTGCTCAACAGTTTATGTTCTTCTATAAGTCTGACAATTTTATTCTTTACTATTGTTTCGACTAATTTGCTCAGTACCGACGTTAGACTTACCGGTCTGTACTTGCCAGGATCACCTCTAAAGCCCTTTTTAAATATTGGCATTACATTAGCTAACTTCCAGTCATTGGGTACCAAAGCCGATTTAAAGGACAGGTTACTAATAGTTCCGCAACTTCACATTTGAGTTCTTTCAGAACTCTTGGGTGAATGCCATCTGGTCCCGCTGACTTGTTAATGTTGAGTTTATCAATTAATTCCAAAACCTCCTCTAGTGACACTTCAATCTGAGACAGTTCCTCAGATTTGTCACCTACAAAAGCTGGCTCCGGTTTGGGAATCTCCCTAACATCCTCAGCCGTGAAGACTGAAGCAAAATATTCATTTAGTTTCTCCGCAATGACTTTATCGTCTTTAAGTGCTCTTTTGTATCTCGATCATCGAGGGGCCCCACTGGTTGTCCACCAGGATTTGACTTACATTTTTTAAAAGAAGTCTTTTTATCTCTCACTGCTTCTTTTACATGGTTGTTAAGCCACGGTGGCTCTTTTTTAGTTCTTTTACTGTGTTTCTTAATTTGGGGTAGACATTGAAGTTGGACCTCTATTATCACCAAAAAGCCCTGCAATACAGTGGCAACAATTTGTGTATTGGTGGGAGGAAGCCACAAAGAGACTCCATGAGTCTTGAGTGCACAGTCTAAAGGACTCCCAGGAAAAGTTAAAAACCCAAGTGCAGGATTTAAAATCTAAGTGCAAGACATCCGGATGTCCTCTTCCCCAAACTACCTAATCAAACCCCTCTGCCTCATCGACCCCCTCAGCTCCTTTGTATCCCCAATTAAAAAAGACTGGGAGCGAGAAGGAGGAATATTCCTCAATGAAAGGTGCTACACAGTATGATAATAGTTACTGATGAGAGGTACTGATCTCTGATCCCTTAGTGACAGCCCCATGTGTTTGCTGTAAGCGCTTGTGTCTCCTCTTAGTCAACGTACTCCAGATATCTGTCTACTATCTACCCATCTATCCTGAAAATCAGGCATTATCCACCTGGCATTGGGCACCGTCAAAAGACTACTGGGCTATATGGACCATTGGTTTTACCCATCATGGCCATTCTGATCTTCCTATTTAGACCCCAGATGTATCTGCCTCCTGCTGTATCCAGGGCCGGCTCTAGGTTTTTCCACCCCAAGCAGAAGAAATGTTGACTGCCCCCCCGCCGTCCCAGCCCTGGGCTCCTCGCCGCAACCTCCTGTACCCCAGCCCTGGGCTCTCCCCCCCCCACCAATGCCCCCTGCCGCCCCTGGGATCCACCCTTTCCCCCCACCATTGCCCCCACACACACACCTCCTGTCGCGCCAGCCCTCATCTCTCCCCACCCACCCCCACCTGCACCCTCCTTCCACCGCAGCCCAGGGTCACTGGTAACTTGCTCCCAGGGTGGGTCATTCAGCAGGAATTTTAGATGTGCACAGAACACAGACAGGATTGGTTCCCATATGGTTACTGAACTGCAGTAAAGTGGAATAATTTTCAGCTTGTGTGATTGGAGGATATCTGGATGCATATTATAAGACTGTCCTCCATAAATGAGGAAAAGTTGAGGTGCCTTTATTATTCTTTTGTTCCACTCTTTCTTTCTATGGGGAATTTGCCAATGCAATATCACTGTCTTCCTTTTAAACAAACAAACAAACAAAAGGCAATGGCTGTTGAAAACAGCAATTCCAGTCCTAATAACCACTGGGAAGCATTTCTTGCTCAATTTTATCCTACTTTTTCTACAGCAAGTTACAGTAGATCAGTATATTTGATTTGGGAGAAAAGAAGTAACAGCTGCCCAAACTGAGCTTGAGCACTCCTGAATTTTGAGGTGTTCAAATCAGGAAGGCAGGTGCTGGGGTGGGGGCCGCGGGGCTGGGGGCGAGCACGGCAGCATGTATGCAGCAGCGGGTCTGGAGCTGCGCGGAGCCAGACATGCTGGTCTGAGTGGCACAGTAAGGGGGTGGGGGGGGGGTTGGAGAAGGGTAGGGAGTTCCGGGGGGGGGCAGTCAAGGGACAGGGAGCAGGGGGGTTGGATGGGGTGGAGGTTCAGGGGGGCAGTCAGGGGCAGGGAGAAGGGGGGGTAGATGGGTCAGGGGTTTGGGGGGGCAGTCAGGGGACAGGCAGCGGTTGGTTAGGCATGGGAGTCCCAGGGGTTTGTCAGGGGACAGGTAGGTGGTGGGGTCCTGGGGGGGAAGTTTGAGGGGGGTGTGGATGGTGGATGGTGGCAGGGTGGGGCTACCCTCCCTCCCCATGGATTGTCCTGTTTTTTGAATGTTAAAATATGGTCCCTACCATCCACAGTGCAGCTCTCCACTCACAGCACATGCTGCTGCATGAGGTCCCCTTCCTTCCTTTCCAGCTGGTAGTGGCCAAGGGAATGCTGGGAAATGTAGTTCTTTCCCTGCTCCAGGGCTGGCTCTATAGCCAGGGAGGTAACCAAGGAACTACAGCTCCCAGAGCCCCCTGTTGGTTCTCAGCTCCCAGGCTGGATCCCTGCCGGCTGCCAACCCTGCAAATGGGCTGCTCCAAGCAGGTGCTTGCTTTGCTGGTGCCTAGAGCTGCCCCCCTGCTGCATCCCGCTACACCCCACTCCCCTCCCAGAGCTGAGACAGATCCCAGGAGTCCTAATGGTGTCTCTCTCTGCACAGAGTTAGTAAGAAAGTAAGAATAAAAATTACAATATTAGCAGAAACCAGTGCCCCTTAAGTGACTTGCTGTAAGATGTGAGAACACATAGGTTGTAGAGATGACTGAGACACAGCTGACAAGGGGAGGGGAAGACAGGAGCAAGTGACGGGGCAGCACCTTGGGGAGAAGACACACAGCAGGGTCTAGGCTTGAGAGAAGAGATGAGGCTAGATCGTAATTCCAGGGATGCAGCTACCAGCAATTAGAAAGGTGGCAACCCAGTGTAGTGTGCATAGACTGACTCCCCACTTCATCACATTGACACAGCACATTAAAGACAGGGAAGGGTTTAATGCAGGTCTGCACAACTCGTAAAGCGGCAAGGGCCACATTCCTCCAAAGAAAACAGCTGAGGGCCGAAACCTCCCGGCCCCGCAAAAACACCCCGCCCCAGGGCCGCCCAGCCCTGCGGAAACAAACCCTTCTTCCCCAGCGCCGCCCCACCAAAAGAGCTGTGGGCCAAAAAGGAAGGTTGGGGGTGGGGAGGTGATACTTTATTTTAAATCAACCAGGGGCTGGGAGCCCTCAGGGTCAAATTAAAGGGCCCGGTGCTCCGGCGGCTGGGGGAACCCGGCTCTAGGTTTTTTGCTGCCCCAAGCAAAAAAAAATTTGGCTGTCCCCCTTCCCAGCCCTGGGCTCCCCCCGGTACCCTCCTGCTGCCCCAGTCCTGGGCTCTCCCCCACCCACACACACCCCCTGCAGCCCCAGTGCTGGGCTTCCCCCTTTCCTCCCCACCAGTGCCCTCCCGCAACCCTGCTGCTGCCCCAGCCCTGGGCTCCCCCCCACCAGTGCCCCCCTCCAACCCTGGGTCACTGGTAACTCACTCCCAGGGTGGGTCATTCAGCCGGAATTTTGGATGTGCACAGAACACAGACAGGATTGGTTCCCATATGGTTACAGAGCTGCAGTAAAGTGGAACAATTTTCAGCTTGTGTGATTGGTGGATATCTGGATGCATATTATAAGACTGTCCTCCATAAATGAGGAAAAGTTGAGGTGCCTTTATTATTCTTTTGTTCCACTCTTTCTTTCTATGGGGAATTTGCCAATGCAATATCACTGTCTTCCTTTCAAACAAACAAAAAGGCAATGGCTGTTGAAAATAGCAATTCCAGTGCTAATAAGCATTTCTTGCTCAATTTTATCCTACTTTTCCTACAGCAAGTTACAGTGGATCAGTATATTTGATTTGGGAGAAATGAAGTCACAGCTGCCCAAACCGAGCTTGAGCACTCCTGAATTTTGAGGTGTTCAAATCTGGAAGGCAGGTGCTGGGGGTGGGAGAGGGCTGTGGGCTCCATGGGGGAGCATGGCAGTAACTGTCTGGAGCTGCACGGAGCCAGACACGCTGGTCTGAGTGGCACAGTAAGCGGGCTGGGGGTTGGAGAAGGAGTAGGGGTTTCCAGGGGGCAGTCAAGGGACAGGGAGCAGGGCGGGTTGGTGGGGCAGAAGTTTGGAGGGGCAGTCAGGGGACAGGCAGCAGTTGGTTAGGCATGGGAGTCCCAGGGGTTTATCAGGAGACAGGTAGGGGTGGGGTCCTGGGGGAGTTTGAGGGGGTCTCAGGAGGGGGCAGTTGGGGACAAGGAGAAGGGTGGCTTAGATAGGGGCTGGGGTCCCAAGGGGCAGTTAGGGGCAGGGGTCTCGGGATGGGGTAATCGGGGGACAAGGACCAGTGGTGCTTAGATAGTGGGTGGGGGTCCTGGGGTGCAGTTGGGGCAGAGGTCCGGGGAGGGGGCAATCAACAGCCACGGGCTGGGATTCAAAGGGCTCTGGGCTCCCTGCCCCTGCGGGAAGACCAGAGCCCTCTGATTCCCGGTGGCGGCTGGGATTTAAAGGGCTCTGGGCTCCCCGCCGCAGCAGGCAGTGCAGAGCCCTTTGAATCCTGGCCCCAGCTGAGATTTAAAGGGCTCTGGGCTCCCTGCCCCTGCAGGCAGCCCAGAGCCCTCTGACTCCCGGCCGTGGCTGGGATTCAAAGGGCTCTGGACTGCCCGCAGAGCGCAGTGTGCGGGGGATTTAGAATCCCCCCGTGGGCTGCACGGTCTGTCTGTCCAGTAAGTGATTCGGGGAAGAGTTCCCAGCATCATACATCATTCAGGGGGAAGGGATAGCTCAGTGGTTTGAGCATTGGCCTGCTAAACCCAGGGTTGTGAGTTGAATCCTTGAGAGTGCCAGTTAGGGATCTGGGGCAAAAATTGGTCCTCCTAGTGAAGGCAGGGGGCTGGACTGAATGACCTTTCAAGGTCCCTTCCAGCTCTAGGAGATTGATTGATATACACCAGCCAGCTCTGCACAGATCTCAATCTGAGAGCCAGATCCCATGGAAAAAACATTTAGTCATCCTTATGAGTAAAATGCCTGTGCAGTCTGTCCCGGATCTGTTTGGTCCTCATGCCATAAATGATGGGGTGTATCATGGGGGGCACCAGCTGGTACACACTCGTAATAAGAATGAGGAAATGAAGTGGCACATTGTTGCCAAACCGCTGAATGAGAGAGGAGAATAAATCTGGGATGTACAAAACTGAGATGGCACAAAGATGAGAGATGCAGGTCCCAAAAGTTTTGAGCCTGGCATCCTTTGTGGGGAGGCGGAAGATGGCCCGGAGGATCAGAGTATAGGACACGGCAATAAAAAAAACATCCACTCCGATCACAGAGAAAAGATTAAAAAGTCCATAGTAACTATTGATGCGGATATCAGCGCAAGCCAGCTTCACCACAGCTATATGCCCACAATAGAAGTGGGGGATGATGTTGGTTCTGCAATATGGGTACCGCCTCACCAGAAAGGGATAGGGTAATGTGAGTATGCCACTACGCAGCACCACGGCCAAGCCTATCTTGGCCACAGCAGAGTTTGTCAGGGTAGTGCAATATCTCAGAGGATTGCAAATGGCCACATAGCGATCAAAAGCCATGGCGGCAAGCATTCCAGACTCCATTGTTGAGAATGAATGAACGAAGTACATCTGGGTGAGGCAGGCACTGAAACTGATCTCCCTGGAATTGAACCAGAAGATGCTCAGCATTTTGGGCATGGTGGATGTGGACATGACCAGGTCGGTGATGGCCAGCATGCAGAGGAAATAGAACATGGGCCCGTGGAGGCTCGGATCCCTTTTAATGATGAACAGGATGGTGAAGTTCCCCAACACGGCTATGGCATACATAGCGCAGAATGGGATGGAGATCCAGATATGGGCTGCCTCTAGGCCAGGAATGCCAAGTAGGATGAAGGTGGAGGGGTTGGTGAAGTAAGTTGTGTTCAAATCTGACATGTCGTAGGGGAGAAAGTGTCCAACTCTGAGGCATAAGGGTGTCTTCTGCATTTAGCGTTCCCCTGACTTTCTGTGTGTTCCCAGGATCTCCGGTGATACTCGCAGTAGAAATGCCTGCACGGAGAGACAACGTTAATATGAGACACTGCATGCAGTAGTGGAGGCTGTTCTCATGGGAGAAGCAGATTGATCTCTCTTCACACACTGAAAAATTACATTTTCATTATTCAGAGAGAATAACTATGAGCAATGACCCTACTAAATCCAATTCCATATTTGTATTGTGCTCCCTGCATTAAGAATTCCTACACTTTGTGGTGGGGGAACCTTAAGAGGTACCAGCAGGAAACACAAGGGTGGATACTGGTTATCTATCGTTGTTCTTTAATGCAATGAGAGCCAGTATAGGGCATCCATACTGAAGGGAGTTCCCCATTCAACCAGTTGCTTGAAATCAGAGAGGGGAAAAAAACAAACTTTTGAGATGACATGAGCTGGGAGAAACATCCCAACTAGAACATACTTCAGGGGAAGGACCTGGGCACCACTGAAAGCAGCTCAAGAGAAACACCTGCTCATTCGCAGCAGTGGACAAAACAAAACAATGTTCAGATCCCCAAGATATTGGATGAAGCATAACGTGTTTGGGAATGTGTTCAGTTTCGGTCACCCAGTCTCTATTAAGGACAGAAAAGTCTGGGACACTTTATTTTTCACAAGAGACAAAGAAGAGAGCATATGATATAGGAGAGGAAAATAAAAAAATGAAACTGATTTACATTCAAATGGACAGTTTCCAACCAGTAGACACTTAGAGCTCCAAGAGGACTAATTCCCTAAAGATGAGGGAAATTGTCAGCAAAACTGATTGGGGGGAAAATTTAGACAGAAAAATATGAATGAATATTGGTAATTCTTTGATAACGTTTTATTAGATATCAGAAAACTCACAATTCCAGAGTCAACAAAGTGAACAACTTTGGGTAAAAACTCAGTTTAGTGGTAAAGTGAAGGCAAGAATTAGAGGAAGGGAAGCAACATGTAACAAAGAGGAAAAAGGGGAAATAGCTGACCAGCAATAGAAATCAGAAGTTAGGAAAATTGATAAAGAATGTTAAGACATCTGGGAAAACTCCATATGTGGCAGGGCTATGGATCACAAAAATGAGGATATTGATTATATTAAGAACAAATGAAATCCTGGAAAAGATTTATGTCAATTTCTGTGTTATATATATAAAGTATTAATAAATAAACGGAAAGAGTTTTGTTTTTTTAATAAAAGTATTGACAAGGTTAAGAAACAATGGAGAAGCTGGTATGGGATTAGTTAGATATATAAGTAATACCAGTCACCAACAGCATTTAACTGAAACAGATCTTGTCAAATAAACCTGATTTCATCCTATTATGAGAGTGCACATTGGTTGATCTAGGGTACACATTTGGTGGATCAAGGGAACGACACTGATGCAACAAATCTTGATTTCTCAGAGATCTTTGATTTAATAGTGGAAAATATTGAGTTGGTGAGTTGGAGCAGGTGAAGGATTTTACCTCTGCACATGGGACTGGTGAAACAAACTGCATCCAGTTCTGGGGTCCACATATGAAAAAAGATGTTTAAAACTTGGAGATGGTGCAGAGAAGACCCACAGAAATGATTGGAGGATAAGAGTAAATGCTGGATCGTTAGACTTGAACGTGTATATCTCTTTTACTTATCAAAAAGATGATCAAGCAGAGACTTTAATTTGGAGAAAATCATGGGTAATAATGGGCTCTGTAATCTACCAGACAAATGCTGAGCAAGACCGAAAGACTGGAAGCTGAAGCCAGGCAAATTCCAGCTTGAAATTAGGGCCAAATATTTAGCAGTGAGGGTGATTAATCATTGTTTGTTTCAGTTTTCACCAAGATGGTTGGTGGTGTTTGGACACCTGAAATAGAGAATGCCAGTGAAAATGGGGTAGATTCATCTACTAAAATAGGGAAAGAACAAGTTAAAAGTCACTTGGACAAGTTAGATGTCTTCAAGTCACCAGGGCCTGACGAAATACATCCTATAGTACTCTGAAGGAACTGAGTGAGGAGGGATCTGAGCCATTAGTTACTATCTTTGAAAAGTGATGGGAGACAGGGGAGATTCCAGAAGACTGGAAAAGAGCACATATACTGCTTGTCTATAAAAAGGGAAATAAGGGAAACCCAGGCTATTACAGACCAGTTCAGCTTCACTTCTGTACCAGGCAAGATAATGGAGCAAATAATTATGGAATCATTTTGCAAACGTCTAAAAGAAAATAAAGTGATAAGTGACAGTCAGCATGGATTCATCAAGAACAAATCATGTCAAACCAACCTGATAGCTTTCTTTGACAGGGTAACAAGCCCTGTGGATGTAGGGAAGCAGTAGCTGTGTTATATATAGACATTAGTACAGCTTTTGATACAGTCTCGCATGATCTTCTCATTAACAAATTAGGGAAATACAGCCTAGATGGAGCTACTGTAAGTTGTGTGCATAACTGGTTGAAAAAACGCTCCCAGAGAGTAGTTATCAGTGGTTCACAGTGATGCTGGAAGGGCATAACAAGCGGGGTAACGCAGGGATCAGTTCTGGGTCCGGTTCTTTTCAATGTCTTCATCAATGATTTAGATCATGTCATAGAGTGTAAACTTGTTAATTTTGTAGATGATACTAAGTTGGGAGGGGTTGCAAGTCTTTAGAGAATCAGATAAACATTCAAACTGATCTGTAAACACTGGAGAAAAGCATGACTAAGGGTCTTGAAAACAAAACCTATGAGGGAAGACTGGAATGTCTAGGTTTGTTTAGTTTGAATAAGAGAAGACTGAGGGGGGACATGATAACAATTTTCAAATACCGAAAAGGTTGTTACAAGGAGGGAGAAAAAGTGTTCTCCTTAGCCTCTGAAGAGAAGACAAGAAGCAATGGACTTAAATTGCAGCAAGGGTGGTTTAGGTTTGACATTAGGAAAAATGTTTCAAAAAAGGCAAATACTATGTTTTGTTATATTGGCAGAAGTATAACATGCAAGTCATGGTACATGATAGTATTCCTCTACTCCGTGTGGGATAGGTGTCAATTGGAGAAATGTGTCAAATTTTGCTAACCAAGGTATAGAAAGGATGTAGAGAATCTGGAAAGGATCCATAGACAAGTAACAAATGTTATGCAAGGGATGGGATGCAAACTGTATGAGCAAACCTAAGAAACTAGGATGTTTGCTTGGAAAAGAGGAGATTACTTGGGGACATGATAGTGGTCTTCAAACACTTGAAAGGCTGCCATAAAAAGGTGGAGGAAGGTTATTCTGTCTTACCACAGAGGGGCAGGACAAGAGGCAATGGGTTAAAATTCCAGTCTAGCAGATTTAAATTAAATTTCAGGAAAATCTTCAAACTTTAACTACAGGAGGCCAATGGAACAGACTCCCAGTGAAGTCATAGAAGCTCCATCTGTTGAGGTTTTACAAAGTCGTGTGAATGGCTTAGATGACTAAGACAAAAAAAATCCTGCATCTTGTCAGGGGATAGACTAGCTGTCGTTTGCATTACGTTATAACTCTATGGCTCTATCATTCTATGATGTAAAATCCTAGTGTAGACCCGACCTTAGTCACGCACAAGTCTTTTGGCTCAATTCAGATGTAACTGAGTGAAATTTAATGGGCCTGTGTTTTACAGCAGGTTAGAGTGGATGATCAAATTGTCCCTTCTGACCTTAAACCCTATGGATCTATTGATAAAGAAAGTAGATCGGGCATTTGTATTTAATGTTTCTCATAACATGAACAAGGGAATATTTAGTTAAATTGAAAGTCTGAACATATAACATTGAGGAAAGGTAATTGCTACCATAATTCCTATTTGGCCTTTAGAACTCCTTCTTACCAACATTATTGGAGTGAAGAGCATAGAAGAATGGGATTCATAAATTGATTGATCATTGTATGTAGTGCTGGTGGCATCACCTGTAGTTAAGGCTGTCTGACATCTTCCATTAGAAGGACTCATTTCCAGTTGCTTATAAATTGGCCAAATTTTTGGAGTTTGTTCTGAAATATCACATGTTGCATATCTACTTCAAGAAGTATTGTTTTTTTTAAAAAAAAAGTTCAGGCATAACAGTTCAGCAGACTTCTCGAATGAAGCTAGGAGAAATAAGGGGCCTGAGGAAAGCACGGGCCATTGTCTCAGAATTTGGCCTTTTACTGCACATCTACTAACATCTTTCATCCTGAAGGATTCACTGTGCCACTGAAATGCACCACCTTCGGGCTGGAGGCTATCAGGCAGGATGAGCAGGGGTGCCCAGTAATCAGTGACATTTTGGCCAGTGATTCCTTAGCAAACTCATCACTTATGGCAAGGGCCCTGGGATGTGTCATGGTTGTGCAGAGCGGAAAGGACCACAGACTTACTCTCTGTCCCTCCACACCCATGTTTCACAGGGTTTGCCGATCAGGTGAGCTTCTCAGCAAGAGATGGGTACCTGTGAATTCTGAGATGGAAGTGTCCTCCTTAGGAATCACCCTCAGGTATCCATGACCCACACCTCTCTGAACCCAGCATCTGCAGCAACATCCCATGGCAAGAGCCGACACAGGGGTGTGCACAGTTTCTAATATAGCTCCGTGTAATCACAGTGGGGTTGGCTCAGCCTCTAGAGGAGAAGGGAGGAGCTGAGTGTAAACAGGCTGTAGACAAGCAACTCTCTACTTCCATGCTAATTATCCAGCTTTAGGAGTAAACAGCAATTAAGGAACCTTCCCAAAGGGAGGTGGAAACTCGTGGGTTTTGCGCTGAGTCAGAGAGGAGTTGGCTGCTCTGTACGTTTGTGTGTCTGTATTTAAAAATTATAGTTGATGAGAAAGAAAATTAGGGATAATGCCTAATTCTCAGGATAGATGGGTAGATAGTAGACAGAGAGATCCGAAGTAAGTTGACTAAGAGGAGACACAAGCACTTAGAGCAAACACATGGGGCTGTCGCTAAGGGATCGGAGATCAGTACTTCTCATCAGTAACTAGCATTATACTGTCAAGTATCAGAGGGGTAGCCGTGTTAGTCTGGAAGAACTTGCATCCGAAGAAGTGGGTATTCACCCACGAAAGCTCATGCTGCAAAACGTCTGTTAGTCTATAAGGTGCCACAGGATTCTTTGTTGCTTTAGCATTATACTGTGTGGCGGCTTTCATTGATGAATCTTCAAAACACCTAGCAAAGAAAAGTCACTATGAACCATCCTCATTTCACCGATGTGTAAACAGAGGCACGGGGAGACATGACTTTTCCAAGGTCACACAGACACTGACTGACAGAACCCAAGTGTCCTGACTTCCCTTCCACAACCAGGGTCTCTCTGTCTGTAAGTGACCACATATCAACAGGAAAATGGACTCCCAGTCTTACAGGGCCTGTTCACTAGGGCGGAGTGGGGGGAAGGAATTCCCTGGAGTGCAACCTGGAACTGGGGACCGCCGAGCCCTCTGGCAAACCAACCTGGGCCCTCTCTCATACTGTGAGGCTGTGACAAGCTGGAATACTCTCAGGTCTTGCACTTACACAGCTATGCACAGCCAAGGACACACCCAGCTACAGTTACATGAATGATTTCACTAGCCAGCCATGAAACTAGAATAGAGAGGCTCCAGCAAGTTCCCCTCAGCTCTCCAGCCTAGGACCCAAGTGCTGTTCCTTCTTGCCCTGGCCAAAAGCCTGACAAGTGTAAGTTTATTTACCAGTCTGCCCCTCCCTCAATGTGGAGAGGACAATACATCAGCCTGAGCAGATTTCGTTTTTACATTTCAGACAACATCCTGTATTAAGGAAAATAATATAAAACAGATTTATTAATTACAGAAAGATCGATCGTTTAAGTGATAATAAGTAATAGTGTAAAGAACAAAGTTGAAATCTGGGAAATAAACAACATCACAATCTAAGTTCTATACACTAGACAGGCTTTGAATCAAGCAGTGTGTCACCCTGATGGTACAAACAATCCACCAATCTTCCATGCACAGGCCAGAAATCCCTTCAGCCTGGGACCACAGCCCCAGTTCAGTCCCAGGTTCTAACGTCTTTCGTGTTGAGTTCTGTTGGGAGTGAGGCCAAGTGATGTTGTCGCTTCCACATTTTATAGCTTCTGCCATGTAGAGGGAGCTTCATTTTTCCAAGCAAAAGCCCCCAGCACAGTCAGTGGAAAACTAAAAACACAAGATGGAGTCCAGAGTCACAGGGGCTGGTCACATGCCCGTCCATGCTTTCAGAATGTTAGGTACAAAAATGATAGATGTATACAAATACATCACATATTGTATATACTTTATAAAAATCACACAATAATCATATCACCAAGGTAAATATGGGGGTGCCAGGGTGTTGCTTTGGGGCACAGCATGTCACACTTCTCCTCTTAGTTCACTGCAGGACTGTCAGTCACTGGCTGATGCAGAAGCAGTGTGCTCAAGGCTCTCTTTACTTTTTGATCATACAAATCCCAAGTGTTACAAACATTGTCGTGTTATCCACAGGTGTTCCTCCAAACTTGTATGTACCTGTCAACACTTTGTAGATGAGCCTAGTGATATCAGAAGTTGTCTAGGGTACTTTCTGTGTAGCGTTGTTAACCATTGTGTTTTTCCAACTAGCTGTAACTCAGTACATGCATTCATCAACGCCATGAGGTGTTGTGCCTCAGTTTCCCCCTCCAGACAGGAGACCAGGTATATTATCATTTTCCTCCTCTTACAAGCTTTGAGTCTGTGAACAGGTGTTCTCTGGGAAGCAATAGCCATGTACGGCGTCTTGTTGATTACTCCTAGTATGTCCAAAAGCTTTCCCCCAAAATCATTCCTGCTTCACCTTTTCATAGGTTTACCATCATTGCTAAAAATTTTTGTCATAAGATTTACCATTAGCAACTAACTTTAGATTGTGATATTTACCAATAACATCAAATCTTTTATTACAGGTAGGCGTTCCCAGGTATATTTATTACACCACAGTGTGGTTTGTTGAAATTACATTTTGGCTTTCAACTAGTTCCTGAACCTTAACATCTGGTTAGTTACTGGCTTTCCTTACCCCTCAGTGTCCCCTTCAGTGGGGATCTCAGTTCAAGGTCTTCACTGAGAATTTGGTATTCAAGGGTCTGATCATTTCACGATGTAAGAGCACTTTGCATGTTGTCCAGCCCTCACTGAACCTACCTTCCAACCCAGGATTATGCCCATGGAAAAAGTTCACCCCCCCCCCCGTTGGGGTTTCCTTGTGATCCCCACTCCAAACACTTTAACTAGAGGGTTGTGATGGTGATCTGTTTTCTCTGGGCAAAGTGTTGTGCCTTCTCCCAGCAGCCCTTTCATGGCCTCTTTCTGTGTCTTCCGAGCCCAGAGAATTTCCTCCTCCCCTCTGTCAGGAGGGTCATTAGCATTTTCACAGACCACAATTTATTCAGTCAGATCTACATCCTCTCTTAAAGCTGGGGGGAGAGGTAGATATTATGGAAGGGTAGAGATAGAGTCCAGAGTGACCTAGACTAATTGGAAGATTGGGCCAGAAGAAATCTGATGAGGTTCAGCAAGGATAAGTGCAGAATCCTGAAATTAGAATAGAAGACTCCCATGCACTGCTCAAGTGGCTAAGCAGTATTTCTGCAGAAAAGGGTCTGGGGATTACATTTTATGAGAAGCTGGATATGAGTCAACAGTGTGTCCTTGTTACTGAGAAGGCTACTGGCATATTGGGCTGCATTAGTTGGAGCACTGCCAGCAGATCAAGGGAAGTGATTATTCCCCTCTAAATATAGAATATCAGGGTTGGAAGGTGTGACGTTATTGATATAATCTGGTACCATATAGAACATTATGGAAAAGGGGGTCATATAAGGTGTCTAAGACCAGGTTATGGGTTGCTGGTTATGAGCTAAAGTAATGGTCAAGACTTTGCTAACATAAAGCAAAGTTAAGCTGTGAGCCAGAGGCAGACCCTGCTCACAGAAGCTGGCAAGGAAAGGGCTGATACGTACCTAAAAGGTACTGAACATTTACATACTTGCACATTCCACACAGATAATAAAGAACAGGCTAGCCCATCCCAATGACAGGGGAAAAAGGGTAAAATGATGGATAGAGTTGTTTTGATTGAACCAACATGTACAAGGTAGAAGGCGGCACCTAAATACGTAGAAAGGTTGAACCTCGCTGCGTAGAGGGGTGGCCCCTCATCACACCGTCAGGTGTGATGTGTAACTTGTTTGTATCTGTGTATAAGAATGCATCCCTGGGGCGGTGTCTTTGTCCGGCCGAGGGGGCAGTGGAAAGTCCCGCCACTGACTGAGCCGGGTCCATTGCCAAGAGACACTTTCTCGTAGTATGCCCTGAGTTAGGCTAAGAAACCTACAGGGAACTGCCATTGTGTCCAAGGTCACAATAAACCTAGTCGACGTGACTTTGCATCTTACTGGACTCTATGGTTATTGGGGGTTCTCGTCGGGTCTGCTGTGTCAGCTATCTGCGCAGAGCTGTGGCAGCACACAGAGGGAATACACACACGCAGCCGAGTGATATCAACAAGGAGAAAGCAGAGCACCACACCGGTACCACTCAGACAACATATGTATGTATCATTTTGTAGTTGAAGTTATGAGTATTGGCTCTATACTGTCTGTATTTCAAATTTGTGCTGTGCTTCTGGGAGACATCCCAGACAAGTTGGTGTTAGCTCTGCCTAGCCTGCCTGATGGCCCATTAAGGACCATCAGCCACACAATTGACCCATTGAGAGGAGGCACATACGCCTTGCAACTCAGCAAAGTATGCAGGGACTTGCCCATGTGACTCCAGACTCCATTTTGCTGTAATTTTCCACAGTAAGAACAAAGAGGTTCTTACACCTGGGAAATACTATAAAAGTCTGATGCCTCATATCCATCTTGTCTTCAATCCTGCTTCTTACCTCTGGAGGGACTTTGCTACAAACTGAAGCTCTGAACAAAGGACTGAATGACCCATCCCAGCAGGGGATGTTCCAGAGACTTGATTTAAACCTGCAGTTTACTCCATCACTGTCAGAAGCCTGAAACTAAGAACTTTGCCATTCCTGTATGTAATTGATTCCATTTAACCAATTCTAACTCTCATCTATATCTTTTTCCTTTTATAAATAAACGTTTCGATTTTAGATTCTAAAGGATTGGCAACAGCGTGATTTGTGGGTAAGATCTGATTTGTATATTGACCTGGGTCTGGGGCATGGTTCCTTGGGATTGAGAGAACCTTTTTCTTTTACTGGGGTGTTGGTTTTCATAACCATTCATCCCCAGGACGAGTGGCACTGGTGGTGATACTGGGAAACTGGAGTGTCTAAGGGAATTGCTTGTGTGACTTGTGGTTAGCCAGTGGGGTGAGACCAAAGTCCTCTTGGTCTGGCTGGTTTGGTTTGCCTTAGAGGTGGAAAAACCCCAGCCTTGGGCTGTAACTGCACTGTTTAAGCAATTGGTCCTAAATTGGCACTCTCTGTGGTGTCCCGCCAGAACCGCATCATCACAGTGGCGTAGTCGTGCTTGTATCTACAGAACCAGGTCAATTAAGCTTTGGGACAGAACCCCATGCTAGCCAAATTTGAAATTTGGGATTGAGAGTTTGGTTGGTTAAAGATCAGTGACCATGAGCCAGAAAGCATCAGCAGAAGCAATGAATCTGCAAGCCCTGATGGACAGCCTGCAGTTTGAACATGAGCAAAAACTGGCAAAAATTCGAATGAAAGAGAAGCGAGCCTTGGCCCAGCTGGAGAAAGAGGCTGCTGAGATAAAAAAAGAAGCTGCTAAGAGAAAAGAAAAAGCTCGTAAGGGGCATCTGGAGCTGCTGGCTGCTGAGGAGAAAACTCGACAGATGCAACAGGAGACGGCTAGACTCTAGCTCCAAGTCAAAGAAGCAAGGGAAGAACAGCAGAAATTATATCCTCTTGAAAGTCCAGTTTGTAACAATGTTGATATGTTGTATAACTCTGAGCACTTGTCTGGGAGTAACCAAATGTACCCCAACACGGCTACCTTTTATGTCAATGCTGTTACTGTGAATTCAGTAGAGGGTGGCCCCGTAAATTGTGCCAGTGTTCTGTATGGGAGTGGTAACGGAAGATTCATAGAGAGTGTAAAAGTCAATGGTAAAAGCTGTTTAGGGCAAATTATGGCTTCTAACATCACTCTTGTTAAAACAGATCTTGTCAGAGAGGAAGATTATTTACCAAATCAGAGTGTGAATGTTGTAGTTCTCTATGAGTTTACTGTCCATGTGCCTTTAGCCAGAATCCACCTCGAATTGAATGGTGCTAAGCATGAAGTTATAGCTGGGGTAAGGAAGTTATTGCCGAAGGATCTTTTGATTGGGGAAAATGTTAAAGCCTTGTTCAGTCCAGGTGGCCAGTCACAGGACAGTAATGATCTTAAACCTGTATCTATTGTGGACAATGATTTGCCTGGGGAGGGTTGCTCCAAAGGTTTGTCTGCACAAGAAAGCAGTGTGGCTTTGAATGGAGTTTCTGAATGTCTGTCTGATGTCTCAGGAGTGAATCTGGAATTAGATCAAGCACAGAAAGATCTTATTGGTCAGGAAAATGTTTCTCAGGAGCAGATTAAAGTAGATGGTCAGGTGGAAGCCCTAACTGAGGAAGGAGAGGGTAGATTTGTGATGGGCGATGGATTGTTGGCTAGTGCAGCTTGTAAAAGTGAACCTGAAATGGGTAACTGTGATTTGCTGGAAGTAGCTCAGTGTAGTGAAAAAAGCAGCAGCTTATCTGTGGGGAGTGGCCATGTGCCTGGTGAGAAAAGTTTGGAGTAGCCTAGGGAGCCTGGTGAACTGGTGGCTGTGTCTAGTCAGCAGTGTGGGAAGACAAGGACAGTGGAAGATGAGTGTCACTATTCCTTACCTGTTTCCTGTGTGGAGAAATGTGACAGTGAAGGGAATGTGCCTATTGTCTCAGAGTTGGTTGTGGATACAGCTAAAGCCCAGAAAGGAAATGGTCCTAAGTTTGTGTCTGCTGGGGAGAATGGCCCTGTGACTAGGGTGCATCCAATTAGTGTCGTAGCAAAATCCCAAAGACCAGACAATTCTGTTGCTTGCAGTTTGCCAGTTGCTGATGTGTGGTTGGAAAAGGGTGTAGCAACTCTGTCTGATCAGGGTGATACCCTAGCCAGGGCACAAGGAGAGCATGAAGGTGATTTAATTGTGTTACCTACTGACAGTTTGACAACTTGTAGCAAGAAGGAAAAGATTTCTGAACTTGTTCATGGCCAGGGAAAGGAGAATGCTTCTAACCTGTTATCTAGAAAGTCTATGAGTTTGCCTGAAAGGGGACTGTGTAGAGATCTGCCTGATGGGACAGAGGTGGTTCTGAATGTAAGTGAAACCCAGAAAGAGCCTGTGGTGGCTCAGGAAAATGTTCCTTTAGAGCAAGCCCTAGGTGAAAAGGGTAAGGGCAGAATTTCTGAGGGGGGTGAACTGCTGCTTTGAAAAGCTCATAGGGAAAGGAATCCTCATGATAATCTGTGCAAGCAGTTTACTGCAACTGAAGGGTGTGAAAGTGATTTAATCAACAAAGTTTCAGCTCCTAACAGCCAGAAATTTTATGTTGTAAATGGATCCACTGACATTCCTTTTGAAAGATCCAGTGTGGGTAGCTTAGAGAAGGTCTCAGATGGAGTAGAAGCTGTTACGAAAGTTGAGCAGCCCTATAACCAAGTGGCTGTGTGTGGCCAGCTTGTTAGGAAGACAATGGTGTTGGAACAGGACTGTCTCCATGCTGATTCTGGGAGTGAGCAGTCTGTGCTTCAGGGGCTGAGGACAGATTCTATTGCTGGTGTTTCAGAGCAGAACAGTTTTATGGCTAAATGCTTGAGGATGCAGGGGAGAGCAAGCAGACTCTCACCCTCAGACTATTTGGATTTGTGTGGTATCTCTGTAAGACAGTGTCCAGCCTTGGAATTGGTAGCTACTAAGAAGTTAAAAACTAGTGTTTGTGTTGATGCAAATTACCTGGCTGGCAGGGAGAAGAAAGATTTGCTAATAGCTGTTAGCACAGAGAGCCCACCCCATCAGCCCGTGAAATCTGTTAAGCAAGAGAAATCAGGGTTTAATCCTGCAGGACAAGGAGGAAAGAGAAAATGGAATTTTGCAAAGGGAAGCCACAGGGTAACCCTAAAATGCCCAAACCCCAATGGTATGGAGCCAAAGGTGTGGCATGACAAACATGATTGTAAATGGACACTTGCAATAAATTTATTGTTATTGCTAATGCTGATTTTTGTAACTAATGTGTTGCTATTGCCAAGAACTGTAAAAATGTACAATGTGCCTAATCTTTTGGAAAATCCCTTGAACATGTTGAAAGGAATACATGAAAACACACTTTATGTTAAAGGGCCTTGGTATACTGATGTTTCTCAGTTAATGCCTGTAAATAGTATTGGAACTTTTCACAGGGGAAAATACATTCCAGACCTGATGTGCTGTATGAAAGGGGAAACTGAGGCACACTACCATATTGTTTTCATGGCTAAATGCCAAGATTCCTGTACTATGAACAACATCAATATCTACATTGGTTTAATATTAATTGGGTTCCAAACATTGGCCAGAGCTGGTATGGATAAAGTAGCTGTTTTCTTTAGCTCTTGGCAAGATCACATGAAACATACAGGAACCATGCTGCAAAAGCTAACCAAGTTATACCTTGAGTTTGTAAAGAAATTCAATCATGTTATTGAACATGACTTTGATAAACCATTTCTGTTATACACTGGTACGGCCTCTAGCCCAACATTAGCTGTAGTGAGACTGCATCCCAAGGAGGCGGAGCTCTTGGGATGCAGTCAGTGATGTTTTGTCATCCCTTCCTGCATCAATTTTGCGTTGGGGGTGTGACATTATTGATATAATCTGGGACCATATAGAACACGGTTGCAACCAAAGTCCTCTAGTGGCACCAAATCTTATGGAAAAGGGGGTTATATAAGGTGTCAAAGACCAGGTTATGGGTTGCTGGTTATGATTATGGTGTCTATATGTATGTATCATTTTGTAGTTGAAGTTATGAGTATTGGCTCTATACTGTCTGTATTTCAGATTTGTGCTATGCTCCTGGGAGACATCCCAGACAAGTTGGTGTTAGCTCTGCCTAGCCTGCTTGAGGGCCCATTAAGGACCATCAGCTACACAACTGACCCATGGAGAGAAGGCAGATACGCCTTGTAACTCAGTAAAGTGCAGGGACTTGCCCATGTGACTCCAGACTCCATTTTGCTGTAATTTTCCACAGTAAGAACAAAGCGGTTCTTACACCTGGAAAAGCCTATAAAAGGCTGATACCTCCTCTCCATCTGGTCTTCAATCCTGCTTCTTACCTCTGGAGGAACCTTGCTACAAACTGAAACTCTGAACAAAGGACTGACTGACCCATCCCAGTGAGGGATGTACTCCAGAGACTTGTAATTGATTCCCTTTAACCAATTCTAACTCTCATCTATATCTTTTTCCTTTTATGAATAAACCTTTAGATTTTAGACTCTAAAGGATTGGCAACAGCGTGATTTGTGGGTAAGATCTGATGTGTATATTGACCTGAGTCTGGGGCTTGATTCTTTGGGATCAAGAGAACCTTTTTCTTTTACTGGGGTGTTAGTTTTCATAACCATTCATCCCCAGGATGAGTGGGACTGGTGGTGATACTGGAAAACTGGAATGTCTAAGGAAATTGCTTGTGTGACTTGTGGTTAGCCAGTGGGGTAAAACCAAAGTCCTCTTTGTCTGGCCAGAAGAAGGAGCAATGATCTCAAGTTAGAGTGTGGCACGTCTAGGATGGATATTAGGAAACACCTTTTCATTAGGAGGGTGGAGAAGCACTAGAATGGGTTACCTAGGGAGGTGGTAGAATCACCATTCTTGGATGTTTTGAAGGCCTGTATTGACAAAGCCCTGGCTGGGATGATTTAGTTGGTGTTGGTCCTGCTATGAGCATTGGGTTGGACTAGATACCTCCTGAGGTCATTTTGAACCCTAATTTTCTGTGATTCTATGATTCTAAAGAGACAGTTCATTTTCACAAGCACGCCATAGAGCTGGATTGGGGTACCCTCTGTCACCCCTCTCTCCATCTCCAAGAGCTCAGTTGTGTGACTGATCCCCTTCAGGTGGCCAGTGACACAGTCCCCTCTCAAAACTTGAGTCACAGGTTGCACAGCCTGGATGCACAGATGCTGAATCAGCCATTCTGTCCTGGGCATCCTCTCCCAAGTGACCAGTGAGGAGACATTCCTGTAATCCAGGGGTCTCAAACTCAAATGACCCCGAGGGCTGCATGAGGACTAGTGCATTGGCCCGAGGGCCACATCACTGACACGCCCCCTTGCTGCCCCTGGCCCCACCCCCAATCCACCCCTTCCATGAGGTCCCGCCCCTGCCCTGTCTCTTCTCCACCTCCTCCCCTAAGCGCGCGGCTCCCCGCTCCTCCCCCCTCCCTCCTGGAAAGTGCTAAGCGCCACCAACAGCTGTTTGGTGGCTTGGCGGCGGGAAGCGCCTGGAGGTAGGCAGAAAAAAAAATGAAGAGTAATATAGTAGTATAGTATTAAAATATAGTATGCTATTAAAAGTCAATTTATTAACTTTTTTATTAACTTCTTTAACTGTAATGTGAAACGTCAGTGCTAATTTTGACAGTCATTTCATTTTTGGCCACTTAGCTGGCAGCGTTTTGCATCAACCAGAGCATCAATATTAGGTTTGATATCCTGAGACGAAACCAATCTCAGTGTTGCTTGCAAATGTTCATCAGTGAGCCTTGACCTTAACACAGATTTGTTAATCTTCATGGAAGAGAAAAACTGTTCACATATATATGTACTTCCAAACATTGCCATTATCCTTGCAGAAGCAGAGAATAACATGGGAAATCTTTCTTGTGAAAGAAACCTGTAGAATTCTGGAATTCCAACATCTGTAGACTTCTGCTTCAAAATCGTGTCACACTGAAGCTCCACTAACTCCATCTGCATTTCCTCTGCAACATTGTCAATTTCAACAGCAAATGGTGTGGAAAAAAGTTGAAAATGTGGTTCAAGTGCCTTGAAATCTTTAAACCACACATCAAACTGTTTGTGTAAGTTAGAAATGATCTCTGCATATTCTTTCAAGGATTTGGGTTCAACTTTTCCTAAGGAATTCAGAGTTGAGAAATGGACCAAATTGCCAGCAGTCAGCTGTTTTCCCCCATAAAGTAAGCTTGACTTTGAATGACTTAATACTGTCATACATCTGTGTTATCACCTGTTTTCTACCCTGAAGTTTCAAGTTCAGTGCATTCAGGTGATCAGTTACATCTGTTAGAAAAGCAAGGTTGCAGATAAAAGTGGAATCAGCAAGCTGTGGAACCTCCTTGTTTTTCATTTTCATGAAGGAATCAATCTCCTCTTTAAGTGCAAAAAAACGCTTCAAAACATTTCCATGACTCAGCCATCTAACTTGAGTGTGATACAGAAGTTCCCCATATTCACTGTCCATACTTGCTAGAAAAGAAGTGAACTGTCTGTGATTCAGCCCTCGTGCACGTATAAAATTAACAGTTTTAACAACTACATCCATAACTTCTTTCATTTGTAGACTTTTACTACACAGGGCTTCTTGGTGCAAAATACAATGTATACTGGTGAAGCTAATTCCTGGTATATTGAGGCTGTTCAGTTTGGTCTTCAATAATCCAACCACACCAATGTTTTCAGAGCACATTGATGGCGCACCGTCCATAGCCAAAGATACGAGTTTGTTCCATGGCAGCGCAGCGCAGCGCAGCGCAGCTTTTTCAATGCACAAAACTTGCTCTTACTGAATCTTCGCTAGACTTGTTAATCCCTGAAAATAAATTTATTTGCTTGGCAAATGCTGCTTTAAGTTGCTGAACTTTTTCCTCTCGGATTTTTCCGGTGAATGCATCATATTTTTCACGGTGCATCGTGTCATAGTGCCGACGCACGCTATACTCCTTGGGAACAGCAATCGTTTGCTGACAAATAAGGCATTGAATTTTATCTTTTACCTCTGTGAAAAAATATAAATTCTCCCATTTGTCTTGGAAAACTCTCTTTTCTTCGATGAGTGTTCTTTTTTTTGACGAAGTCATTTCCAAGCAGTTTTAATAAATATATACACTCAGTAATGCACCTCACTCGAAGGACAAAACACGCACTTAGATTTACTGCCTAAGGCTCTGGGAGGGGGTCTGGAGTACAGGCCCTGGGCTGGAGTTTGGGTGGGGGAGGGGGTCTGGAGTGCAGGCTCTGTGCTTGGTGCAGGCTCCAGGCTGCGGCAGGGGGTGGGGGTGCAGGCTTTGGGACGGAGTTTGGGGATAGGAGGGGGTGCAGGGGTGAGGGCTGTGGGGCTGAGGGTGAGGGGTTTGAGGCATTGAAGAGGCTCGGGGCATTGGAGAGTCTCAGGACTAGGGCAGAAGGGCAGGGGAAGGGCAGCCTGCCCTGGCCCTAGTGAAGGGGGGCGCTAGGACCCTGCGGCAGCAGGTGATGCCAGAAGCCAGCATAGCGGAGGAGTGGAGTCAGGGTGAGCTCCCGGGCAGGCTCCCGGGTGGTGAGGGGGCAGCAGGTGGGGGCCAGGAGACACTGGGGGGAGGCGCGTGGGGGCGGCAGGTGGGGCCAGGGGAGAGACCCGGCCCCAAACATTGGGGAGCAGCGCGCGGGGAGCTTAGGCACAGAAAATAACTCGGGGAGCGGGGCGGGGGTGAGGGGAGGTTGGCGGCGACAGGAAGTAACTGGGGGAGCTCCACGGGCCGCAGGGAAGAGCTCCGAGGGCCGAATGCGGCCCGCGGGCCGCATGTTTGAGACCCCTGCTGTAATCCCACTATTCCTTTCCCAGATTCCCCATCTGCCCACCTCCCCAAGACACATACCCCTTGGCTCTCTAGGGTGGGATCGATCCCCTGTTCAGTTGTGAAGGGCTCACAGCTATCAGACTGGACAGCTGTCTCACTGAGAGGCACTACTCCCCCCTCCCTGCTGCAGAGGAATCAAAGAGACTCAGTCTCATTCCTTCGGCAGCTCCTGGGACATTCCCTCTTTCCCTCTGAGGTTCCAGCACAACGATCCTTGTTGTAGGCAGACACTTTAACAGCCTAAGAGACATGAAAAATGTCATTACCAATTAGCATATTAATAGTGTTATCATCTACTACTCCAGGGGTGCCCAACCTCTGGCTGTGGAGCCAAATGCGGCTCTTCAGGAGTTAATATGCGGCTCCATGTCTAGGCACCAACTCCCAGGCAGGAGCTACAGGCACCAACATTCCAATGTGCTGGGTGGGGCTCACTGCTCAATCCCTGGCCACAGGCCCTGCCCCTACATCCCCCTTCCTGCCTCTTCCCCTGAGCCTGCCAGGCCCTCGCTCCTCCCTGTCCCTAGAGCCTCCTGCATGGCATGAACCAGCTGGGAGCAGAGACAGGGATGATGGGGGAGCGGCTGACGTATTACTGTGCCTCTGTAGCAATGCAAAATTCTGGCTCCTTCTCAGGCTCAGATTGGCCACGCCTGTACTACACACACTGATAATGCAACTTCCCAAAATGCATTTCTATGTGCACTTGAGCCGAAGGCACAAGGATTTTTTGACCTCCTCTACTAGAAGCTCTGCCATCTGTCCTGGCAATATGTCACCTTTGACCTTCATACCCTGCTAACCACAGAAACGTCTGCCCCTGTATCTTCCCACCCAAGGTTTTCCCTGCAATTAACGCTAACATCCTTGGTGTGCTTCATGTATGAGTGTGTAGAGGATAATTTTACAAACCCAGAATGATAAGTGACAGGTGACTGAGCAGTTTCTGTGCTCAGGGTCGCAGCATTCACATGGCTTCCTTGCTGCCTGCTTCCTTCCAGCACAGGCATTTATTCCTCATGTTGTCAGTGGAATTACAATGATAGCATTTGCTGGACTCTTCTGATTTTACAGGAGATTTGAGTGGAGGATTAGAGGAATGGGGTAAAAGAGAACCCTGGTTTCCAACAAAATTATACCCCTTTCTCTGTGGTTTATTCAAAACAGATGCTCGTGTCTGCTCAAAATCATCTGCTAGAGAAGCCATCTCATCCACAGTTTTCACTTTTTGTCCCATAGACACTGTTTTACATCATCTGTACATACGTTTAAGAAACACTCCTGAGCAAAAAGGTCAAACATTCCTTCAAACTGGTAACACCTTTCCTTCCGTTAGCATTAATTAGCATGAGGGAAGCCCCCAACCGAAAGACTGGACTTAGCCCTCATGAAATCCTGACAAGGCGGCCGATGCGACTTCCAGCAGCGCCTCCTCTGACCCTTGCCCAAATGGACATTCATTTGATGGATGATACAATGCTTAACTGTCAGGCATTAATGAAATGTGTTAGATCTCTTTATTCACAGGTGAAAGAGGCACTACCTAGGGCTCCTGAGCAGTCTTGTCATTCACTGGAACCACGGGTCCATCAACGAAAGACCGTTCTAACCTCATGCTGGAAAGGCCCTTATCAAGTTTTGCTGACTACCAACACTGCTGTGAAGTGTCAGTGCCTGACTGCCTGGACCCATGCTTCTCACTGCAAAAAGGCCCCACCGCCTCAAGATGATGCAGCTCTGACTACTGATCAACCTCTCTCTCTTTCTGATACCTCTTTCTCTCCTGGACAATGGGAAACAAAGTCAAGGTGAAGTGCTAGTAACCTCTCCCTTGTCCACTAACAGAACCATCATCTAGCCCGCATCTGTTAAAGATACCAAACCACTACAGGGTGACATGCTAGTAACCTCTCCCCTGAGTGATCCTGCACCACAACTATACCGGGAAAGAAGACGGAACACTCACTCTGCCAAAACTGCCAAGATCCATGGATTCCTGACTACAAAAGACATTAAGAATTGGCCCTGGTGGAGGAGACGGAGTATTGTAAATTGGCAGGGAGGAATTTGGAGGGACCGTGATTGGGAGTGTGGGGTTGAGTGGTGGGCTGGGCTTGTTATACCAATATAATAAAAACCAGCAGGATCCTATTAAGAGAGATAAGGTAAAGATGCCACATTTATTGTAAATATAATAATAAAGCAAAAGATAAAAGCAAACAACGTTGTTTAACTACTTATTCTTATCACTACTTATTCCTTATACACACACACACACATATACACACATATATATATATATTCATTCACACAATCATTCATTCAGGTTCTGTATAGGTGTTATAGTTACCAGCCTAGAAGTTGCTCATGCCAAGTTACTGGCCAGGTATCTTGGTCATGAGGATGGAGCCGAGTTTGTGTCAGATGCACCTGATGCTCCTGGAGGCTGGCAGCAGAACCATCGACTCAAAGGCCTCAGTTTTTAGAGTCCATTTTTATAGGAATTAATTCCTTTGTTAGTCTATGGGAACCGTTTCATCCTGCTGTTGTTGGCTCAATCAGCAGATGGCACATTCCTGGTGGCTCCACGTTGTCTAAAGTGGCACATTCCTTCCAGGTGTTTGGGGTGGATCCCAGTTTACCCTCCGGGGGTGTCTGGTGGTCCACTTGACACATTCTTCGGCCGATGGATCCTTTTCAGGCTGGCACCTCCCTAACCATTCACGTACATCAAACATTCATCAACATACATTCCATATCTTAACCATATTTTAATTTACTGTCTCCACCACTTTTGGGGTGTGTGTTAATTCCTATGAGAATCCAGGCACTGTAATCACAGAGGATGGGAGTCTGTTTGTTTACATTGTATCAATTACAGCTTAAGGCTAGCATAGTGTTTACTTCAAGGACAAAGTCAATTAACTTGTTTGTATGTTTTACATAGTAATAGAGTGTCTTTCACAGGACAGATACAATCAGTGTTTTCTGCAGAAAGGAGACCACAAGTCCCAACAGAAGAACTAAAAGACCTCTGCACTTGGAGAAACTGGGGAGTCACTGTCATTTGGGAGAATCACTGTTAGTACATTCTTTAATATCCCTACAGGCTAGGCTCTGCACTTATGGACAAGTACCATTAGACTGTACTGCCCTGCCTAATTGGCTTTCAAATGATGAATACCAAAAGTGCCTTGTTGCAATGGACACTGCCCCCACCAGCTCCTCCACAACCACTACCACCCTGTAACTTACCCAAATATCAACAATCCCATATATTCAGATGGGACTCAATTGCCAAGGCCTTCACACCTTAATGATTTATTTAAATATTGTTTGGAAAAATTATTTTTTAAGGTTCAGAGTATCTCATACAAGCGAAAGACTGAGTGGAAAACAGATGGGTCAGTAGAGATTGAAGTGTATGAGATCACTACAAACAAGCTTCAAAAATCCGTCATTGAGATGAGTGGGTTTCATAACAATGTTGACATGATGGCCGTTCCCAGAGCCTGCAATATATCGGAAGGAAGGGGTCCTCACTGTTATTTGGTTAGCAGAGCAAAGGGCAAGGGTATTCTCAAGAAAGAAAAGAGATTTGAGTGAATGTCTGTGGGATGGTGCCAATAGTGCAGCAGCAATTTGGACTCTTTACAAGGGCCAACAGCACGAGGAAAAACTAGGGTAGCTGGAGAAAGTCATGGGACTTATTACTGGAGTACAGCTAGCCCACGTACAGGCTGGAATCAGTGAATTGCAGGTTATCTCCACCCTCAGCTCCATAACCCAGGAATTGCTAACAAGGAGGGTACTTAACATCATTGAAGCAGGGAAGATATTGCAGTGGGATTTGGCCTGCTCAGAGATTCAGAATTTCCTGAATGACCAGCTGATGGCCATTCAGAGTGATCTTGAGCATCAGACTTGGCCCACCGCCCCTACAAATGCCTCAGGGATGCCATCTGAATTGTGGCCTTGGAGACATACTTGGAAGGTTTCACGGTAGAAATGCAGACACTCGCAGTGCTGCTTCAAAGCGTACAGGCCGGTTGGAGGGGTGTGGGCTCCCACAAACCGAATCCTGCTGGGTCTGTGGGGAGGATGCATGTGAGATTGGGTAATTCACCGTGATGTTTGGGAAATTAAATCACCTGGTGAGCCTAGCCGATTTATACTCGGTTCTCCTGGAAAAACACCCGATATTTAGATAGGGATAGGAAGCCAATGGACACTCTGGTATCTAGAACCCCCGCAGCTTCAATGTGTACAAAAATTGAAAAAAGGAGAGGTTGTCATGGTTCATGACGTTTGTTGCGACGATATGGGACTATATACTACCCCGGCAGGGCACCCGATCTTTCAGGCTAATGATAGATAGAACTCTAATACATTAGTAAAACACGATTTCCATTTACAGGAACCATGTTGACTTTTGCCGAACAATTTATGTTCATCTATGTGTCTGACAATTTTATTCTTTACTATTGTTTCAACTAATTTGCCTGGTATTGATGTTAAACTTACTAGAGCCTTTTCAAAATATTGGTGTCACATTAGCAATCTTCCAGTCACTAGATACAGAAGCTGATTTAAAGGGTAGGTTACAAACCATAGTTGGTAACTCCACAAGTGGCCCCTCCCTGAATGTTTGTTTAAATCACTTGGTGGTGGCAGCAATACCGTCCAAGGACAAGGAAAAGAATTTGTACCTTGGGGAAGTTTTTAACCTAAAATGGTGGAATATAAGCTCATGGGGTCTTTCATGTGGGTCCCGACATCTGTACCCTGGTTCAGAGTGGGGAGGAAACCCTGACAGTACCCTACGTAACAAAGAAAGGAGAGATCCTGGCAACATGGAGAACCACCCTATAGCCTCTGGTGTTCAATGTAGAAAGATGGTTGGCTTCATTCTGAGGGCTGAGGAGGATCCTCGTGGGCAGGAGGATCCCCAGCTGGCCTTGCAACAATCGCTGACCAACCTGGAAAGTTTGTCACAGAAGTTGCTGGCCCACCAGTAGACCAAGATGTCCTCCCTCTCAGTTCCCCTCCACTCCTCCAAAACAGACCTTGTGGCCGAGAAAAGGAGATAGAAGTCTCCCCAATGCTGTAGAAGGAATTTCACCTTACCTGTGAAATCGCAGGTGTCCACCAGAAACGGTCATGCTCATCCAGCAGCACAGTGGGGGATGGTGTCGTGGACTTATGATGATTTTCTGGCTGGGCCCCTGTTATGACCCTGTGGCCCATAGAGATGGGCAAAGAGAGAGCAGACCACTGGTTTGGCGACTGTAGCGGTGGTGCCGCAGAAAAGGAAACGGAACTGGAGGGAAGAGAGCAGCCCCATAACGGTCAAGGAAGGGAGACAAAAAACCTCCCCCTGATGTTCATCCAAGGACAGGGAAAAAGGAAGCAACCCCTGGGCGGCAGCAGTATGGAAGATGGAGAGGACAAAAATGAGCAGCATTTCTCTCCACATTCCCCCCAACAGCTCCTGCCTCCGCTCTGTGGCTGTGGCTGGGGCAGCCTGAACTGAGGGGCTCTTCTGCTGCTGCAGCCAGGGCACTTCCCTTCCCCCGGTGACTTCTACTATGGCTGGAAGCTTGAACTCCTGCCAGATGAAGCTGGGGCAGTCTCAGCTCAGCACTTCTGCCCCCTTCTTCCCAGCTTCTCCACATGAATCACAGGCTGATTGCCATGTTCTGTTCATTCCCTCTGACACACCTGGCACTGAGCCCTGTCAGAAGAGAGGCTACTGGGCTACATGGACCACTGGCTTTACCCAGTACGGCCATTCTGATCTTCTTCTTTAGACCTCAGATGTATCTGCCTCCTGCTGTAACAAATTATTCCCCACTCCCTTCCCAGAGCTGTGGCAGATCACAGGAGTCTCTCTCTGCACAGAGTTAGTAACAAAGTAAGAATAAACATTAAAATGTTAACACTCAACAATGCCCCTTAAATGACTTGCCAAAAGTTGTGAGAACACATTGGTTTTAGAGATGACTGGGTCGCAGCTGAGAAGGCAGGGAGGAGACAGAAGCAAGTGACTGGGGCAGGACCTTGGGGAGAAGACACACGGTCAAGGCTTGACAAAAGAGATGGGGCAAAATTGCAATTCCAGGGATCCAACTACCAGCAATTAGAAAGGTGGCAACCCAGTCTAGTGTACATAGATAGGCTCTCCAGTTCATCACATTAACACAGCACAGTAAGGACAGGAAAAGGTTTAATGTCTCTCTGTCTGTCCAGTAAGTGATTCAGGGAGAAGCCACCACACCATGGACCAACCTGCTTAATTTATGAGCCAGAGCACAAGGAGAAAACATTTAGGCCCCCTTATGAGTAAAGAGCTGGAGCAGCCTGCCCCGGATCTGCTTGGTCCTCACCCCATAAATGATGGGGTGTATCATGGGGGGCACCAGCTGGTACACACTGGTAATAAGAATGAGGAAATGTAGCGGCACATTATGGCCAAACCGCTGAATGAGAGAAGAGAATAAATCTGGGATGTACAAAGCTGAGATGGCACAAAGATGAGAGATGCAGGTCCCAAAAGTTTTGAGCCGGGCATCCTTTGTGGGGAGGCGGAAGATGGCCCGGAGGATCAGAGTATAGGACACGGCGATAAAAAACACATCCATTCCGATCGCAGAGAGAAGATCAAACAATCCATAGTAACTATTGACGCGGATGTCAGCGCAGGCCAGCTTCACCACGGCCATATGCCCACAATAGAAGTGGGGGATGACATTGGTTCTGCAATATGGCCACTGCCTCACTAGGAAGGGATAGGGTAATGCGAGTATGCCACTGCGCAGCATCACAGCCAGGCCTATCTTGGCCACAACAGAGTTTGTCAGGATGGTAGAATGTCTCAGAGGATTGCAGATCGCCATGTAGCGATCAAAAGCCATGGCCACGAGGATTCCAGACTCCATCCCTGAGAAGCAGTTAACGAAGTACATCTGGGTGAGGCAGGCACTGAAACTGATCTCCCTGGAATTGAACCAGAAGATGCTCAGCATTTTCGGTATGGTGGATGTGGACATGACCAGGTCGGTGACGGCCAGCATGCAGAGGAAATAGAACATAGGCCCATGGAGGCTTGGCTCCCTCTTCACAATGAACAGGATAGTGAAGTTCCCCAACACGGCTATGGCGTACACAGCACAGAAGGGAATGGAGATCCAGACATGGGCTGCCTCTAGGCCAGGAATGCCCAGCAGGATGAAGGTGGAGGGGTTGGTGAAGAAAGTTGTGTTAGAATCTGACATGGCGTAGGGAAGAAAGTTTCAAACTCTGAGGCTTAAGGGTGTCTTCTGCATTTAGCGTATGCTCCCCATACTTTCTATGTGTTTCCAGTAGAAATGCCTGAATGGAGAGACAACGTTAATATGAGACTGTGCATGCAATACCGGAAGCTGTTTTCTTGGGATAAGAAGATTGATCTCTCTTCACACACTGAAAAATTTACATTTTCATTATTCAGAGAGAATAACTATGAACAATGACCCTACTAAATCCAATTCCATATTTTGTTGTGTTCCCTGAATTAATAATTCCTACACTTTTTTGCAGGGGGAAGCTTAAGAGGCACGAGCAGGAAACACAAGTGTGGATAATGCTTATCCATCATTGTGGCTTAATGCAATGAGAGCCAGGATAGGGAGTCCCCCATTTATCCACTTGCTCAAAGTCTGAGAGGGGGAAAAATAAACTTTTACAAGGACATGTGCTGAGAGAAACATCCCAACTAGAACATATCTCAGGAGAAAGACCTGGATGCCATTGACAGCAGCTCAGGAGAATCACCTACTCATTCACAGAAGTGGACAAAACAAAACAATGTTCAGATCATTAAGATATGGGATGGAGCATAACATGTTTGGGAATGTGCTCAGTTTCAGTCACCCAGTCTCTATTAAGGATAGAAACGTCTGGGACACTTTATTTTTCAAAAGGGACAAAGATGAGGCATATGATATAGGAGAGGAAAATAAAAAATATGAAACTGAATTACATTCAAATGGACAGTTCCCAACCAATACTATCTATAGACACTTAGAACTCCAAGAGGACTAATTCCCCAAAGCTGACAAAAATTGTCATCAAAACTGACTGGGAGGAAAAATTTAGGCAGAAAAAATATGAAAGAATATTGGTATTTCTTTGATTACACCTCATTAGATAGTGGAAAACTCATGATTCCAGTCAACAAAGTGAAAAACTTTGGATGAAAACTCAGTTTCATGGTAAAGTGAAGGCAGCAATTAGGGAGAGGGAAGAAATATGTAACAAAGAGGAAAAAGGGAAAATAGCTGGCCAAGAATAGAAATCGGAAGTTAAGAAAATTGATAAAGAAAGTTAAGACATCTGGGAAAACTCCATGTGTGGCATTGCTATGAATCACATAAAGGAGGTTATTAATTATATTAAGAATAAAAAATTAAATCCTAGGAAGGATTTATGTCAATTCTTGTGTTATATATAAAGTATTAAAAAATAAAGGGAAAGGGTTTGATATATATATATAAATAAAACCCTTTCCTCTTATTTCTTAACCTTGTCAATTTATTTCTTAAACTTGTAAATTCTTATATATATATTCTTATATATATACAAGAATTTACAAGTTTATTTTAAACTTGTAAATTCTTATATATAAATTCTTATATATATATATATATATATAAGAATTTACAAGTTTAAGAAATAAATTGACAAGGTTAAGAAATAAGAGGAAAGGGTTTTATTTATATATATATATCAAACCCTTTCCCTTTATTTTTTAATACTTTATATATAACACAAGAATTGACATAAATCCTTTCTAGGATTCTATATATATATAACACTTTCCCTTTATTTTTAATGCTTTATATATAACACAGGAATTGTATATATATAAGAATTGACAAGGTTAAGAAACAATGGAAAAGCTGGTATGGGATCAGTTAAAAAAAAAGTCTAGAAATATAAGTAATGCCAGTCACCAATTTAAACAGATTTTTGCAAATAAACCTTATTTCATTCTTTTATAAAAGTACACATTGGCTGACCAAGGGAACAGTGCTGATGAAATGAACCTTGATTTCTCAGAGGCATTTGATTTAGTAGTGGAAAACACTGAGTTGGTGAGTTGGAGCAGGGGGAAGGATTTTACCTCTGCAAGTGGAATTGGTGAAGTAAACTGCATCCAGTTCTGGGGTCCACATATGAAAAAAGATGTTGAAAACTTGGAGACGGTGCAGAAAAGAGCCACAAAAATGATTGGAGGATCATTAGACTTGAGAAAAAGGTGGATCATTAGATTTGAATGGGTATATCTCTTTAACTTATAAAAAAGATTATCAAGTGGAGACTTTCATGGGGAGAAAATTATGGGTAATAATGGGCTCTATAATCTAGCAGACAAAGGCTGAACAAGACCAAAGGGCTGGAAGCTGAAGCCAGGCAAATTCCAGCTCGAAATTGGGGCCAAATATTTAGCAGTGAGGGTGTTTAACCATTGTTTGTTTCGGTTTCCACCAAGATGGTTGGTGGTGTTTGGACACCTGAAATAGAGAATGCCTGTGAAAATGGGGTAGAATCATCTAGTAAAATAAGGAAAGAACAAGGTAAAAGTTACTTGGACAAGTTAGATGTCTTCAAGTCACCAGGGCCTGACGAAATACATCCTATAGTACTCTGAAGGAACTGAGTGAGGAGGGATCTGAGCCATTAGTTACTATCTTTGAAAAGTGATGGGAGACAGGGGAGATTCCAGAAGACTGGAAAAGAGCACATATAGTGTCTATCTATAAAGAGGGAAATAAGGGAAACCCAGGCTATTACAGACCAGTAAGCTTAACTTTTGTACCAGGGAAGATAATGGAGCAAATAATCATGCAGTCAATTTGCAAACATCTAGAAGATAATAAAGTGATAAGTGATAGTCAGCATGGATTCAACAAGCCCTGTGGATGTAGGGAAGCAGTAGCTGTGGCATATATAGACATTAGTACAGCTTTCGATACAGTCTTGCATGATCTTCTCATTCATGAACTAGTGAAATACAACCTAGATGGAGCTACTATAAGGTGTGAGCATAAACTGGTTAAAAAAAATGCTCCCAGAGAGTAGTTATCAATGGCAAACAGTCAGGCTCAAAGGGCCATAACAAGTGGGGTTCTGCAGGGACCAGTTCTGGGTCCGGTTCTTTTCAATGTCTTCAGCAATGATTCAGATCATGGCATAGAGTGTAACCTTGTTAAATTTGCAGATGATAGTAAGTTGAGAGGGGTTGCAAGTCTTTAGAGAATCAGATAAACATTCAAACTGATCTGGAAAAACTGGAGAATAGGATGATTAATGGTCTTGAAAACACGATCTCTGAGGAAAGACTGGAAGATCTAGGTTTGTTTAGTCTGAATAAGAGAAGACTGAGGCGATAAATGATAAGAGTTTTAAAGTTTGTTACAAGGAGGGAGAAAAAGTGTTCTCCTTAACCTGTGAAGAGAAGACAAAAAGCAATGGACTTAAATTGCAGCAAGGGTGGTTTAGATTGGACATTAGGAAAAATATTTCAAAAAAGGCAAATACTATGTTGTGTTATATTGGCAGAAGTATAACATGCAAGTCATAGTACATGATAATATTCCTCTACTAGGTGTGGGATAGGTGTCAATTGGAGAAATGTGTCAAATTTTGCTCACCAAGGTATAGAAAGGATGTAGAGAATCTGGAAAGCATCCATAGGCAAGTAACAAATGTTATGCAAGGGATGGAATGCAAACTGTATGAGCAACCCTAAGAAACCAAGATGTTTACTTGGAAAAGAGGAGATTACTGGGGGACAGGATAGTGGTCTTCAAATACTTGAAAGGCTGCCATAAAAAGGTGGAGGAAAGTTTTTCTGTTTTACCACAGAGGGGCAGGACAAGAGGCAATGGGTTAAAATTCCAGCATAGCAGATTTAAATTAAATTTCAGAAAAATCTTTCTAACTTTAACTACAGGAGGCAAATAGAACAGACTCCCAGGGAAGTCATGGAAGCACCTTCTGTGGAGTTTTTCCAAGAGAAAATAAATTCTTCATCTTGTCAGGGGATAGATTAGCTGTCCTTTGCGTTCCCTTATAACGCTATGGTTCTATCATTCTATGATGTAAAATCCTAGTGTTTTACAGGGGATCAGACTGGATGATCACATGGTCCCTTCTGATATTAAACCCTATGGATCTATTGATAAAGAAAGTAGATCAGGCATTTATATTTAATGTGTCTCATAACATGAACAAGGGAACATTTAATTAAATTGAAAGTCTGAACATATAACATTGAGAAAAGGTAATTGCTACCATAATTCCTATTTGGCCTGTAGAATTCCTTGCTACCACCATTATTGGAGCAAAGAGCATAGAAGAATGGGATTCACATTATATAAGACCATATATATGGTTTTCAAGACCATATAATATATAAGTGGGGTTCTGCAGGGACCAGTTCTGGGTCCGGTTCTTTTCAATGACTAAGGGTCTTGAAAACAAAACCTATGAGGGAAGACTGGAATGTCTAGGTTTGTTTAGTTTGAATAAGAGAAGACTGAGGGGGGAAAGTATAACCGTTTTCAAATACCTAAAAGGTTGTTACAAGGAGGGAGAAAAAGTGTTCTCCTTAGCCTCTGAAGGGAAGACAAGAAGCGATGGACTTAAATTGCAGCAAGGGTGGTTTAGGTTTGACATTAGGAAAAATGTTTCAAAAAAGGCAAATACTATGTTTTGTTATATTGGCAGAAGTATAACATGCAAGTCATGGTACAGGATAGTATTCCTCTACTCCGTGTGGGATAGGTGTCAATTGGAGAAATGTGTCAAATTTTGCTCACCAAGGTATAGAAAGGATGTAGAGAATCTGAAAAGGATCCATAGACAAGTAACAAATGTTATGCAAGGGATGGAATGCAAACTGTATGAGCAAACCTAAGAAACTAGGATGTTTGCTTGGAAAAGAGATTACTTGGGGACATGATAGTGGTCTTCAAACACTTGAAAGGCTGCCATAAAAAGGTGGAGGAAGGTTATTCTGTCTTACCACAGAGGGGCAGGACAAGAGGCAATGGGTTAAAATTCCAGTCTAGCAGATTTAAATTAAATTTCAGGAAAATCTTCAAACTTTAACTACAGGAGGCCAATGGAACAGACTCCCAGGGAAGTCATGGAAGCACCATCTGTTGAGGTTTTACAAAGTCGTGTGACTGGCTATCAGTCTTAGATGACTAAGACAAAACAAATCCTGCATCTTGTCAGGGGATAGACTAGCTGTCGTTTGCATTACGTTATAACTCTATGGCCCTATCATTCTATGATGTAAAATCCTAGTGTAGACCCAACCTTAGTCATGCACAAGTCTTTTGGCTCAATTCAGATGTAACTGAGTGAAATTTAATGGGCCTGTGTTTTACAGCAGGTTAGACTGGATGATCAAATGGTCCCTTCTGACCTTAAACCCTGTGGATCTATTGATAAAGAAAGTAGATCGGGCATTTGTATTTAATGTTTCTCATAACATGAACAAGGGAATATTTAGTTAAATTGAAAGTCTGAACATATAACATTGAGGAAAGGTAATTGCTACCATAATTCCTATTTGGCCTTTAGAACTCCTTCTTACCGACATTATTGGAGTGAAGAGCATAGAAGAATGGGATTCATAAATTGATTGATCATTGTATGTAGTGCTGGTGGCATCACCTGTAGTTAAGGCTGTCTGACATCTTCCATTAGAAGAACTCATTTCCAGTTGCTTATAAATTGGCCAAATTTTTGGAGTTTGTTCTGAAATATCACATGTTGCATAACTACTTCCAGAAGTATTGTTTTTTTTAAAAAAAATGTTCAGGCATAACAGTTCAGAAGACTTCTCGAATGAAGCTAGGAGAAATAAGGGGCCTGAGGAAAGCACGGGCCATTGTCTCAGAATTTGGCCTTGTACTGCACATCTACTAACATCTATCATCCTGAAGGATTCACTGTGCCACTGAAATGCACCACCTTTGGGCTGGAGGCTATCAGGCAGGATGAGCAGGGGTGCCCTGTAATCAGTGACATTTTGGCCAGTGATTCCTTAGCAAACTCATCACTTATGGCAAGGGCCCTGGGATGTGTCATGGTTGTGCAGAGCGGAAAGGACCACAGACTTACTCTCTGTCCCTCCACACCCATGTTTCACAGGGTTTGCCGATCAGGTGAGCTTCTCAGCAAGAGATGGGTACCTGTGAATTCTGAGATGGAAGTGTCCTCCTTAGGAATCACCCTCACGTATCCATGACCCACACCACTCTGAACCCAGCATCTGCAGCAGCATCCCACGCCGAGAGCCAACAAACGGTGTGCACAGTTTCTAATATAGCTCTTTGTAATCCCAGTGGGGTTGGCTCAGCCTCTAGAGGAGAAGGGAGGATCTGAGTGTAAACAGGCTGTAGACAAGCAACTCTCCGCTTCCATGCTAATTATCCAGCTTTAGGAGTAAACAGCAATTAAGGAACCTTTCCAAAGGGAGATGAAAACTCGTGGGTTTTGCACTGAGTCATAGAGGAATTGGCTGCTTTGTACGTTTGTGTTTATGTATTTAAAAATTATAGTTGATGAGAAAGAAAATTAGGGATAATGCCTAATTCTCAGGATAGATGGGTAGATAGTAGACAGAGACATCCGAAGTAAGTTGACTAAGAGGAGACACAAGCACTTAGAGCAAACACATGGGGCTGTCGCTAAGGGATCGGAGATCAGTACTTCTCATCAGTAACTAGCATTATACTGTGTAGCGGCTTTCATTGATGTATCTTCAAAACACCTAGCAAAGAAAAGTCACTATGAACCATCTCCATTTCACCGATCTGTAAACAGAGGCACGGGGAGACATGACTTTTCCAAGGTCACACAGACACTGACTGACAGAACCCAAGTGTCCTGACTTCCCTTCCATAACCAGGGTCTCTCTGTCAGTAAGTGACCACATATCAACAGGAAAATGGACTCCCAGTCTTACAGGGCCTGTTCACTAGGGCGGAGTGGGGGGAAGGAATTCCCTGGAGTGCCATCTGGAACTGGGGACCGCTGAGCCCTCTGGCAAACCAATCTGGGCCCTCTCTCATACTGTGAGGCTGTGACAAGCTGGAATCCTATCAGGTCTTGCACTTATACAGCTATGCACAGCCAAGGACACACCCAGCTACAGATACATGAATGATTTCACTAGCCAGCCATGAAACTAGAATAGAGAGGCTCCAGCCAGTTCCCCTCAGCTCTCCAGCCTAGGACCCAAGTGCTGTTCCTTCTTGCCCTGGCCAAAAGCCTGACAAGTGTAAGTTTATTTACCAGTCTGCCCCTCCCTCAATGTCGAGAGGACAATACATCAGCCTGAGCAGATTTCGTTTTTACATTTCAGACAACATCCTGTATTAAGGAAAATAATATAAAACAGATTTATTAATTACAGAAAGATTGATCGTTTAAGTGATAATAAGTAATAGTGTAAAGAACAAAGTTGAAATCTGGGAAATAAACATCACAATCTAAGTTCTATACAGTAGACAGGCTTTGAATCAAGCAGTGTGTCACCCTGATGGTACAAACAATCCACCAATCTTCCATGTACAGGCTAGAAATCCCTTCAGCCTGGGACCACAGCCCCAGTTCAGTCCCAGGTTCTAACGTCTTTGGTGTTGAGTTCTGTTGGGAGTGAGGCCAAGTGATGTTGTCGCTTCCACATTTTATAGCTTCTGCCATTTAGAGGGAGCTTCATTTTTGCAAGCAAAAGCCCCCAGCACAGTCAGTGGAAAACTAAAAACACAAGATGGAGTCCAGAGTCACAGAAGCTGGTCACATGCCCTTCCATGCTTTCAGAATGTTAAGTACAAAAATGACAGATGTATACAAATACATCACATATTGTATATACTTTATAAAAATCACACAATAATCATATCACCAAGGTAAATATGGGGGTGCCAGGGTGCTGCTTTGGGGCACAGCATGTCACACTTCTCCTCTTAGTTCACTGCAGGACTGTCAGTAACTGGCTGATGCAGAAGCAGTGTGCTCAAGGCTCTCTATACTTTTTGAACATACAAGTCCCAAACATTGTCGTGTTATCCACAGGTGTTCTTCCAAACTTGTATGTACCTGTCAACACTTCATAGATGAGCCTAGTGATATCAGAAGTTGTCTAGAGTACTTTCTGTGTAGCGTTGTTAACCATTGTGTTTTTCCAACTAGCTGTAACTCAGTACATGGATTCATCAATGCCATGAGGTGTTGTGCCTCAGTTTCCCCCTCCAGACAGGAGACCAGGTATATTATCATTTTCCTCCTCTTACAAGCTTTGAGCCTGTGAACAGGTGTTCTCTGGGAAGCAATAGCCATGTACGGCGTCTTGTTGATTACTCCTAGTATGTCCAAAAGCTTTCTCTCAAAATCATTCCTGCTTCACCTTTTCATAGGTTTACCATCATTGCTATTTTTTTTGTCATAAGATTTACCATTAGCAACTAACTTTAGATTGTGATATTTACCAATAACATCAAATCTTTTATTACGGCTAGGCGTTGCCAGGTATATTTATTACACCACAGTGTGGTTTGTTGAAATTACATTTTGGCTTTCGACTAGTTCCTGAACCTTAACATCTGGTTAGTTACTGGCTTTCCTTACCCCTCAGTGTCCCCTTCAGTGGGGATCTCAGTTCAAGGTCTTCTCTGAGAATTTGGTATTCAAGGGTCTGATCATTTCATGATGTAAGAGCACTTTGCATGTTGTCCAGCCCTCACTGAACCTACCTTCCAACCCAGGGTTATGCCCATGGAAAAAGTCCACCCCCCGTTGGGGTTTCCTTGTGATCCCCACTCCAAACACTTTAACTAGAGGGTTGTGATGGTGATCTGTTTTCTCTGGGCAAAGAGTTGTGCCTTCTCCCAGCAGCTCTTTCATGGCCTCTTTCTGTGTCTTCCCAGCCCAGAGAATTTCCTCCTCCCCTCTGACAGGAGGGTCATTAGCATTTTCACAGACCACAATTTATTCAGTCAGATCTACATCCTCTCTTAAAGCTGGGGGAGAGGTAGATATTATGGAAGGGTAGAGATAGAGTCCAGAGTGACCTAGACTAATTGGAAGATTGGGCCAGAAGAAATCTGATGAGGTTCAGCAAGGATAAGTGCAGAATCCTGAAATTAGAATAGAAGACTCCCATGCACTGCTCAAGTGGCTAAGCAGTATTTCTGCAGAAAAGGGTCTGGGGATTACATTTTATGAGAAGCTGGATATGAGTCAACAGTGTGTCCTTGTTACTGAGAAGGCTACTGGAATATTGGGCTGCATTAGTTGGAGCACTGCAAGCAGATCAAGGGAAGTGATTATTCGCCTCTAAATATAGAATATCAGGGTTGGAAGGTGTGACGTTATTGATATAATCTGGTACCATATAGAACATGGTTGCAACCAAGGTCCTGTAGTGGCACCACATCTTATGGAAAAGGGGGTCATATAAGGTGTCTAAGACCAGGTTATGGGTTCCTGGTTATGAACTAAAGTAATGGTCAAGACTTTGCTAACATAAAGCAAAGTTAAGTTGTGAGCCGGAGGCAGGCCCTGCTCACAGAAGCTGGCAAGGAAAGGGCTGATACGTACCTAAAAGGTACTGAACATTTACATACTTGCACATTCCACACAGATAATAAAGAACAGGCTGGCCCATCCCAATGACAGGGGAAAAAGGGTAAAATGATGGATAGAGTTGTTTTGATTGAACCAACATGTACAAGGTAGAAGGCGGCACCTAAATACGTAGAAAGGTTGAACCTCGCTGCGTAGAGGGGTGGCCCCTCAATACGTCAGGTGTGATGTGTAACTTGTTTGTATCTGTGTATAAGAATGCATCCCTGGGGCGGTGTCTTTGTCCGGCCGAGGGGGCAGTGGAAAGTCCCGCCACTGACTGAGCTGGGTCCATTGCCAAGAGGCACTTTCTCGTAGTATGCCCTGAGTTAGGCTAAGAAACCTACAGGGAACTGCCATTGTATCCGAGGTCACAATAAACCTAGTCGGCATGACTTTGCATCTTACTGGACTCTGTGGTTATTGGGGGTTCTCGTCGGGTCTGCTGTGTCAGCTATCTGCGCAGAGCTGTGGCAGCACACAGAGGGAACACACACACGCAGCCGAGAGATATCAACATTGGAGAGAGCAGAGCACCACACCGGTACCACTCTGACAACATATGTATGTATCATTTTGTAGTTGAAGTTATGAGTATTGACTCTATACTGTCTGTATTTCAAATTTGTGCTGTGCTTCTGGGAGACATCCCAGACAAGTTGGTGTTAGCTCTGCCTAGCCTGCCTGATGGCCCATTAAGGATCATCAGCTACGCAATTGACCCATTGAGAGGAGGCAGATACGCCTTGTAACTCAGCAAAGTATGCAGGGACTTGCCAATGTGACTCCAGACTCCATTTTGCTGTAATTTTCCACAGTAAGAACAAAGAGGTTCTTACACCTGGGAAATACTACAAAAGTCTGATGCCTCATCTCCATCTTGTCTTCAATCCTGCTTCTTACCTCTGGAGGGCCTTTGCTACAAACTGAAGCTCAGATCTTGTCAGAGAGGAAGATTATTTACCAAATCAGAGTGTGAATGTTGTAGTTCTCTATGAGTTTACTGTCCATGTGCTTTTAGCCAGAATCCACCTCGAATTGAATGGTGCTAAGCATGAAGTTATAGCTGGGTTAAGGAATTTATTGCCGAAGGATCTTTTGATTGGGGAAAATGTTAAAGCCTTGTTCAGTCCAGGTAGCCAGTCACAGGACAGTAATGATCTTAAACCTGTATCTATTGTGGACAATGATTTGCCTGGGGAGGGTTGCTCCAAAGGTTTGTCTGCACAAGAAAGCAGTGTGGCTGTGAATGGAGTTTCTGAATGTCTGTCTGATGTCTCAGGAGTGAATCTGGAATTAGATCAAGCACAGAAAGATCTTATTGGTCAGGAAAATGTTTCTCAGGAGCAGATTAAAGTAGATGGTCAGGTGGAAGCTCTAACTGAGGAAGGAAAGGGTAGATTTGTGATGGGTGATGACTTGGTGGCTAGTACAGCTTGTAAAAGTGAACCTGAAATGGGTAACTGTGATTAGCTGGAAGTAGCTCAGTGTAGTGAAAAAAGCAGCAGCTTATCTGTGGGGAGTGGCCATGTGCCCGGTGAGAAAAGTTTGGAATAGCCTAGGGAGCCTGGTGAATTGGTGGCTATGTCTAGTCAGCGGTGTGGGAAGACAAGGATAGTGGAAGATGAGTGTCACTATTCCTTACCTGTTTCCTGTGTGGAGAAATGTGACAGTGAAGGGAATGTGCCTATGTCTGTCGGGGGTATTGACTTGCCCATGCAGGAAGCTACCCCAGTCTCCAAGCAGTTGTCTGTGAACAGTCCTGGTGCTGGAACAAGGGAAATGAAATCCCAAGCTGTGTGTCTGGTGAAAGTGAAGGTGTCTGTGGCTCTTCTGTGTCTGTGGAGCAAACAGAAGGTGCCTTTCAGCCTGTGATGACTGAGAATAGTGCAATTGTCTCAGAGTTGTTGTGGATACAGCTAAAGCCCAGAAAGGAAATGGTCCTAAGTTTGTGTCTGCTGGGGAGAATGGCCCTGTGACTAGGGTGCATCCAATTAGTGTCGTAGCAAAATCCCAGAGACCAGACAATTCTGTTGCTTGCAGTTTGCCAGTTGCTGATGTGTGGTTGGAAAAGGGTGTAGAAACTGTCTGATCAGGGTGATACCCTAGCCATGGCACAAGGAGAGCATGAAGGTGATTTAATTGTGTTACCTACTGACAGTTTGACAACTTGTAGCAAGAAGGAAAAGATTTCTGAACTTGTTCATGGCCAGGGAAAGGAGATTGCTTCTAACCTGTTATCTAGAAAGTCTATGAGTTTGCCTGAAAGGTTATTGTGTAGAGATCTGCCTGATGGGACAGAGGTGGATCTGAATGTAAGTGAAACCCAGAAAGAGCCTGTGGTTGCTCAGGAAAGTGTTCCTTTAGAGGAAGCCCTAGGTGAAAATGGTAAGGGCAGAATTTCTGAGAGGGGTGAACTGCTGCTTTGAAAAGCTCATAGGGAAAGGAATCCTCATGATAATCTTTGCAAGCAGTTTACTGCAACTGAAGGGTGTGAAAGTGATTTAATCAACAAAGTTTCAGCTCCTAACAGCCAGAAATTTTAGGTTGTAAATGGATCCACTGACTTTCCTTTTGAAAGATCCAGTGTGGGTAGCTTAGAGAAGGTCTCAGATGGAGTAGAAGCTGTTAAGAAAGTTGAGCACCCCTATAACCAAGTGGCTGTGTGTGGCCAGCTTGTTAGGAAGAAAATGGTGTTGGAACAGGAATGTCTCCATGCTGATTGTGGGAGTGAGCAGTCTGTGCTTCAGGGGCTGAGGACAGATTCTATTGCTGGTGTTTCAGAGCATTAATGAAATGTGTTAGGTCTCTTTATTCACAGGTGAAAGAGGCACTACCTAAGGCTCCTGAGCAGCCCTGCCATTCATTGGAACCAGGGGTCCATCAACAAAAGACCGTTCTGAACCTCGTGCTGGAAAGGCCCTTATCAAGTTTATCTGACTATCAACACCACCGTGAAGTGTCAAGGCCTGACTGCCTGGACCCACGTGTCTCACTGAAAAAAGGCCCCACCGCCTCAAGATAATGCAGCTCCGACTACTGATCAACCTCTCTCTCTTTCTGATACCTCTTTCCCTCCTGGACAATGGAAAACAAAGTCAAGGTGAAGTGCTAGTAACCTCTCCCTTGTCCACAGAACCATCATCTAGCCAGCATCTGTTAAAGATACCAAACCACTACAGGGTGACATGCTAGTAACCTCTCTCTTGCATGATCCTGCATCACAACTATACCGGGAAAGAAGGAACACTCACTCTGCCAAAACTGCCAAGATCCATGGATTCCTGACTAGAAAAGACATTAAGAATCGGCCCTGGTGGAGGAGACGGAGTATTGTAAATTGGCAGGGAGGAATTTGGAGGGACTGTGATTGGGAGTGTGCGGTTGAGTGGTGGGCTGGGCTTGTTATACCAATATAGTAAAAACCAGCAGGATCTTATTAAGAGAGATAAGGCAAAGATGCCACATTTATTGTAAATATAATAATAAAGCAAAAGATAAAAGCAAACAATGTTGTTTAACTACTTATTCTTATCACTACTTATTCCTTATACACACACACATACACACACATATATATATATATATATATATATATATTCATTCACACAATCATTCATTCAGGTTCTGTATAGGTGTTATAGTTACCAGCCTAGAAGTTGCTCATGCCAAGTTACTGGCCAGGTATCTTGGTCATGAGGATGGAGCCGAGTCTGTGTCAGATGCACCTGATGCTCCTGGAGGCTGGCAGCAGAACCATAGACTCAAAGGCCTCAGTTTTTAGAGTCCGTTTTTATAGGAATTAATTCCTGTGTCGGTCTATGGGATCCGTTTCATCCTGCTGTTGTTGGCTCAATTACCAGATGGCATATTCCTGGTAGCTGCACACTGTCTAAAGTGGCACATTCCTTCCAGGTGTTTGGGGTGGATCCCAGTTTACCCTCCAAGGGTGTCTGGTGATCCACTTGACACATTCTTCGGCCGATGGATCCTTTCCAGGCTGGCACCTCCCTAACCATTCACGTACATCAAACATTCATCAACATACATTCCATATCTTAACCATATTTTAATGTTCTGTCTCCCCCACTTTTGGGGTGTGTGTTAAATCCTCTGAGACTCCCGGCCCTGTAATCACAGAGGGTGGGAGTCTGTTTGTTTACATTGTATCAATTACAGCTTAAGGCTAGCATAGTGTTTACTTCAAGGACAAAGTCAATTAACTTGATTGTAAGTTTTACATAGTAATAGAGTATCTTTCACAGGACCGATACAATCAGTGTTTTCTGCGGACAGGAGCCCACAAGCCCCAACAGAAGAATTAAATGACCTCTGCACTTGGTGAAACTGGGGGGTCACTGTCACTTGGGGGAATCACTTTTAGTACCTTCTTTAATATCCCTACAGGCTAGGCTCTGCACTTATGGATAAGTACCATCAGGCTGTACTGCCCTGCCTAATTGGCTTCCAAATGATGAATACCAAAAGTGCCTTGTTGCAACGGACACTGCCCCCACCAGCTCCTCCACAACCACTACCACCCCTTTAACTTACCCAAATTTCAACAATCCTCTATATTCAGATGGGACTCGATGGCCAAGGCCTTCACACCTTAATGATTCATTTAAATATTGCTTGGAAAAAATATTTTTTAAGTTTCAGAGTGTCTCATACAAGTGAAAGACTGAGTGGAAAACAGATGGGTCAGTAGAGATTGAAGTGTATGAGATCACTACAAACAAGCTTCAAGAATTCGTCATTGAGATGAGTGGGTTTCATAACAACGTTGACATGTTGGCCGTTCCCAGAGCCTGCAATATATTGGAAGGAAGGGGTCCTCACTGTTATTTGGTTAGCAGAGCAAAGGGCAAGGGTATTCTCAAGAAGGAAAAGAGATTTGAGTGAATGCCTGTGGGATGGTGCCAATAGTGCAGCAGCAATTTGGACTCTTTACAAGGGCCAACAGCACGAGGAAAAACTAGGGTAGCTGGAGAAAGTCATGGGACTTATTACTGGAGTACAGCTAGCCCACGTACAGGCTGGAATCAGTGAATTGCATGTTATCTCCACCCTCAGCTCCATAACCAGGAATTGCTTAACAAGGATGGTACTTAACATCATTGAAGCAGAGAAGATATTGCAGTGGGATTGGCCTGCTCAGAGATTCAGAATTTCCTGAATGACCAACTGATGGCCATTCGGAGTGATCTTGAGCATCAGACTTGGCCCACTGCCCCTACAAATGCCTCGGGGATGCCATCTGAATTATGGCCTTAGAGACATACTTGGAAGGTTTCACGGTAGAAATACAGACACTTGCAGTGCTGCTTCAAAGTGTACGGGCTGGTTGGAAGGGTCTGGGCTCCCACATACCAAATCCAGCCGGGTCTGTGGGGAGGATGTATGTGAGATTGGGTAATTCACTGTGATGTCTGGGAAATTAAACCACCTGGTGAGCCTAGCCGATTTATACTCCGTGCTCCTGGAATAACACCTGATATTTGGATAGGGACAAGAAACCAATGGACACTCTGGCCTCTAGAACCCCACAGCTTTAATGTGTAGAAAAATTGAAAAAAGGAGAGGTTGTCATGGTTCATGACAACGTTTGTTGCGAAGATATGGGACTATGAACTACCCCGGCAGGGCACCCGACCTTTCAGGCTAATGATAGATAGAACTCTAATACATTAGTAAAACACTATTTCCATTTACAGGAACCATGTTGACTTTTGCCGAACAATTTATGTTCATCTATGTGTCTGAAAATTATATTCTTTACTATTGTTTCAACTAATTTGCCTGGTACTGATATTAAACTTACCCATCTGTAATTGCTTGGATCACCTCTAGAGCCTTTTTAAAATATTGATGTCACATTAGCTATCTTCCAGTCACTGGGTACAGAAGCTTATTTAAAGGGTAGGTTACGAACCATAGTTGGTAACTCCGCAAGTGGCCAGTCCCAGAATGTTTGTTTAAATCACTTGGTGGTGGCGGCTCCCTACATCACAAAGGAAGGAGAACTCCTGGCAACATGGAGAACATCCTAGAGCCTCTGGTGTTCAATGCTGAAAGATGGTTGGCTTCATTCTTAGCGCTGAGGAGGATCCTCATGGGCAGGAGGATCCCCAGCCGACCTTGCTACAATCGCTGACCAAGCTGAAAAGTTTGTCACAGAAGTTGCTGGCCTGCCGGTAGACCAAGATGTCCTCCCTCTCAGTTCCCCTCCACTCCTCCAAAACAGACCTTATGGCTGAGAAGAGGAGATAGAAGTCTCCCCAATGCTGTAGAAGGAATTTCACCTTACCCATGAAATCACAGGTGTCCACCAGAAACGGTCATGCTCATCCAGCAGCAGTGTGGGACAGTGTAATTGACTTATGATGATTTTCTGGCTGGGCCCCTGTTATGACCCTGCTCCCATGGAGATGGGCAAAGAAAGAGCCGACCACTGGTTTGGGACTGTAGCGGTGGTGCCGCAGAAAGGGAAAGGGAGCTGGAGGGAAGAGAGCAGCCCCTAAAGGGTCAGGGAGGGGACACAAAAAAACCCATCCCCCTGAGGTTCGTCCAAAGACAGGGAAAAAGGAAGCAACCCCTGGAAGGCAGCAGTATGGAAGATGGAGAGGACAAAAATGAGCAGCATTTCTCTCCACATTCCCCCCAACAGCTCTTGCCTCCGCTCTGTGGCTGTGACTAGGGCTTGGGGCAGCCTGAACTGAGGGGCTCTTCTGCTGCTGCAGCCAGGGCCCTTTCCTTCCCCCGGTGACTTCTACTATGGCTGGAGGCTTGAACTCCTGCCAGATGAAGCTGAAGCAGTCTCAGCTTGGGGCTTCTGCTCCCTTCTGCCCAGCTTCTCCACATGAATCACAGGCTGATTGCCATGTTCTGTTCATTCCCTCTGGAGCACCTGGCACTGGGCACTGTCAGAAGACAGGCTACTGGGCTACACGGACCATTGGTTTTACCCAGTATGGCCATTCTGATCTTCTTCTTTAGACCTCAGATGTATCTGCCTCCTGCTGTAACAAATTATTCCCCATTCCCTTCCCAGAGCTGAGACATATCACAGGAGTCTCTCTCTGCACAGAGTTAGTAACAAAGTAAGAATAAACATTAAAATGTTAACACTAAACAATGCCCCTTAAATGACTTGCCATAAGTTTTGAAAACACATTGGTTTTAGAGATGACTGGGTCGCAGCTGAGAAGGGGGGGAGGAAGACATGAGCAAGTGACAGGGGCATGACCTTGGGGAGAAGACAAACGGTCGAGGCTTGACAAAAGAGATGGGGCATAATTGTAATTCCAGGGATCCAGCTACCAGCAATTAGAAAGGTGGCAACCCATTGTAGTCTGCATAGACTGACTCCCCAGTTCATCACATAGACACAGCACAGTAAGGACAGGAAAGGGTTTAATGTCTCTCTGTCTGTCCAGGAAGTGATTCAGGGAGGAGCCATCACATCATGGACCAACCAGCTTAATTTATGAGCCAGAGCACAAGGAGAAAACATTTAGGCCCCCTTATGAGTAAAGAGGTGGAGCAGCCTGCCCCGGATCTGCTTGGTCCTCACCCCATAAATGATGGGGTGTATCATGGGGGGCACCAGCTGGTACACACTGGTAATAAGAATGAGGAAATGAAGTGGCACATTGTGGCCAAACCGTTGAATGAGAGAGGAGAATAAATCTGGAATGTACAAAGCTGAGATAGCACAAAGATGAGAGATGCAGGTCCCAAAAGTTTTGAGCCGGGCATCCTTTGTGGGGAGGCGGAAGATGGCCCGAAGGATCAGAATATAGGACACGGCGATAAAAAACACATCCACTCCGATCACAGAGAAAAGATCAAACAGCCCGTAGTAACTATTGATGCGGATGTCAGCGCAGGCCAGCTTCACCACGGCCATATGCTCACAATAGAAGTGGGGGATGATATTGGTTCTGCAATATGGGTACCGCCTCACCAGGAAGGGATAGGGTAATGAGAGTATGCCACTATGCAGCACCACAGCCAGGCCTATCTTGGCCACAGCAGAGTTTGTCAGGGTCGTTAAATATCTCAGAGGATTGCAGATTGCCATGTAGCGATCAAAAGCCATGGCCACGAGGATTCCAGACTCCATCGTTGAGAAGCAGTTAAGGAAGTACATCTGGGTGAGGCAGGCACTGAAATTGATCTCCCTGGAATTGAACCAGAAGATGCTCAGCATTTTGGGTATGGTGGATGTGGACATGACCAGGTCGGTGACAGCCAGCATGCAGAGGAAATAGAACATGGGCTCATGTAGGCTCGGCTCCCTCTTCACAATGAACAGGATGGTGAAATTCCCCAACACGGCTATGGTGTACACAGCACAGAAGGGAATGGAGATCCAGACATGGGCTGCCTCTAGGCCAGGAATTCCCAACAGGATGAAGGTGGAGGGGTTGGTGAAGTAAGTTGTGTTAGAATCTGACATCGCGTAGGGGAGAATGTGTCCAACTCTGAGGCATAAGGGTGTCTCCTGCATTTACTGTATGCTCCCCTGACTTCCTGTGTGTTGGGTGATGGTCGCAGTAAAAGTCCCTGAATGGAGAGACAACGTTAATATGAGACTGTGTATGCAATAGTGGAAGCTGTTTTCATGGGATAAGAAGATTGATCTCTCTTCACACACTGAAAAATGTACATTTTCATTATTCAGAAAGAATAACTATGAACAATGACCCTACTAAATCCAATTCCATATTTTGTTGTGCTGCCTGAATTAATAATTCCTACACTTTTTTGCAGGGGAAAGCTTAGGAGGCACCAGCAGGAAACAAAAGTGTGGATAGTGCTTATCCATCATTGTGGCTTAATGCAATGAGAGCCAGGATAGGGAGTCCCTCATTCATCCACTTGCTCGAAGTCTGAGAGGGGGAAAAAATAAACTTTTACAAGGACATGTGATGAGAGAAACATCCCAACTAAAACATACCCCAGGGGAAAGACTTGGACGCCTTTGATAGCAGCTCAGGAGAAACACCTGCTCATTCACAGCAGTGGACAAAACAGAACAATGTTCAGATCATTAAGATATGGAATGGAGCATAACATGTTTGGGAATTTGTTAAGTTTCGGTCACCCAGGGCTGGAAGCTGAAGCCAGGCAAATTCCAGCTCGAAATTAGGGCCAAATATTTAGCAGTGAGAGTGTTTAACCATTGTATGTTTCGGTTTCCACCAAGATGGTTGGTGGTGTTTGGACACCTGAAATAGAGAATGCCAGTGAAAATGGGGTAGATTCATCTACTAAAATAAGGAAAGAACAAGGTAAAAGTTACTTGGACAAGTTAGATGTCTTCAAGTCACCAGGGCCTGACTAAATGCAACCTAGAATACTCTGAGGGAACTAACTGAGGAGATATCTGAGCCATTAGGGTTAAGCTCTCCTCACACCTTCTTTGGGTAATCTTAATTATCACTTCAAAAAGTTTTTTGCTCCTGCTGATGATAACTCATCTCAATTGATTAGACTTTTCCTGTTGTTATGCATACTTCCACCTTTTCATGTTCTCTGTATGTATAAATATCTCCTGTCTGTGTGTTCCATTCTATGCATCTGAAGAAGTGAGCTGTAGCTCACGAAAGCTCATGCTAAAATAAATTTGTTAGTCTCTAAGGTGCCACAAGTACTCCTGTTCTTTTTGCGGATACAGACTAACACGGCTGCTACTCTCAGACCACAAACTTACTCTCTATCCCACCACACCCACATTTGACAGGGTTTGTCAATCAGGTGAGCTCCTCAGCAAGAGATGGTACCTGTGAATTCTGAGATGGAAGTGTCCTCCTTAGGAATCACCCTCAGGTATCCATGACCCACACCTCTCTTAAACCAACATCTGCAGCAGCATCTCATACTGAGAGCCGACAAACAATGTGTACAGTTCCTAATATAGCTCTGTGTAATCCCAGTAGAGTTCTCTCAGCTTCTAGAGGAGAAGGCAGGATCTGAGTGTAAACAGGCTGTAGATAAGCAACTCTCCACTTCCATGCTAATTATCCAGCTTTAGGAGTAAACAGCAATTAAGGAACCTTCCCAAAGGGAGATGAAAACTCGAGGGTTTTGTGCTGAGTCAGAGAGGAGTTGGCTGCTCTGTACATTTGTGTGTCTGTATTTAAAAATTATAGTTGATGAGAAAGAAAATTAGGGAAAATCCCTAATTCTCAGGATAGATGGGTAGATAGTAGACAGAGAGGTCTGAAGTAAGTTGACTAAGATGAGAAACAAGTAGTTAGAATAAACATATGGGGCTGTCGCTGAGGGATCAGAGATCAGTACATTTCATCAGTAACGATCATTATATTGTGTAGCACCTTTCATTGGCGTATCTTCAAAACACCTAGCAAAGAAAAGTCACTATGAACATTCCCCATTTCACCGATCTGTAAACTGAGGCACAGGGAGACATGACTTGTCCAAGGTCACACAGACACTGACTGACAGAACCCAAGTGTCCTGACTTCCATTCCATATCCACGGTCTCTCTGTCAGTAAGTGACCACATGACAACAGGGCAATGGACTCCCAGTCTTGCAGGGCCTGTTCACTGGGGCAGAGGAAGGAATTCCCTGGGGACCGCCGAGCCCTCTGGCATGCCTATCTTGGCCCCCCCCCTCACACTGTGTGGCTGTGACAAGCTGCAATCCTCTCAGGTCTTGCACTTACACAGCTATACACAGACAGGAACACACCCAGCTCCAGGTACATGAATGCTTTCACTAGCCAGCCATGAACTAATAATGCAGAGGCTCCAGCCAGCTCCCCCCGGCTCCCCAGCCTAGGACTTAAGAGCTGTTCCATTTGCCCTAGCCAAAAGCCTGACCAGTGTCAGTTTATTTCCCAGTCTGCCCCTCCCTCAATGTGGAGAGGACAAAACATCAGCCTGAGCAGATTTCCCTTTAAAGCAACATCCTGTAGTAAGGAAAACAATATAAACCAGATTTATTAATTACAGAAAGATCGATTGTTTACGTGATTATAAGTAACAGTGTAAAGAACAACGTTGAAATCTGGGAAATAAACAAAACCACAATCTAAGTTCTATACACTAGACAGGCTTTGAATCAAACAGTGTGTCACCCTGATGGTACAAACAATCCACCAATCTTCCATACACAGGCCAGAAATCCCTTCAGCCTGGGACCACAGCCCCAGTCCAGTCCCAGGTTCTAACATCTTTCGTGTTGAGTTGTTTGGGGAGTGAGGCCAAGTGATGTTGTCGCTTCCACATTTTATAGCTTCTGCCAGGTAGAGGGAGCTTCATTATTCCAAGCAAAAGCCCCCAGCACAGTTAATGGAAAAGTCGAGACACAAGATGGAGTCCAGAGTACAGGAGCTGGTCACATGCCCTTCCTGCTTTCAGAACGTTAGGAATAAAAATGATACATGTATACAAATACATCAGTATTTTATATACTGTATAAAATTCACATCATAATCATAACACCAAGGGAAATATGGGGCTGCCAGGGTGTTGCTTTGGGGCACAAAATGTCACACTTCTCCCGTTATTTCACTGCAGGACTGTCAGTCACTGGCTGATGCAGAGGCAGTGTGTTCAAGGCTCTCTTTACTTTGTGACCATTCAAGTGTTACAAGTGTTACAAACATTGTCGTGTTATCCACAGGTGTTCTCCCAAACTTATATGTAACTTTCAACACTTTGGAGATGAGCCTAGTGATCTCAAAAGTCAGCCAATGTATGTACGGCATCTTGTTGATTACTCCTAGTATGTCCAAAAGCTTTCCCCCAAAATCATTCCTGCTTCACCTTTTCATAGGTTTACCATCAGTGCTAAATTTTTTTTGTCATAAGCTTTTCCATTAGCAACTAACTTTCCATCATGATACCAATGAGAGTAAATATTTATTATGGCTAGGCGTTTCCAGGTATATTTAATACACCACAGTGTGGTTTTTTGAAATTGCATTTTGGCTTTCAGCTACTTCCTGAACCTTAACATCTGGTTAGTTACTGGCTTTCCTTTCCCCTCGGTGTCCCCTTCAGTGGGGATCTCAGTTCGAGGTCGTCATTAAGTACTAGGTATTCAAGGGTCTGATCATTTCACGATGCAAGAGAACTTTGCATGTTGTCCAACCCTCACTGAACCTACCTTCCAGCCCAGGGTTATGCCCGTGGAAAAAGTCCACACCCCCATTGGGGTTTCCCTGTGATGCCCACTCCATACATTTTTCCTAGAGGGTTGTGACGGTGATCAGTGCTCTCTGGGCAAAGCGTTGTGCCTTCTCCCAGCAGCCCTTTCATGGCCTCTTTCTGTGTCTTACCAGCCCAGAGAATTTCCTCCTCCCCTCTGACAGGAGGGTCATTATCATTTTCACAGACAACAATTTATTCAGTCAGATCTACATCCTCTCTTAAAGCTGGGGGGAGAGGTAGATATGCTGGGGGGTAGGGATATGGTCCAGAGTGACCTAGAGAAAATGGAGGATTGGGCCAGAAGAAATCTGACGAGGTTCAACAAGGACAAGTACAGAGTCCTGAAATTAGGATGGAAGACTCCCATGCACCTCTACAGGCTGGGGACAGTGTGGCTAAGCAGTATTTCTGCAGAAAAGGACCTGGGGATTAGAGTGGACGAGAAGCTGGGTATGAGTCGACAATGTGTCCTTGTTACTGAGAAGGCTACCGGCATATTGGGCTGCATTAGTTGGAGCATTGCCAGCAGAGCAAGGGAAGTGATAATTCCCCTCTAACACTACAGAAAGAAGAGAACAAATAGGATAGAGTCCAGCAAATGGCAACAAAAATGATTAGGGGGCTGGGGGCACATAACTTATGAGGAGAGGCTGAGAGAAGTTGGCTTGTTTAGTCTGCAGTAGAAAAGATTGAGTGGAGATTTGATAGCTGCCTTCAACTATCTGTATGTGTGTGTGGGGGGTTCTAATGAGGATGGAGCTCAGCTGTTCTCAGTGGTGGTAGATGACAGAAGAAGGAGCAATGATCTCAAGTTAGAGTGTGGCACGTCTAGGATGGATACTAGGAAACACCTTTTCACTAGGAGGGGGGTGAAGCACTGGAATGGGTTACGTAGGAGGGTGGTAGAATCGCCATTCCTGGATGTTTTTAAGGCCTGTATTGACAAACTTCTGGCTGGGATGATTTAGTTGGTGTTGGTCCTGCTATGAGCATTGGGTTGGACTAGATACCTCCTGAGGTCATTTCGAACCCTAATTTTCTGTGATTCTATGATTCTAAAGAGACAGTTCATTTTCACAAGCACACCATAGAGCTGGATTGGGGTACCCTCTGTCACTCCTCTCTCAATCCCTAAGAGGTCAGTTGTGTGACTGATCCCCTCCAGGAGGCCAGTGACAAAATCCCCTCTCAAAACTTGAGTCACAGGCTGAGTGCCTGGATGCACAGATGCTGAATCAGCCATTCTGTCCTGGGCATCCTCTCCCAGGTCACCGGTGAGGAGACATTCCTGTAATCCCACTATTCCTTTCCCAGATTCCCCCTCTGCTCCCCTCCCCAAGACACATACCCCTTGGCTCTCTCGGGTGGGATCTGTCCCCTGTTCAGTTGTGAGGGGCTCACAGCTAACAGACTGGACAGCTGTCTCACTGAGAGGCGCTACTCTCCCCTCCCTTCCTGAGGTGCTGTTGCCTCCTGCTGCAGTGTTAAAGGAAGTCTCACCCACCTCCCCAGCGATTTCTTGTATTCCATCACCCTTCTCTGTGCTCCCCTCTGGGACACATCTTCCTATGCTTCCTAGCAATGGGTATCTCCCTCGTTTAGCTGTAAATTGGACATTTTCTCCCTGACAGGTAATACACACTTCTCCCTCCCCGAGGAGACTCTGCCTTCAGCTGCAGTGGAGGAGCTGGTCTCAGCCACCCCAGCTCTTGGGACCCTGCAGCTTCCCCCTGCTGCAGAGGAATCAAGGAGACTCAGTCTCATTCCTTCAGCAGCTCCTGGGACATTCCCTCTTTCCCTCTGAGGTTCCAGCAGAACGATCCTTGTTGTAGGCAGACACTTTAACAGCCTAAGCGACATGAAAAATGTCATTACCAATTAGCATATCAATAGGGTTATCGTCTAGTACCCCAGGGATGGCCAACCTCTGGCTCTGGAGCCACATGCGGCTCTTAAGGAGTTAATATGCAGCTCCATGTGTAGGCTCCAACTCCCAGGCGGGAGCTACAGGGGCCAACTTTCCAATGTACCACAGGATGCTAACTGCTCAACCCCTGGCTCAGCCACAGGATCTGTCCCCACTTCCCCCTTCCTGCCTCCTCCCCTGAACCTGCCATGACCTTGCTCCTCCCTATCCCCAGAGCCTCCTGCACGCCACGAACCAGCTGGGAGCAGAGACAGGGATGATGGGGGAGCGGCTGACGTATTACTGTGTCTCTGTAACTATGGAAAATTCTGGCTCCTTCTCAGGCTCAGCTTGGCCACACCAGTACTACCCACACTGATAATGCAGCGTCCCAACACACATTTTGTATGTGCACTTGAGCCGAAAGCACAAGGATTTTTGGACCTCCTCTACTAGAAGCTCTGCCATCTGTCCTGGCAATATGTCAACTTCTTCCTCTATACCCTGCTAACCTCAGAAATGTCTGCCCCTGTATCTTCCCACCTAAGGTTTTCCCTGTAATTAATGCTAACATCCTTGGTGTGCTTCATGTATGATTGTGTAGAGGATAATTTTACAAACACAGAATTATAAGTGACAGGTGACCGAGGAGTTTCTGGGCATTTATTCCTCATGTTGTAAGGGGAATTACAATGATAGCATCTTCAGGACTCTTTTGATTGGGGGAGGGATAGCTCTGTGGTTTGAGCATTAACTTGCTAAACCTAGGGTTTTAAGCTCAATCCTTGATTAAACTACTTAGAGAGCTGGGGCAAAAATTGGTCCTGCTAGTGAAAGCAGCAGGCTGGACTCAATGACCTTTCAAGGTCCATTGCAGTTCTAGGAGATGGGTATATCTCCAATTATTATTATTTTACAGGAGATTTGAGTGGAGGATTAGAGGAATGGGATAAAAGAGAACCCTGCTTTCCAAAAAAATTATACCCCTTTCCCTATGGTTTATTTACAACAGATGCTCATGTCTGCTCGAAATCATCTGCTAGAGAAGCCATCTCATCCACAGTTTTCACTTTTTGTCCCATTGACACAGTTTTACATCATCTGTACATACGTTTAAGAAATACTCCTGAGCAACATGGTCAAACATTCCTTCAAACTGGTAACACCTTTCCTTCCGTTAGCATTAATTAGCATGAGTGAAACCCCAACCGAAAGACTGGACTTAGCCCTCATGAAATCCTGACAAGGCGGCCGATGCGACTTCCAGCAGCGCCTCCTCTGACCCTTGCCCAAATGGACATTCATTTGATGGATGATACAATGCTTAACTGTCAGGCATTAATGAAATGTGTTAGGTCTCTTTATTCACAGGTGAAAGAGGCACTACCTAGGGCTCCTGAGCAGCCTTGTCATTAACTGGAACCACGGGTCCATCAATGAAAGACCGTTCTAACCTCGTGCTGGAAAGGCCCTTATCAAGTTTTGCTGACTACCAACACTGCTGTGAAGTGTCAGTGCCTGACTGCCTGGACCCACGCTTCTCACTGCAAAAAGGCCCCACCGCCTCAAGATGATGCAGCTCTGACTACTGATCAACCTCTCTCTTTCTGATACCTCTTTCTCTCCTGGACAATGGGAAACAAAGTCAAGGTGAAGTGCTAGTAACCTCTCCCTTGTCCACTAACAGAACCATCATCTAGCACGCATCTGTTAAAGATACCAAACCACTACAGGGTGACATGCTAGTAACCTCTCCCCTGAGTGATCCTGCACCACAACTATACCGGGAAAGAAGAAGGAACACTCACTCTGCCAAAACTGCCAAGATCCATGGATTCCTGACTACAAAAGACATTAAGAATTGGCCCTGGTGGAGGAGACGGAGTATTGTCTCCAGGGAGGAATTTGGAGGGACCGTGATTGGGAGTGTGGGGTTGAGTGGTGGGCTGGGCTTGTTATACCAATATAATAAAAACCATCAGGATCCTATTAAGAGAGATAAGGCAAAGATGCCACATTTATTGTAAATATAATAATAAAGCAAAAGATAAAAGCAAACAATGTTGTTTAACTACTTATTCTTATCACTACTTATTCATTATACACACACACACACACACACACACACACACATATATATATATATATTCATTCACACAATCATTCATTCAGGTTCTGAATAGGTGTTATAGTTACCAGCCTAGAAGTTGCTCATGCCAAGTTACTGGCCAGGTATCTTGGTCATGAGGATGGAGCTGAGTTTGTGTCAGATGCACCTGATGCTCCTGGAGGCTGGCAGCAGAACCATAGACTCAAAGTCGTCAGTTTTTAGAGTCCATTTTTATAGGAATTAATTCCTATGTTGGTCTATGGGAACCGTTTCATCCTGCTGTTGTTGGCTCAATCAGCAGAGGGCACATTCCTGGTGGCTCCACGTTGTCTAAAGTGGCACATTCCTTCCAGGTGTTTGGGGTGGATCCCAGTTTACCCTCCGGGGGTGTCTGGTGATCCACTTGACACATTCTTCGGCCGATGGATCCTTTCCAGGCTGGTACCTCCCTAAGCATTCATGTACATCAAACATTCATCAACATACATTCCATATCTTAACCATATTTTAATTTACTGTCTCCACCACTTTTGGGGTGTGTGTTAATTCCTATGAGAATCCAGGCACTGTAATCACAGAGGATGGGAGTCTGTTTGTTTACATTGTATCAATTACAGCTTAAGGCTAGCATAGTGTTTACTTCAAGGACAAAGTCAATTAACTTGTTCGTATGTTTTACATAGTAATAGAGTGTCTTTCACAGGACAGATACAATCAGTGTTTTCTGCAGACAGGAGCCCACAAGTCCCAACAGAAGAACTAAAAGACCTCTGCACTTGGTGAAACTGGGGAGTCACTGTCACTTGGGGGAATCACTGTTAGTACATTCTTTAATATCCCTACAGGCTAGGCTCTGCACTTATGGACAAGTACCATTAGACTGTACTGCCCTGCCTAATTGGCTTTCAAATGATGAATACCAAAAGTGCCTTGTTGCAATGGACATTGCCCCCACCAGCTCCTCCACAACCACTACCACCACTGTAACTTACCCAAATATCAACAATCCCATATATTCAGATGGGACTCAATGGCCAAGGCCTTCACACCTTAATGATTTATTTAAATATTGTTTGGAAAAATTATTTTTTAAGGTTCAGAGTATCCCATACAAGCGAAAGACAGAGTGGAAAACAGATGGGTCAGTAGAGATTGAAGTGTATGAGATCACTACAAAAAAGCTTGAAGAATTCGTCATTGAGATTAGTGGGTTTCAACGTTGACATGATGGCCGTTCCTAGAGCCTGCAATATATTGGAAAGAAGGGGTCCTCATTGTTATTTGGTTAGCAGAGCAAAGGGCATGGGTATTCTCAAGAAAGAAAAGAGTTTTGAGTGAATGCCTGTGGGATGGTGCCAATAGTGCAGCAGCAATTTGGACTCTTTACAAGGGCCAACAGCACGAGGAAAAACTAGGGTAGCTGGAGAAAGTCATGGGACTTATTACTGGAGTACAGCCAGCCCACGTACAGGCTGGAATCAGTGAATTGCAGGTTATCTCCACCCTCAGCTCCATAACCCAGGAATTGCTAACAAGGAGGGTACTTAACATCATTGAAGCAGAGAAGATATTGCAGTGAGATTTGGCCTGCTCAGAGATTCAGAATTTCCTGAATGACCAGCTGATGGCCATTCAGAGTGATCTTGAGCCTCAGACTTGGCCCACTGCCCCTACAAATGCCTCGGGGATGCCATCTGAATTGTGGCCTTGGAGACATACTTGGAAGGTTTCATGGTAGAAATGCAGACACTTGCAGTGCTGCTTCAAAGCGTACGGGCCGGTTGGAGGGGTGTGGGCTCCCACAAACCGAATCCTGCTGGGTCTGTGGGGAGGATGCATGTGAGATTGGGTAATTCACCGTGATGTTTGGGAAATTAAATCACCTGCTGAGCCTAGCCGATTTATACTCCGTGCTCCTGGAAAAACACCCGATATTTGGATAGGGATAGGAAGCCAATGGACACTCTGGCATCTAGAACCCCCGCAGCTTCAATGTGTACAAAAATTGAAAAAAGGAGAGGTTGTCATGGTTCATGACATTTGTTGCGAAAATATGGGACTATGTACTACCCCGGCAGGGCACCCGATCTTTCAGGCTAATGATAGATAGAACTCTAATACATTAGTAAAACATGATTTCCATTTACAGGAACCATGTTGACTTTTGCCGAACAATTTATGTTCGTCTATGTGTCTGACAATTTTATTCTTTACTATTGTTTCAACTAATTTGCCTGGTACTGATGTTAAACTTACCCATCTGTAATTGCTTGGCTCACCTCTAGAGCCTTTTTAAAATATTGGTGTCACATGAGCTATCTTCCAGTCACTGGGTACAGAAGCTGATTTAAAGGGTAGGTTACAAACCATACTTGGTAATTCCCCAAGTGGCCCCTCCCTGAATGTTTGTTTAAATCAGTTGGTGGTGGCAGCAATACCGTCCAAGGACAAGGAAAGAATTTGTACCTTGGGGAAGTTTTTAACCTAAGATGGTGGAATATAAGCTCATGGGGTCTTTCATGTGGGTCCCCACATCTGTACCCCGGTTCAGAGTGGGGAGGGAACCCTGACAGTACCCTACATCAGAAAGAATGGAGAACTCCTGGCAACATGGAAAACTACCCTAGAGCCTCTGGTGTTCAATGCTGAAAGATGGTTGGCTTCATTCTTAGGGCTGAGGAGGATCCTCGTGGGCAGGAGGATCCCCAGCTGGCCTTGCAACAATCGCTGACCAACCTGGAAAGTTTGTCACAGAAGTTGCTGGCCCACCAGTAGACCAAGATGTCCTCCCTCTCAGTTCCCCTCCACTCCTCCAAAACAGACCTTGTGGCCGAGAAAAGGAGATAGAAGTCTCCCCAATGCTGTAGAAGGAATTTCACCTTACCTGTGAAATCGCAGGTGTTCACCAGAAACGGTCATGCTCATCCAGCAGCACAGTGGGGGATGGTGTCATGGACTTATGATGATTTTCTGGCTGGGCCCCTGTTATGACCCTGTGGCCCATAGAGATGGGCAAAGAGAGAGCAGACCACTGGTTTGGTGACTGTAGCGGTGGTGCCGCAGAAAAGGAAACGGAACTGGAGGGAAGAGAGCAGCCCCATAACGGTCATGGAAGGGAGACAAAAAACCTCCCCCTGATGTTCATTCAAGGACAGGGAAAAAGGAAGCAACCCCTGGACGGCAGCAGTATGGAAGATGGAGAGGACAAAAATGAATAGCATTTCTCTCCACATTCCCCCCAACAGCTCCTGCCTCCGCTCTGTGGCTGTGGCTGGGGCAGCCTGAACTGAGGGGCTCTTCTGCTGCTGCAGCCAGGGCCCTTCCCTTCCCCCGGTGACTTCTACTATGGCTGGAAGCTTGAACTCCTGCCAGATGAAGCTGAGGCAGTCTCAGCTCAGGACTTCTGCTCTCTTCTGCCCAGCTTCTCCACATGAATCACAGGCTGATTGCCATGTTCTGTTCAATCCCTCTGACACACCTGGCACTGAGCCCTGTCAGAAGAGAGGCTACTGGGCTACATGGAACACTGGCTTTACCCAGTACGGCCATTCTGATCTTCTTCTTTAGACCTCAGATGTATCTGCCTCCTGCTGTAACAAATTATTCCCCACTCCCTTCCCAGAGCTGAGACATATCACAGGAGTCTCTCTCTGCACAGAGTTAGTAACAAAGTAAGAATAAACATTAAAATGTTAACACTCAACACCTTAAATGACTTGCCAAAAGTTGTGAGAACACATTGGTTTTAGAGATGACTGGGTCGCAGCTGAGAAGGCAGGGAGGAGACAGAAGCAAGTGACTGGGGCAGGACCTTGGGGAGAAGACACACAGCAGGGTCGAGGCCTGACAAAAGAGATGGGGCAAAATTGCAATTCCAGGGATCCAACTACCAGCAATTAGAAAGGTGGCAACCCAGTCTAGTGTACATAGATAGGCTTTCCAGTTCATCACATTAACACAGCAGAGTAAGGACAGGAAAAGTTTTAATGTCTCTCTGTCTGTCCAGTAAGTGATTCAGGGAGGAGCCACCACACCATGGACCAACCAGCTTAATTTATGAGCCAGAGCACAAGGAGAAAACATTTAGGCCCCCTTATGAGTAAAGAGCTGGAGCAGCCTGCCCCGGATCTGCTTGGTCCTCACCCCATAAATGATGGGGTGTATCATGGGGGGCACCAGCTGGTACACACTGGTAATAAGAATGAGGAAATGTATTGGCACATTGTGGCCAAACCGCTGAATGAGAGAAGAGAATAAATCTGGGATGTACAAAGCTGAGATGGCACAAAGATGAGAGATGCAGGTCCCAAAAGTTTTGAGCCGGGCATCCTTTGTGGGCAGGCGGAAGATGGCCCGGAGGATCAGAGTATAGGACACGGCCATAAAAAACACATCCATTCCGATCGCAGAGAGAAGATCAAACAGTCCATAGTAACTATTGACGCGGATGTCAGCGCAGGCCAGCTTCACCACGGCCATATGCTCACAATAGAAGTGGGGGATGACATTGGTTCTGCAATATGGCCACTGCCTCACCAGGAAGGGATAGGGTAATGTGAGTATGCCACTGCGCAGCATCACAGCCAGGCCTATCTTGGCCACAACAGAGTTTGTCAGGATGGTGGAATGTCTCAGAGGATGGCAGATGGCCACGTAGCGATCAAAGGCCATGGCCACGAGGATTCCAGACTCCATCCCTGAGAAGCAGTAAACGAAGTACATCTGGGTGAGGCAGGCACCGAAACTGATCTCCCTGGAATTGAACCAGAAGATGCTCAGCATTTTCGGTATGGTGGATGTGGACATGACCAGGTCGGTGATGGCCAGCATGCAGAGGAAATAGAACACGGGCCCATGGAGGCTTGGCTCCCTCTTCACAATGAACAGGATAGTGAAGTTCCCCAACACAGCTATGGCGTACACAGCACAGAAGGGAATGGAGAGCCAGACATGGGCTGCCTCTAGGCCAGGAATGCCCAGCAGGATGAAGGTGGAGGGGTTGGTGAAGTAAGTTGTGTTAGAATCTGACATGGCGTAGGGAAGAAAGTGTCAAACTCTGAGGCTTAAGGGTGTCTTCTGCATTTAGCGTATGCTCCCCATACTTTCTGTGTGTTCCCAGTAGAAATGCCTGAATGGAGAGACAATGTTAATATGAGACTGTGAATGCATTAGCGGAAGCTGTTTTCATGGGATAAGAAGATTGATCTCTCTTCACAAACTGAAAAATTTACATTTTCATTATTCAGAGAGAATAACTATGAACAATGACCCTACTAAATCCAATTCCATATTTTTTTGTGTTCCCTGAATTAATAATTCCTATACTTTTTTTCAGGGGGAAGCTTAAGAGGCACGAGCCGGAAACACAAGTGTGGATAATGCTTATCCATCATTGTGGCTTAATGCAATGAGAGCCAGGATAGGGAGTCCCCCATTTATCCACTTGCTCAAAGTCTGAGAGGGGGAAAAATAAACTTTTACAAGGACATGTGCTGAGAGAAACATCCCAACTAGAACATATCTCAGGAGAAAGACCTGGATGCCACTGACAGCAGCTCAGGAGAATCACCTACTCATTCACAGAAGTGGACAAAACAAAACAATGTTCAGATCATTAAGATATGGGATGGAGCATAACATGTTTGGGAATGTGCTCAGTTTCAGTCACCCAGTCTCTATTAAGGATAGAAACGTCTGGGACACTTTATTTTTCAAAAGGGACAAAGATGAGGACATATGACATAGGAGAGGAAAATAAAAAATATGAAACTGAATTACATTCATATGGACAGTTCCCAACCAATACTATCTATAGACAGAACTCCAAGAGGACTAATTCCCCAAAGCTGACAAAAATTGTCATCAAAACTGACTGGGAGGAAAACTTTAGGCAGAAATAATATGAAAGAATATTGGTATTTCTTTGATTACACCTCATTAGATAGTGGAAAACTCATGATTCCAGTCAACAAAGTGAAAAACTTTGGATGAAAACTCAGTTTCATGGTAAAGTGAAGGCAGCAATTAGGGAGAGGGAAGAAATATGTAACAAAGAGGAAAAAGGGAAAATAGCTGGCCAAGAATAGAAATCGGAAGTTAAGAAAATTGATAAAGAAAGTTAAGACATCTGGGAAAACTCCATGTGTGGCATTGCTATGAATCACATAAAGGAGGTTATTAATTATATTAAGAATAAAAAATTAAATCCTAGAAAGGATTTATGTCAATTCTTGTGTTATATATAAAGTATTAAAAAATAAAGGGAAAGGGTTTTATATATATATATACAAATAAAACCCTTTCCTTTTATTTCTTAACCTTGTCAATTTATTTCTTAACCTTGTCAATTCTTATATATATATATATATATATATATATATATATATATAAACACTTTCCCTTTATTTTTAATGCTTTATATATAACACAGGAATTGTATATATATAAGAATTGACAAGGTTAAGAAACAATGGAAAAGCTGGTATGGGATCAGTTAAAAAAAAAGTCTAGAAATGTAAGTAATGCCAGTCACCAATTTAAACAGATTTTTGCAAATAAACCTTATTTCATTCTTTTATGAAAGTACACATTGGCTGACCAAGGGAACAGTGCTGATGAAATGAACCTTGATTTCTCAGAGTCATTTGATTTAGTAGTGGAAAACACTGAGTTGGTGAGTTGGAGCAGGGGGAAGGATTTTACCTCTGCATGTGGAATTGGTGAAGTAAATTGCATCCAGTTCTGGGGTCCACATATGAAAAAAGATGTTGAAAACTTGGAGACGGTGCAGAAAAGAGCCACAAAAATGATTGGAGGATCATTAGACTTGAGAAAAAGGTGGATCATTGGACTTGAATGCGTATATCTCTTTAACTTATCAAAAAGATTATCAAGTGGAGACTTTCATGGGGAGAAAATTATGGGTAATAATGGGCTCTATAATCTAGCAGACAAAGGCTGAACAAGACCAAAGGGCTGGAAGCTGAAGCCAGGCAAATTCCAGCTCGAAATTGGGCCAAATATTTAGCAGTGAGGGTGTATAACCATTGTTTGTTTCGGTTTCCACCAAGATGGTTGGTGGTGTTTGGACACCTGAAATAGAGAATGCCAGTGAAAATGGGGTAGAATCATCTAGTAAAATAAGGAAAGAACAAGGTAAAAGTTACTTGGACAAGTTAGATGTCTTCAAGTCACCAGGGCCTGACTAAATGCATCCTAGAATACTCTGATGGAACTAACTGAGGAGATATCTGAGCCATTAGCTATTATCTTTGAGAAGTCATGGGAGACAGGTGAGATTCCAGAAGACTGGAAAAGAACACATATAGACATATAGTGTCTATGTATAAAGAGGGAAATAAGGGAAACCCAGGCTATTACAGACCAGTAAGCTTAACTTTGGTACCAGGGAAGATAATGGAGCAAATAATCATGCAATCAATTTGCAAACATCTAGAAGATAATAAAGTGATAAGTGATAGTCAGCATGGATTCAACAAGCCCTGTGGATGTAGGGAAGCAGTAGTTGTGGCATATATAGACATTAGTATAGCTTTCGATACAGTCTCGCATGATCTTCTCATTCATGAACTAGTGAAATACAACCTAGATGGAGCTACTATAAGTTGTGTGCATAACTCGTTGAAAAAAATGCTCCCAGAGAGTAGTTATCAATGGCTCACAGTCAGGCTCAAAGGGCGTAACAAGTGGGGTTCCACAGGGATCAGTTCTGGGTCCGGTTCTTTTCAATGTCTTCAGCAATGATTCAGATCATGGCATAGAGTGTAACCTTGTTAAATTTGCAGATGATAATAAGTTGAGAGGGGTTGCAAGTCTTCAGCGAATCAGATAAACTTTCAAACTGATCTGGAAAAACTGGAGAAAAGGATGATTAATGGTCTTGAAAACACGATCTATGAGGAAAGACTGGAAGATCTAGGTTTGTTTAGTCTAAATAAGAGAAGACTGAGGCGATAAATGATAAGAGTTTTAATGTTTGTTACAAGGAGGGAGAAAAAGTGTTCTCCTTAACCTGTGAAGAGAAGACAAGAAGCAATGGACTTAAATTGCAGCAAGGGTGATTTAGATTGGACATTAGGAAAAATGTTTCAAAAAAGGCAAATACTATGTTGTGTTATATTGGCAGAAGTATAACATGCAAGTCATAGTACATGATAATATTCCTCTACTAGGTGTGGGATAGGTGTCAATTGGAGAAATGTGTCAAATTTTGCTCACCAAGGTATAGAAAGGATGTAGAGAATCTGGAAAGCATCCATAAGCAAGTAACAAATGTTATGCAAGGGATGGAATGCAAACTGTATGAGCAACCCTAAGAAACCAAGATGTTTACTTGAAAAAGAGGAGATTACTGGGGGACAGGATAGTGGTTTTCAAATACTTGAAAGGCTACCATAAAAAGGTGGAGGAAAGTTTTTCTGTTTTACCACAGAGGGGCAGGACAAGAGGCAATGGGTTAAAATTCCAGCATAGCAGATTTAAATTACATTTCAGAAAAATCTTCCTAACTTTAACTACAGGAGGCAAATGGAACAGACTCCCAGAGAAGTCATGGAAGCACCTTCCGGGGAGGTTTTCCAAGACAAAACAAATTCTTCATCTTGTCAGGGGATAGACCAGCTGTCCTTTGCGTTCCCTTATAACTCTATGGCTCTATCATTCTATGATGTAAAATCCTAGTGTTTTACAGGGGATCAGACTGGATGATCACATGGTCCCTTCTGATATTAAACCCTATGGATCTATTGATAAAGAAAGTAGATCAGGCATTTATATTTAATGTGTCTCATAACATGAACAAGGGAACATTTAATTAAATTGAAAGACTGAACATATAACATTGAGAAAAGGTAATTGCTACCATAATTCCTATTTGGCCTATAGAATTCCTTGCTACCACCATTATTGGAGCAAAGAGCATAGAAGAATGGGATTCACAAATAGATTGGCCATTATAGGTGCTGCTGGTGGCATCACTTGTGGTTAAGTCTGTCTGACACCTTCATTAGAAGACCTCATTTCCAGTTGCTTATAAGTTTGCCAAATTGTTGGTGTTTGGACTGAACTTTCTTCTGCTGGGTGTCTGCATGGAGTAGAATTGTTTTATTGGAAAGTTTCAGGCCTAACAATTCAGCTGAGTTCTCGAATGAAACTAGGAGAAAGTATGTGTTACCCATGTTGAAAAATTCTCATTATTGTTCTAGTGAGGAGCCCTAGCACCTCCAAGCTTTGCAGCTGATAAGAGTCAGGTAACAGCCCCTGTCCCTCTGCCCCATTAACAGACAGAGCCCTGAAATACAAGAGGAGCGTGTGACAGGGTCTGTGCATTAACATACAGTTGGCTCCTGACATCTGTACTCAGCTCTTGCTCCAAGGGGAGTTTTGCCTCTCTTGGGCCTGAGGAAAGCAAGGGCCGTAGTCTCAGAATCTGGCCTTGTACTGCACATCCACTAATAATTTATATACTGAAGGATTCACTGTGCCACTGAAATGCACCTCCGTGGTGCTGGAGTCCATCAGGCAGGATGATCAGGGGTGCACAGAAAAGAGTGAGATTTTGGCCAGTGATTCTTTGGCAAACTCATCACTTATGGCAAGGGCCCTGGGATGTTTCATGGTTGTGCAGAGTGAATAAGACCACAGACTTACTCTCTATCCCACCACACCCACATTTCACAGAGTTTGCCGATAAGGTGAGCTCCTCAGCAAGAGATGGGTACCTGTGAATTCTGAGACGGAAGTGTCCTCCTTAGGAATCACCCTCAGGTATTCATGAGACACACCTCTTTTAAACCAGCATCTGCAGCAGCATCTCACGCCGAGAGCCTACAAACGATGTGAACAGTTCCTAATATAGCTCTGTTTAATCCCAGTGAGGTTCTCTCAGCCCCTAGAGAAGAAGGAAGGATCTGAGTGTAAACAGGCTGCAGATTAGCAACTCTCCACTTCCATGCTAATTATCCAGCTTTAGGAGTAAACAGCAATTAAGGAACCTTCCCAAAGGGAGATGAGAACTCTGGGGCTCTGTGCTGAGTCAGAGAGGAGTTGGCAGCTCTGTACATTTGTGTGTCTGTATTTAAAAATTATAGTTGATGAGAAAGAAAATTAGGGAAAATGCCTAATTCTCAGGATAGATGGGTAGATAGTAGACAGAGTGATCCCAAGTAAGTTGACTAAGATGAGACACAAATAGTTAGAATAAACAGATGGGGCTGTCGCTGAGGGATCAGAGATCAGTACATTTCATCAATAACTATCCTTATACTGTGCAGCACCTTTGATTGATGTATCTTCAAAACACCTAGCAAAGAAAAGTCACTATGAACATTCCCCATTTCACCGATCTGTAAACTGAGGCACGGGGAGACATGACTTTCCAAGGTCACACAGACACTGACTGACAGAACCCAAGTGTCCTGACTTCCCTTCCATAACCACGGTCTCTCTGTCAGTAAGTGACCACATGACAACAGGGAAAGGGACTCCCAGTCTTGCAGGGCCTGTTCACTGGGGCAGAAGAAGGAATTCCCTGGGGACCGCCGAGCCCTGTGACATGCCAATCTGGGCCCTGTCTCAGACTGTGAGGCTGTGACAAGCTGCAATCCTATCAGGTCTTGTGCTTACCCAGCTATACACAGAGAGGGACACACCCAGCTGCAGGTACATGAATGCTTTCACTAGCCAGCTGTGAAAAAACAATGGAGAGTCTCCAACCAGTTCCCCTCAGCTCCCCAGCCTAGGACCCAAGAACTGTACCGTCTTGCCTTGGCCAAAAGCCTGAGCGGTATAAATTTATTTACCAGTCTGCCCCTCCCTCAATGTGGAGAGGACAATACATCAGCCTGAGCAGATTTCCCTTTTACGTTTCAAACAGCATCCTGTATTAAGGAAAGCAATATAAACCAGATTTATTAATTACAGAAAGATCGATTGTTGAAGTGATTATAAGTAAATAACAAAGTTGAAATCTGGGAAATAAAACCACAATCTAAGTTCTATACACTAGACAGGCTTTTAATCAGTGTGTCACCCTGATGGTACAAACAATCCACCAATCTTCCATGCACAGGCTGGAAATCCCTTCAGCCTGGGGCCACAGCCCCAATTCAGTCCCAGGTTCTAACGTCTTTCATGTTGAGTTGTTTGGGGAGTGAGGCCAAGTGATGATGTCACTTCCACATTTTATAGCTTCTGCCATGTGGAAGGAGCTTCATTATTCCAAGCAAAAGCCCCCAGCACAGTTAGTGGAAAAGACGAGAAACAAGATGGAGTCCAGAGTACAGGAGCTGGTCACATGCCCTTCCATGCTTTCAGAATGTTAGGTATAAAAATGATCATAGAATCATAGAATCTCAGGGTTGGAAGGGACCTCAGGAGGTATCTAGTCCAACCCCCTGCTCAAAGCAGGACCAAACCCAACCAAATCATCCCAGCCAGGGCTTTGTCAAGCCTGACCTTAAAAACCTCTAAGGAAGGAGATTCCACCACCTTCCTAGGTAACCCATTCCAGTGCTTCACCACCCTACTAGTGAAAAAGTTTTTCCTACTATCCAACCTAAACCTCCCCCACTGCAACTTGAGACCATTACTCCTTGTTCTGTCATCAGGTACCACTGAGAACAGTCTAGATCCATCCTCTTTGGAACCCCCTTTCAGGTAGTTGAAAGCAGCTATCAAATCCCCCCTCATTCTTCTCTTCTGCAGACTAAACAATCCCAGTTCCCTCAGCCTCTCCTCATAAGTCATGCACTCCAGCCCCCTAATCATTTCTGCTGCCCTTCACTGGACTCTTTCCAATTTTTCCACATCCTTTTTGTAGTGTGGGGCCCAAAACTGGACACAGTACAAAGAACATAAGAACATAAGAGTGGCCGTACTGGGTCACACCAAAGGTCCATCTAGCCCAGTATCCTGTCTACTGACAGAGGGAGCCTAACAGGTAATGATCAAGTGATCTCTCTCCTGACATCCATCTCCATCCTCTGATGAACAGAGGCTAGGGACACCATTCCTTACCCATCCTGGCTAATAGCCATTAATGGACTTAACCTCCATGAATTTATCCAGTTCTCTTTCAAACCCTGTTATAGTCCAAGCCTTCACAACCTCCTCAGGTAAGGAGTTCCACAAGTTGACTGTGCTCTGCGTGAAGAACTTCCTTTTATTTGTTTTAAACCTGCTGCCTATTAATTTCATTTGGTGACCCCGAGTTCTTGTATTATGGGAATAAGTAAATAACTTTTCCTTATCTACTTTCTCCACATCACTCATGATTTTATATACCTTTATCATATCCCCCCTTAGTCTCCTCTTTTCCAGCCTGAGAAGTTCTAGCCTCTTTAATCTCTCCTCATACGGGACCCATTCCAAACCCCTAATCATTTTAGTTGCCCTTTTCTGAACTTTTTCTTATGCTAGTATATCTTATTTGAGATGAGAAGAACACACCTGTACGCAGTATTCAAGATGTGAGCATGTCATGGATTTATATAAGTGCAATAAATTATTTTCCATCTTATTCTCTATCCTCTTTCAAATGATTCCTAACATCCTGTTTGCTTTTTTGACCGCTGCTGCACACTGTGTGGACGGCTTCAGAGAACTATCCACGGTGACTCCAAGATCAGTTTAGTATCATCTGCAAAGTTTGCCACCTCACTGTTTACCCCTTTCTCCAGATCATTTATGAATAAGTTGAATAGGATTGGTCCTAGGACTGACCCTTGGGGAACTCCACTAGTTACCCCTCTTCATTCTGAGAATTTACTATTAATTCCTAATTTTTGTTCCCTGTCTTTTTACCAGTCCTCAATCCATTAAAGGACCTTCCCTCTTATTCCATGACAACTTAATTTACATAAGAGCCTTTGGTGAGGGAACTTGTCAAAGGCTTTCTTGAAATCTAAGTACACTATGTCCACTGGATCCCCTTTGTCCACATGTTTGTTGACCCCTTCAAAGAACTCTAATAGATTAGTATCAGAGAAGTAGCCGTGTTAGTCTGGATCTGTAAAAGCAGCAAAGAGTCCTGTGGCACCTTATAGACTAACAGACATATTGGAGCAGGAGCTTTCCTGGGTGAATACCCACTTCGTCAGATGCAATTCACTCTCAAAATCTCATGTTCCAATATGTCTGTTAATCTATAAGGTGCCACAGGACTCTTATAGATTAGGAAACCACAATTTCCCTTTACAGAAACCATGTTGACTTTTGCTCAACAATTTATGTTCTTCTAGGTGTCTGACAATTTTATTATTTACTATTGTTTTGACTAATTTGCCCGGTACCGACGTTACACTTACCAGTCTGTAATTGCCGGGATCACCTCTAGAGCCTTTTTTAAATATTGGTGTTACATTAGCTAACTTCCAGTCATTGGGTACCGAAGCCGATTTAAAGGACAGGTTACAAACCATAGTTAATAGTTCTGCAATTTCACATTTGAGTTCTTTCAGAACTCTTGAGTGAATGCCGTCTGGTCCCGGTGGCTTGTTAATGTTAAATTTATCAATTAATTCCAAAACTTCCTCTAGTTACACTTCAATCTGTGACAGTTCCTCAGATTTGTAACCGACAAAAGCCAGCTCAGGTTTGGGAATCTCCCTAACATCCTCAGCCAGGAGGACTAAAGCAAAAAATCCATTTAGTTTCTCCTCTGTGGCTTTATCGTCTTTAAGCACTCCTTTTGTATCTCGATAATCAAGGGGCCCCACTTGTTGGTTAGCAGGCGTCCTGCTTCTGATGTACTTAAAAAACCATTTTTTTATTAACTTTTGACTTTTTGGCTATCATTCTTCAAACTCCTCTTTGGCTTTTCTTATTACAGTCTTGCACTTAATTTGGCAGTGTTTATGCTCCTTTCTATTTACCTCACTAGGATTTGTCTTCCACTTTTTAAAGGAAGTCGTTTTATCTCTCACTGCTTCTTTTACATGGTTGTTAAGCCACGGTGGCTCATTTTTAGTTCTTTTACTGTGTTTCCTAATTTGGGATAGACATTTAAGTTGGGCCTCTATTGTCACCAAAAAGCCCTGCAATACAGTGGCAACAATTTGTGTACTGGTGGGAGGAAGCCGCAAAGAGACTGTATGAGTCTTGAGTGCAGAGTCTAAAGGACTCCCAGGAAAAGTTAAAAACCCAAGTGCAGGATTTAAAAACTAAATGCAAGACATCCGGATGTCCCCTTCCCCAAACTACCTAATCAAACCCCTCTACCTCATCGACCCCCTCAGATCCTTTGTATCCCCAATTAATAAAGACTGGGAGTGAGGAGAAGACAGCTGAGGACATTGTGGATTTTTTTCAACAGTGCTTCTCAGCGGGCAGTGCCTGCGGCAGGATGCGAGCAGTGGCTGCTGCTACCCCTGCCCCCGAGCCCCTCGGGGCTGCACAGGTCATGCCTACTATATCATCACCACCACACGTATCAGCTGATCAGTCAGCTCATTCCAGAGAGGAAACCTTCCCTCTGGTGCCCTATCCACATCAACAGCCAAGGGCTGTTCCCGATCTCTCCAACATCTCGCTCGGCTCTGATACTTACAACCCTGTTGCCAATCACAATAGGATCCGACAAGACCAGTCGGCAGTGTTCCAGGCCTGCTTAAGGCAATTGCCTGGTGAAGGAGGCTTGGTCACGGTACATGCCTGCTGGACACCAGGCTACCAAAGATATTTAGTTAAGGAATTTCCTAGTATTAGAGAAGAACCAGGAAAATTTAGAGAGGAACTCGAGACAGTGATTCAGTGTTACAATCCATCATGGCTGGACATTAGCCAACTCTTGAGAGTAATCCTGCCATCCAAAGTCCAAGAACAGCTACTTGCTCAGGCTGACTGGCCCAACGTGGACCCCGGAAATGGGGATGCCCGGGTGCAGGCTAGGAATCACCTCGGGATCACCATTCCAGAAATTTGCCACAGGAACATGGATTAGACAAAGATCAACAACTGTAAACAAAACAAAGGTGAGTCCCCTGCTGATTATTTAGATAGATGCTGAGCAAGCTTCCGTGGACATTAAACAAGCCCTGTCTAGTGCCCCAGCACTTGGACTTCCTGATTACACTAAACCGTTTGTTCTTTTCTGCCATGAGCGCAAAGGGCTTGCCTTAGCTGTGTTAATGCAAAAATATGGAGATAAACACCACCCACTTGCTTATTATAGCTCTGCCCTGGATGCTGTGGCAGCTGGGTTTCCTTCTTGTTTACCGGCTGTGGCGGCAGCTGCTCTATACATGCAGCTGTCTGAATTCATAGTCCTAGGGTCACCCTTGACTGTTCTGGTGCCTGATTCTGTGGCTGCTCTTCTGTTAAAATCTAAGACTCAACATCTATCTACCCCTTGCCTCACCAACTATGAACTTGTGCTGCTGTCCTTGTCTCATATTACCCTGACTTGCTGTCCCATTTTAAATCCTGCTTCCTTACTGCCTGGGCCAGAGGACGGAGAGCCCCATTATTGTGTGTCTGTGACGTCTATCCTTACCCGTCCACGGGACGACCTCATGGATGTGCCTCTACAGAATCCTGAACTCATTTATTTTGTAGATGGCTCATGTTTGCGAGATCCTAAGGGAAATCTGGTTGCTGGCTATGCTGTGTGCTCTTTGCATTCTGCCATTGAATGTGGCCTCCTTCCCTCCCTCTGTATTTTCATCCCAGGTTGCCGAACTTGCTGCCTTAGCCCAAGTCTGTATTTTGGGACGGGATCAAGCTGTTACTATTTATACTGACTCCCGCAACGCTTTTGGAGTAGCACATGACTATGGCCAACTGTGGAAACACAGAGGCTTCATAACATCCTCTAGTTCCTCTATTAAAAATGTCTCTTTTGGATGCCCTTTTCTTGCCCAAATCTTTTGCTGATGTAAAAGGTGTTGCTCATCAAACCCTTCATGATAAAGTTACACATGGAAATGCTTTGGCTGATTCAGCAGCCAAAACCACATCCCTTTCTGTCCCTTTCTGTAAACTCTTGCTGTGATTGAGCAACCTCCACTAGCCTCCCTTGAAGACCTTGCCAAGATCCAGAACGCGGCACCAGAAGCCGAAAAAATGTTCTTGGAGTGTTGCTGGGTGTACTTTGCACCCTGATCATCTCTCATGCCCCCCGGATACTTGCCTGGTTGTACCTAAGGTGCTCTTCCCCAACTTTGCTCGCGTGAACCATGAGGTGGCACATGTGAGCAAAGGGGGGATGATTGCTGCAGTTAAACAAGACTAGTATGCACCAAAATTTTCTTCTGTAGCCCAACATTGAAGTTGGGAGCTAATTGAAGGAGGAGCTAATACAGCATCTGTGGGGTAAGTGACTGTCTGTAGTGTGTGTTTCTTTGTGTTTGGGGGTTACTTGCTGTGTGCTGAGCTTGTGTTTGTCAATCTGTTTGTTTGTTTGGTTGTTTGAGGGACCGTGTGCTCTGGCTGGCAGTTGGAGGCAGTTTTGAAAGCTCGAAGCCTCTGGTAATTGGCTGAGCCTTAATCAGTGGGCGGGGCATTCACTCAGGCCAGGCCAGGGCTTTATAAAGCCGCGCACAAGCGACCAGGGAGCTTTGCGAACAGGGGCTGCTAACAGGGAGTTTCGCAAGGGAGTTTGGAAGGGGAGTGGGAAGGGAGCGGGAGTCCCTTGCCAGCCATAACCCCTTCCCTGTGCCCCCCCCCCTAAAATCCTAAAACCTATAAACTAAACTACATTCCAAAACTACTTTCCTTAAACCACCCTTTCACTAACTAGGAGACAATGCAGGCAGAAGCCCAGCAGCAGAGTGGGGGCTATCCAGTTTATTGCACTGACTGTTGCATGTATGATTACCTGCCCTGTGGGCGGGTGGCCTATGTGTGCAGTCGGTGCAAGGAGCTCCTGGCCCTCAGAGACCATGCACGGACTTTGGAGGCCAGGGTGGCGGAACTGGAGGAGCTGAGAGAGGCAGAGAGGTATGTTGATGAGGCCTTCCGGGACACTGTAGAATTGTCCCACCTCCGCTTAGACAGCTCCTGTGCTGTTGAGGAGGAAGAAGGGCCCAGGGAAGTAGAGCAGTCAATGGGAGCAGAGGGAAACCTTCCCGTAGTTGGGACCCTCCTTCCAGATGGTGCTGGGGTTGCCTCTCGCACTGAGGTTGCCTCTCTGGGGGAGGGAACTCCAGTTTCTAGGAAAAGGCAGGTGTTAGTAATGGGAAATTCGATTATTAGAAATGTAGATAGCTGGGTCTGTGATGACCGGGAGAACCGTATGGTGACTTGCCTGCCTGGTGCGAAGGTTGCGGATCTCTCGAGGCATCTAGATAGACTTATGTGTAGTGCTGGGAGGAGCCGGTGGTCGTGGTACATGTAGGTACCAATGACATAGGGAAGGGTAGGAGAGATGTCCTGGAAGCCAAATTTAGGCTGCTAGGGAAGAGACTGAAATCCAGGACGTCTATGGTGGCATTTTCAGAAATGCTCCCGGTTCCACGCGCAGGGCCAGGTAGGCAGGCAGAGCTTCAGAGTCTCAATGCGTGGATGAGACGATGGTGTAGAGAGGAGGGGTTCACGTTCATTAGGAACTGGGGAAACTTCTGGGATGGGAGGAGCCTATACAGGAGAGATGGGCTCCACCTAAACCAAAGTGGAACCAGACTGCTGGCACTAAACATTAAAAAGGTTGTAGAGCAGTTTTTAAACTAGGAGATGGGGGAAAGCCGACTGCTGCAGAGGAGCGTGTGGATCGGACACAGACTTCTCTTAGGAGAGTCTGATGATATTGAATCTCAATGTTATAGTCAGGATCAGAGTAATGAGAAGTATAATGTAAGGGCAGGATCAGATGATAAACAGTCACATATAAAAGTATATTGAACATCAGAAATAGGCAGGCTAATAAACAGGGACAAGTTTTTAAAGTGCTTGTACACAAATGCCAGAAGTCTAAATAATAAGATGGGTGAACTAGAGTGCCTTGTGATAAAGGAGGATATAGATATAATAGGCATCACAGAAACCTGGTGGACTGAGAGCAATCAATGGGACACAATCATTCCGGGGTACAAAATATATCGGAAGGACAGAACAGGCCGTGCAGGGGGAGGAGTGGCACTATATGTTAAAGAAAGTGTAGATTCAAATGAAGTAAAAATCTTAAGCGAATCCACAGGTTCCATAGAATCTCTATGGATAGAAATTTCATGCTCTAGTAAAAATATAACAGTAGGGATCTATTATCGACCACCTGACCAGGACAGTAATAGTGATGATGAAATGCTAAGGGAAATTAGAGAGGCTATCAAAATTAAGAACCCAATAATAGTGGGGGATTTCAATTATCCCCATATTGACTGGGAACATTTCACTTCAGGACGGAATGCAGAGATAAAATTTCTCGATACTTTAAATGACTGCTTCATGGAGCAGCTGGTACGGGAACCCACAAGGGGAGAGGCGACTCTAGATTTAATCCTGAGTGGAGCGCAGGAGCTGGTCCAAGAGGTAACTATAGCAGGACCGCTTGGAAATAGTGACCATAATACAATAGCATTCAACATCCCTGTGGTGGGAAGAACACCTCAACTGCCCAACACTGTGGCCTTTAATTTCAAAAGGGGGAACTATACAAAAATGAGGGGGTTAGTTAGACAAAAGTTAAAAGGTACAGTGACTAAAGTGAAATCCCTGCAAGTCGCATGGGCCCTTTTTAAAGACACCATAATAGAGGCCCAACTTCAATGTATACCCCAAATTAAGAAAAACAGTAAAAGAACTAAAAAAGAGCCACCGTGGCTTAACAACCATGTAAAAGAAGCAGTGAGAGATAAAAAGACTTCCTTTAAAAAGTGGAAGTCAAATCCTAGTGAGGCAAATAGAAAGGAGCACAAACACTGCCAACTTAAGTGCAAGAGTGTAATAAGAAAAGCCAAAGAGGAGTTTGAAGAACGGCTAGCCAAAAACTCCAAAGGTAATAACAAAATGTTTTTTAAGTACATCAGAAGCAGGAAGCCTGCTAAACAACCAGTGGGGCCCCTTGATGATCAAAATTCAAAAGGAGCGCTTAAAGACGATAAAGTCATTGCGGAGAAACTACATGGATTCTTTGCTTCAGTCTTCACGTCTGAGGATGTTAGGGAGATTCCCAAACCTGAGCTGGCTTTTGTAGGTGACAAATCTGAGGAACTGTCACAGATTGAAGTGTCACTAGAGGAGGTTTTGGAATTAATTGATAAACTCAACATTAACAAGTCACCGGGACCAGATGGCATTCACCCAAAAGTTCTGAAAGAACTCAAATGTGAAGTTGCAGAACTATTAACTAAGGTTTGTAACCTGTCCTTTAAATCGGCTTCGGTACCTGATGACTGGAAGTTAGCTAATGTAACGCCAATATTTAAAAAGGGCTCTAGGGGTGATCCCGGCAATTACAGACCGGTAAGTCTAACGTCGGTACCGGGCAAATTAGTTGAAACAATAGTAAAGAATAAAATTGTCAGACACATAGAAAAACATAAACTCTTGAGCAATAGTCAACATGGTTTCTGTAAAGGGAAATCGTGTCTTACTAATCTATTAGAGTTCTTTGAAGGGGTCAACAAACATGTGGACAAGGGGGATCCGGTGGACATAGTGTACTTAGATTTCCAGAAAGCCTTTGACAAGGTCCCTCACCAAAGGCTCTTACGTAAATTAAGCTGTCATGGGATAAAAGGAAAGGTCCTTTCATGGATTGAGAACTGGTTAAAGGACAGGGAACAAAGGGTAGGAATTAATGGTAAATTCTCAGAATGGAGAGGGGTAACTAGTGGTGTTCCCCAAGGGTCAGTCCTAGGACCAATCCTATTCAATTTATTCATAAATGATCTGGAGAAAGGGTAAACAGTGAGGTGGCAAAGTTTGCAGATGATACTAAACTACTCAAGATAGTTAAGACTAAAGCAGATTGTGAAGAACTTCAAAAAGATCTCACAAAACTAAGTGATTGGGCAACAAAATGGCAAATGAAATTTAATGTGGATAAATGTAAAGTAATGCACATTGGAAAAAATAACCCCAACTATACATACAACATGATGGGGGCTAATTTAGCTACAACGAGTCAGGAAAAGATCTTGGAGTTATCGTGGATAGTTCTCTGAAGATGTCCACGCAGTGTGCAGAGGCGGTCAAAAGCAAACAGGATGTTAGGAATCATTAAAAAGGGGATAGAGAATAAGACTGAGAATATATTATTGCCCTTATATAAATCCATGGTACGCCCACATCTCGAATACTGTGTACAGATGTGGTCTCCTCACCTCAAAAAAGATATTCTAGCACTAGAAAAGGTTCAGAAAAGAGCAACTAAAATGATTAGGAGTTTAGAGAGGGTCCCATATGAGGAAAGATTAAAGAGGCTAGGACTCTTCAGTTTGGAAAAGAGAAGACTAAGGGGGGACATGATAGAGGTATATAAAATCATGAGTGATGTTGAGAAAGTGGATAAGGAAAAGTTATTTACTTATTCCCATAATACAAGAACTAGGGGTCACCAAATGAAATTAATAGGCAGCAGGTTTAAAACAAATAAAAGGAAGTTCTTCTTCACGCAGCGCACAGTCAACTTGTGGAACTCCTTACCTGAGGAGGTTGTGAAGGCTAGGACTATAACAATGTTTAAAAGGGGACTGGATAAATTTATGGTGGCTAAGTCCATAAATGGCTATTAGCCAGGATGGATAAGAATGGTGTCCCTAGCCTCTGTTCGTCAGAGGATGGAGATGGATGGCAGGAGAGAGATCACTTGATCATTGCCTGTTAGATTCACTCCTTCTGGGGCACCTGGCATTGGCCACTGTCGGTAGACAGATACTGGGCTAGATGGACCTTTGGTCTGACCCGGTACGGCCTTTCTTATGTTCTTATTATGTACATTACTGTCAACAGTGTGCAGTCTGCCAGCAATATAATGTTGGAAAAACAGTCAGAGTTAGAAAGGCAGTGCATCCCCCTCCTTGGGGACCTTTTTTAAATATTCAGATTGATTTTATTCAAATGTCCAAATGCTGTAATTATGAATATGTGTTAGTATTAGTTGATGTTTTTTAAAGCTGGGTTGAAGCCTTACTTTGTAGGAGGGCAGATGCCAAGACTGTTGTGAAAATTTTGCTTAGGGGTCTTGTACCATGATTTGTCATACCTGCTGGTATCAACAGTGATAATGGAATTCATTTTTCTTGATAGATTGTAAAAGAGTTCTGTGCAGCCTTGCAGATCCAACACAGCCTCCACTGTCCCCATCATCTGCAGTCTGCCGGGACAGTAGACTGTCAGAATGGGATTTTGAAAAATAAACTTGCCAAGATCTGTGTGGAAACAAATTTAAAATGGCCAGATGCCCTTCCATTAGCATTTGTTAGCATGAGGGAAACCCCAACCGAAAGACTGGACTTAGCCCTCATGAAGTCCTGACAGGGCAGCCGATGTGACTTCCAGCAGCACCTCCTCTGACCCTTGCCCAAATGGACATTCATTTGATGGATGATACAATGCTTAACTGTCAGGCATTAATGAAATGTGTTAGGTCTCTTTATTCACAGGTGAAAGAGGCACTACCTAAGGCTCCTGAGCAGACTTGTCATTCACTGGAACCAGGGGTCAATCAATGAAAGACCATTCTAACCCCATTCTGGAAAGGCCCTTATCAAGTTTTGCTGACTACCAACACCACCGTGAAGTGGCAAGGCCTGACTGCCTAGACCCACGCTTCTCACTGCAAAAAGGCCCCACCGCCTCAAGGTGATGCAGCTAGTAATCTCCCCCCTGCATGATCCTGCACCACAACTATACCGGGGAAGAAGAAGGAACACTCACTCTGCCAAAACTGCCAAGATCCAGGGATTCCTGACTTCAAAAGACATTAAGAATTGGCCCTGGTGGAGGAGACAGAGTATTGTATATTGGCAAGGAGGAATTTGGAGGGACCGTGATTGGGAGTGTGGGGTTGAGTGGTGGGCTGGGCTAGGCTCTGCACTTATGGACAAGTACCATCAGGTGGCACTGCCCTGCCTAATTGGCTTCCGAATGATAAATACCAAAAGCGCCTTGTTGCCACAGACACTGCCCCCACCAGCTCCTCCACAACCACTACCTCCCAAATATCAACAATCCCATGTATTCAGATGGGACTCAATGGCCAAGGCCTTCACACCTTAGTGATTTATTTAAATATTGTTTGGAAAAAATATTTTATAAGGTTCAGAGCATCTCATACAAGTGAAAGATTGAGTGGAAAACAGATGAGTCAGTAGAGATAGAAGTGTATGAGATCACTACAAACAAGGAGTCGAGGAAAGCTGGCTGTATTTCAAAGAAACCTTATTGAGATTGCAGGAACAAACCATCCCGATGTGTAGGAAGAAAAGTAAATATGGCAGGTGACCAGCTTGGCTTAACAGTGAAATCCTTGCTCGTCTTAAACACAAAAGAACAGCTTACAAGAAGTGGAAGATTGGACAAATAACCAGGGAGGAGTATAAAAGTATTGTTCAGGCATGCAGGTGTGAAATCAGGAAGGCCAAATCACACTTGGAGTTGCAGCTAGCCGGAGATGTTAGGAGTAACAAGAAGGGTTTCTTTAGGTATGTTAGCAACAGGAAGAAAGTCAAGGAAAGTGTGGGCCCCTTGCTGAATGAGGGAGGGAACCTAGTGACAGAGGATGTGGAGAAAGCTAGTGTACTCAATGCTTTTTTTGCCTCTGTCTTCACAGACAAGGTCAGCTCCCAGACAGCTGCGCTCTGCAGCACGGTATGGGGAGGAGGTGACCAGCTCTCTGTGGAGAAAGAAGTCGTTCGGGGCTATTTAGGAAAGCTGGACGAGCACAAGTCCATGGGGCCAGATGCGCTGCATCCGAGGGTGCTAAAGGAGTTGGCCGATGAGATTGCAGAGCCATTGGCCATTATCTTTGAATAATCATGGCGATCGGGGGAGGCAGGGAGGAATTTGGAGGGACCGTGATTGGGAGTGTGGGGTGAATGGTGGGCTGGGCTAGGCTCTGCACTTATGAACATGTACCATCAGGCGGCACTGCCCTGCCTAATTGGCTTCCGAATGATAAATACCAAAAGCGCCTTGTTGCCACAGACACTGCCCCCACCAGCTCCTCCACAACCACTACCTCCCAAATATCAACAATCCCATGTATTCAGATGGGACACAATGGCCAAGGCCTTCACACCTTAGTGATTTATTTAAATATTGTTTGGAAAAAATATTTTATAAGGTTCAGAGTATCTCATACAAGCGAAAGACTGAGTGGAAAAGATATGGGTCAGTAGAGATAGAAGTGTATGAGATCACTACAAACAAGCTTCAAAAATCTGTCATTGAGATTAGTGGGTTTCATAACGGGATTGACATGATGGCCGTTCCCAGAGCCTGCAATATATTGGAAGGAAGGGGTCCTCATTGTTATTTGCTTACCCAAGTAGTAAATGATCAAATTCACACTCAGAAAGTGTGTTCCACTGATGGCAATTTTACCTGTACTGAAGTAATCCCGATAAACAGTAACTTAACCTGCACCATTTTGCAGTATCCCCCTTCCGATGCCTTAATGGTGAAGCTTCTCAGAGCTATATGAGAATTGTTTACCAACAAATGTTGTATGACACTGTACCAAAGGGAGAGGTGCTAGGATATCAATGGACAATAGTTAATGTCACACCAGGGATTGTAACATTCACACTGCCATTATCCAGATTTCAGGTCACCTCTGTATACCCTAATTGCTCCAAGAGGGCTGCCATTTGGTTAGCAGAGTAAAGGGCATGGGTCTTCTCAAGAAAGAAAAGAGATATGAGTGCCAATAGTGCAGCAGCAATTTGGACCCTTTACAATGGCCAACAGCATGAGGAAAAACTAGGGCAGCTGGAGAAAACCATGGGACTTATTATTGGAGCACACATACAGGCTGGAATCGATGAACTTCATGTTATCTCCACCCTCAGCTCCATAACCCAGGAATTGCTAACAAGGATGGTACTTAACATCACTGAGGCAGGGAAGATATTGAAGTGGGATTTGGCCTGTTCAGAGATTCAGGATTTCCTGAATGACCAGCTCATGGCCATTTGGAGTGATCTTGAGCATCAGACTTGGCCCACTGCCCTTACAAATGCCTCGGGGATGCCATCTGAATTGTGGCCTTGGAGACATACTTGGAGGGTTTCAGGGTGGAAATGCAGACACTTGCAGTGCTCCTTCCAAGCGTAAGGGCCAGTCGGAGGAGTGTGGGTTCCCACATACCGAATCCTGCCAGGTCCGTGGGGAGGATGCATGTGGGATTGGGTAATTCACTGCGATGTTTGGAAAATTAAACCACCTGGTGAACCTAGCCAATTTATTCTTGGTGCTCTTGGAATAACACCTGATATTTGGATACAGATAGGAAGCCAACGGACACTCTGAGTGCTAGAACCTCCGCAGCTTCAGTGTGAACAAAAATTGAATCAAGAAGTTGTCATGGTTCATGACAACATTTGTTGGGAAGGCCTGGGACGAGGAACTATGCTGGCAGGGCACCCGATCTTTCAGGCTAATGATAAAGAAGCTGATTTAAAGGATAGGTTTCAAACCATAGTTAGTAGTTCCGCAAGTGGTCCCTCCCTGAATGTTTGTTTAAATCACTTGGTGGTGGCAGCAATACCGTCCAAGGTCATGGAAAGGAATTTGCGCCTTGGAGAAGTTTTTAACCTAAGCTGGTGGAATATAAGCTCAGGGGTCTTTCATGTGGGTCCCAACATCAGTAGACCAGAGTTAAGAGTGGAGAGGAAACCCTGACAGTACCCTACATCACAAAGAAAGGAGAGATCCTGGCAACATGGAGAACCACCCTAGAGCCTCTGGTGTTGAATGTAGAAAGATGGTTGGCTTCATTCTGAGGACTGAGGAGGATTCTCATGGGCAGGACAATCCCCAGCTGGCCTTGGAACAATCGCTGACCAACCTCAGAAGTTTGTCACAGAAGTTGCGGTCCCACCGGTAGACCAGGATGTCTTACCTCCCGGTTCCCCTTCACTCCTCCAAAACAGACCTTGTGGCCGAGAAGAGGAGATAGAAGTCTCCCCAATGCTGTAGAAGGAATTTCACTTTACCCGTGAAATCACAGGTGTCCACCAGAAACTGTCAGACAAAGAGAGAGCAGACCACTGGTTTGGTGATGCGATTGTACTGGTGGTGCCACAGAAAGGGAAAGGGAGCTAGAGGGAAGCGAGCGGCCCCTAAAGGGTCAGGGAGGGGAGAGAAAAAAACCTCCCCCTGAGGTTCATCCAAGGACAGGGAAAATGGAATCAACCACTGGATGGCAGCAGTATGGAAGATGGAGAGGACAAAAATGAGTAGCATTTCTCTCCACATTCCCCCCCAACAGCTCCTGCCTCCGCTCTGTGGCTGTGGCTAGGGCTTGGGGCAGCCTGAAGTGAGGGGCTCTTCTGCTGCTGCAGCTGGGCAGCCCAGGACCTTCCCTTCCCCTGACAGCTCCTATTGGGGTTGGAGGCTTGAACTCCTGCCACATGAAGCTGAGGCAGTCTGGGCTTGGGGCTTCTGCCTCCTTCTGTGGAGCTGCTCCACAGGCATCACAGCCTGATTGTCATGTTCTGTTCATTCCCTCTGAAGCACCTGGCGCTGGGCACTGTCAGAAGACAGGATACTGGGCTGCCTGGACCATTGGTTTTACCCGGAATGGCCATTCTGAACTTCTTCTTTAGACCTCAGATGTACCTGCCTCCTGATGTAACACACTACACCCCACTCCCCTCCCAGAGCTGAGATAGATCCCAGGAGTGCTGATTGGGTCTCTCTCTGCACAGAGTTAGTAAGAAAGTAAGAATAAAAATTACAATATTAACACTAACGAGTGCCCCTTAAGTGACTTGCCATAAAATGTGAGAACATATTGTTTTTAGAGATGACTGTGTCACAGCTTACAAGGGGAGGGGAAGACAGGAGCAAGTGACAGGGGCAGGGTCTTGTGGTGAAGACACACAGTGGGGTCAAGGCTTGACAGAAGAGATGGGGCAAGATTGTAATTCCAGGGATCCAGCTACCAACAATTAGAAAGGTGGCAACCCAGTGTAGTGTACATAGACTGACTCCCCAGTTCATCACATTGACACAGCACAGTAAGGACAGGGAAGGGTTTAATGTCTTTCTGTCTGTCCAGTAAGTGATTCAGGGAAGAGGCCTTAGCACCATGCACCAGCCAGCTCTGCAAAGAGCTCAGTCTGAGAGCTAGAGCACAAGGAGGAAACATTTAGGTGTCCTTATGAGTAAAGAGCTGGAGCAGCCTGCCGCGGATCTGCTTAGTCCTCATGCCATAAATGATGGGGTGTATGATGGGGGGCACCAGCTGGTACACACTGGTAATAAGAATGAGGAAATGTAGTGGCACATTGTGGCCAAACCGTTGAATGAGAGAGGAGGCTAAATCTGGGATGTACAAAGCTGAGATGGCACAAAGATGAGAGATGCAGGTCCCAAAAGTTTTGAGCCGGGCATCCTTTGTGGGGAGGCGTAAGATGGCCCGGAGGATCTGAGTATAGGACACGGCAATAAAAAACACATCCACTCCGATCACAGAGAAAAGATTAAACAGTCCATAATAACTATTGATGCGAATGTCAGCACAGGCCAGCTTCACCACAGCCATATGTCCACAATAGAAGTGTGGGATGATGTTCGTTCTGCAATATGGGTACCGCCTCACCAGGAAGGGATAGGGTAATGTGAGCATGCCACTGCGCATCACCACCGCCAGGCCTATCTTGGCCACAGCAGAGTTTGTCAGGGTAGTGGAATATCTCAGAGGATTGCAGATGGCCACGTAGCGATCAAAAGCCATGGCGGCAAGCATTCCAGACTCCATTGTTGAGAATGAAAGAACAAAGTACATCTGGGTGAGGCAGGCACTGAAATTGATCTCCCTGGAATTGAACCAGAAGATGCTCAGCATTTTGGGTATGGTGGATGTGGATATGACCAGGTTGGTGATGGCCAGCATGCAGAGGAAATAGAACATGGGCCCATGGAGGCTCGGCTCCTTCTTCACGATGAACAGGATAGTGAAGTTCCCCAACACGGCTATGGTGTACATAGCAAAGAAGGGAATGGAGATCCAGACATGGGCTGCCTCCAGGCCAGGAATGCCAAGTAGGATGAAGGTGGAGGGGTTGTTGAAGTCGGTTCTGTTAGAATCTGACATGGTAGAGGGGAGAAAGTGTCCAATTCTGAGGCATAAGGGTGTCTGAGGACCTTGGTTTATTGTCGCAGTAGAAATGCCTGAATGGAGAGACAACGTTAATATGAGACTCCAGTAGTGGACGCTGTTCTCATGGCAGTAGAAGATTGAAAAATGACATTTTCATTATTCAGAGAAATAATTATGAACAATGAACCTACTAAATACAATTCCATATTTGTATTGTGCTCCCTGCATTAAGAATTCCTACACTTTGTGGTGGGGAAAACTTTAGAGGAACCAGCAGGAAACACAAGTGTGGATACTGGTTTTCCATTATTGTTCCTTAATGCAATGAGAGCCAGGATAGGGAGTCCATACTGAAGGGAGTTCCCCATTCATCCAGTTGCTTAAAATCAGAGAGGGGAAAAAAACAAGCTTTCGGGATGACGTGCCGAGAGAAACATCCCAACTAGAACATACCTTAGGGGAAGGACCTGGGCACCATTGGTAGCAGCTCAAGAGAATCACCTGCTCATTCACAGTAGTGGACAAAAGAAAACAATGTTCAGATCACTATGATATGGGATGTAGCATAATACATTCGAGATATTTGTTCAGTTTGGTCACCCAGTCTCTCTTAAGGACAGAAAAGTCTGGGACTCTTTATTTTTCACAAGAGATAAAGATGAGGACATATGATATAGGAGAGGAAAATAAAAAAATGAAACCGATTTACATTCAAATGGACAGTTCCCAACCAGTACTATCTATAGTCACTTAGTGCTGCAAGAGGACTAATTCCCTAAAGCTAAGGAAAATTGTCAGCAAAACTGAATGGGAGGAAAAATTGAGACAGAAAAATATGAATGAATATTGGTAATTCTTTGATAACATTTTATTAGATATCAGAAAACTCACAAATCCAGAGTCAGCAAAGTGAACAACTTTGGGTAAAAACTCAGTTCAGTGGTAAAGTGAAGGCAACAATTAGAGGGAGGGAAGCAATATGTAACAAAGAGGAAAAAGGGAAAATAGCTGGCCAGCAATAGAAATCGGAAGTTAAGAAAATTGATAAAGAAGGTTAAGACATCTGGGAAAAGTCCATGTGTGTCAGGGCTATGGATCACAAAAAGGAGGTTGTTAATTATATTAAGAACAAATGAAATCCTAAAAAAGATTTATGTCAATTCCAATATATGTTATTTATAAAGTATTAAAAAATAAAGAGAAAGTGTTGGGTTTTTTTTTATAAAAGAGTTGACAAGGTTAAGAAACAATGGAAACGCTGGTATGGGATTAGTTAAAAAAAAGTCTAGAAATGTAATTAATGCCAGTCACCAACGGGATGCAACTTAAACAGATCTTGTCAAATAAACCTGATTTCATCCTTTTATGAGAGTACACATTGGTTGATCAAGAGTACACATCTGGTGGATCAATCGAACAACAGTGATGCAACGAACCTTGATTTCTCAGAGGCCTTTGAATAAGTAGTGGAAAATATTGAGTTGGTGAGTTGGAGCAGGGAAAGGATTTTACCTCTGCACATGGCATTGATGAAACAAAATGCATCCAGTTCTGGGGTCCACATTTGAAAAAAGATGTTAAAAACTTGGAGAAGGTGCAGAGAAGACCAAGAAAAATGATTTGAGGATAGAGAAAAAAGTGGATCATTAGACTTGAATGCTTATATCTCTTTAACTTATCAAAAAGATGATCAAGCAGAGACTTTAATTTGGAGAAAATCATGGGTAATAACAGGCTCTGTAATCTACCAGACAAAGGCTGAGTAAGACCGAAGGGCTGAAACCTGAAGCCAGGCAAATTCCAGCTCAAAATTAGGGCCAAATATTTAGCAGTGAGGGGGATTAACCACTGTTTGTTTCGGTTTCCACCAAGATGGCTGGTCATGTCTGGACACCTGAAATAGAGAATGCCAGTGAAACTAGGGTAGATTCATCTACTAAAATAGGGAAAGAACAAGTTAAAAGTCACTTGGACAAGTTAGATGTCTTCAAGTCATCAGGGCCTGACGAAATGCATCCTAGAATACTCTGAAGGAACTGAGTGAGGAGGGATCTGAGCCATTAGCTATCATCTTTGAAAAGTCATGTAAGACAGGGGAGATACCAGAAGTGCCTGTCTATAAAGAGGGAAATAAAGGAAACCCAGGCTATTACAGACCAGTCAGCTTAACTTCTATACCAGGTAAGATAATGAAGCAAATAATTAAGGAATCAATTTGCAAACATCTAAAAGACAATAAGGTAATAAATAATAGTCAGCATGGATTCATCAAGAACAAATCGTGTCAAACCAACCTGATAGCTTTCTTTGACAGGGTAACAAGCCCTGTGGATGTGAGGAAGCAGCAGATGTGGTATATGTAGACATTAGTACAGCTTTTGATACAGTCTTGCATGATCTTCTCATTAACAAACTAGGGAAATACAACCTAGATGGAGCTACTGAAAGGTGTGTGCATAACTAGTTGAAAAAACGCTCTCAGAGACTAGTTATCAATGATTCACAGTGATGCTGGAACTTGTTAATTTTGTAGATGATAATAAGTCGGGAGGGGTTGCAAGTCTTTAGAGAATCAGATAAACATTCAAACTGAACTGTAAAAACTGGAGAAAAGCATGACTAAGGGTCTTGAAAACACAACCTCTCAGGGAAGACTGGAAGATCTAGGTGTCTTTAGTCTGAATACGAGAAGACTGAGGGGGAGGAAGTATAACCGTTCTCAAATACCTAAAAGCTTGTTACAAGAAGGGAGAAAAAGTGTTCTCCTTAGCCTCTAAAGAGAAGATGAGAAGCAATGGACTTAAATTGCAGCAAGGGTGGTTTAGGTTGGACATTAGGAAAAATGTTTCAAAAAAGACAAATACTATGTTTTGTTATACTAGCAGAATTATAACATGCAAATTATGGTACAAGATAGCATTCCTCTACTAGGTGTGGGCTACGTCTCAGTTGAAGAAATGTGTCAAATTTTGCTCACCAAGGTATAGAAAGAATGTAGAGAATCTGGAAAGGATCCATAGACAAGTAACAAATGTTTTGCAAGGGATGGAATGCAAACTGTATGAGCAAACCTAAGAAACCAGGATGTTTACTTGGAAAAGAGGAGATTACTGGGGGACAGGATAGTGGTCTTCAAACACTTGAAAGGCTGCCATAAAAAGATGGAGGAAAGTTATTCTGTCTTACCACAGAAGAGCACGACAAGAGGCAATGGGTTGAAATTCCAGTATAGCAGATGTAAATTAAATTTCAGAAAAATCTTCCTAACTTTAACTACAGGAGGCCAATGGAACAGACTCCCAGGGAAGTCATGGAAGCTCCTGTGGAGGTTTTCCAAAGTCGTGTGATTAGCCACCAGTCTTAGATGACTAAGACAAAAGAAATCCTGTATCTTGTCAGGGATAAACTAGCTGTTCTTCGCATTCCCTTATAACTCTATGGCTCTATCACTCTATGATGTAAAATCCTAGTGTAGACCCGGCCTTAGTCACACACACATCTTTTGGCTCAATTCAGAGGTAACTGGGTGATATTTAATGGGTCATAACATGAACAAGGGAACATTTAGTTAAATTGAAAGTCTGAACGTATAACATTGAGAAAAGGTAATTGCTATCATAATTCCTATTTGGCCTGTAGAACTCCTTCCTAGCATCGTTAGTGGAGCAAAGAGCATAGAAGAATGGGATTCACAAATGTTTGTCCATTAAAGATGGTGCTTTTGGCATCACCTGTGGTTAAGGCTGTCTGACATCTTCCATTAGAAGAAGTCATGTTCAGTTGCTTATAAATTTACCAAATTGTTGGTATTTGGACTGAACTTTCCTATGCTGAGTGTCTGCATGGAGCAGAATTGTTTTATTTGAAAGTTTCAGGCCTAACAATTCAGCTGAGTTCTTGAATGAAGCTAGGAGAGAGTATGTGTTACCCATGTTGAAAAATTTTCATTATTTTTCTAGGGAGAAGCCCAGCAGCTCCAAGCTTTGCAGCAGATAAAAGTCAGGTAACAGCCTCTGTCCCTCTGCCCCATCAACAGAGAGAGCCCTGAAATGCAAGAGGCGGGGGTGACAGTGTCTGTGCATTAACACACAGTTGGCTCCTGACATCTGTACTCAGTTATTGCTCCAAGGGGAGTTGTGCCTCTCTGGGGCCTTAGCAAATATGGGCCGTGGTTTCAGAATTTGGCTTGTATTGCACATCTACTAACATCTTTCATCCTGAAGGATTCACTGTGCCACTGAAATGCACACCTTCGTGCTGGAATCCAGAAGGCAGGATGACCAGGGGTGCTCAGAAAAGAGTGAGATTTTGGCCAGTGATTCTTTAGCAAACTCATCATTTATGGCAATGGCACTGGGATGTTCCGTGGTTGTGCAGAGTGGAAAGGACACAAACTTACTCTCTATCCCACCACACCCACATTTCACAGGGTTTGCAGATTAGGTGAGCTCCTCAGCTAGAGATGGGTACCTGTGAATTCTGAGACGGAAGTGTCCTCCTTAGGAATCACCCTCAGGTAGCCATGACCCACACCACTCTGAACCCAGCATCTGCAGCAGCATCCCACGCCGAGAGCTGACAAACGGTGTGCAGAGTTTATAATATAGCTCTGTGTAATCCCAGTGGGTTTCGCTCAGCCTCTAGAGGAAAAGGGAGGATCTGATCTAAACAGGCTGTAGATAAGCAACTGTCCACTTCCATGCTAATTATCCATCTTTAGGAGTAAACAGTAATTAAGGAACCTTCCCAAAGGGAGAAGAAAACTCATGGGTTTTGCGCTGAGTCAGAGAGGTATTGACTGCTCTATACGTTTGTGTGTCTGTTTTTAAAAATTATAGTTGATGAGAAAGAAAATTAGGGATAATGCCTAATTCTCCAGAGAATCTGATATCCTGTAAATTCTCAGGAGAGATGGGTAGATAGTAGACAGAGAAACCTGGAGAAAGTTGACTAAGAAGAGACACAAGCACTTACAGCAAACACATGGGGCTTTCACTAAGGGATCAGAGATCAATACATTTCATCAGTAACTATCCTTATACTGTGTAGCGGCTTTCATTGATGTATCTTCAAAACACCTAGTAAATAAAATTCACCATGATCATTCCCCATTTCACTGAGCAGTAAACTGAGGCACGGGGAGACATGACTTGTCCAAGGTCACACAGACATGGACTGACAGAACCCAAATGTCCTGACTTCCCTTCCATAACCACAGTCTCTCTGTCAGTAAGTGACCACATGACAACAGGGAAATGGACTCCCAGTCTTGCAGGGTCTGTTTACTGGGGCAGAGGAAGGAATTCCCTGGGGACCTCCGAGCCCTCTGGCAAACCAATCTGAGCCCCCTCTCACACTGTGAGGCTGTGACAAGCTGCAATCTCAGGCCTTGCACTTACCCAGCTATACACAGACAGAGACACACCCAGCTGCAGGTACATGAATGATTTCACCAGCCAGCCAGGAAAAAACAATAGAGAGGCTCCAGCCAGTTCCCCTTGGCTCCCCAGCCTAGGACCCAAGAGCTGTTCCATCTTGCCCTGGGCAAAAGCCTGACCGGAATCAGTTTATTTCCCAGTCTGCCCCTCACTCAATGTGGAGAGGACAATGCACCAGCCTGAGCAGATTTCCCTTTTACATTTCAAACAACATCCTGTATTAAGGAAAACAATACAAACCAGATTTATTAATTACAGAAAGATCGATTGTTGAAGTGATTATAAATAATAGTGTAAAGAACAAAGTTGAAATCTGGGAAATAAACAACATCACAATCTAAGTTCTATACACCAGACAGGCTTTGAATCAAGCAGTGTGTCACCCTGATGGCACAAACAATCCACCAATCTTCCATGCACAGGACAGAAATCCCTTCAGCCTGGGACCACCGCCCCAGTTCAGTCCCAGGTTCTAACGTCTTTGGTGTTGAGTTTTGTTGGGAGTGATGATGTCGCTTCCACATTTTATAGTTTCTGCCATGTAGAGGGAGCTTCATTTTTCCAAGCAAAACCCCCAGCACAGTCAGTTGAAAACTGAAAACACAAGATGGAGTCCAGAAGCTGATCACATGCCCTTCCATGCTTTCAGAATGTTAAGGTACGTCTACACTACGGGACTATTCCGAATTTGCATAAACCGGTTTTGTAAAACAGATTTTATAAAATCGAGTGCGCGCGGCCACACTAAACACATTAAATCGGTGGTGTGCGTCCATGGTCCGAGGCTAGCGTCGATTTCTGGAGCGTTGCACTGTGGGTAGCTATTCCCTAGCTATCCCATAGTTCCCGCAGCCTCCCCCGCCCCTTGGAACTTCCGGGTTGAGATCCCAGTGCCTGATGGGGCAAAAATCATTGTCGCGGGTGGTTCTGGGTAAATGTCGTCAGTCACTCCTTCGTCTGGGAAAGCAACGGCAGACAAGCATTTCGCGCCTTTTTTCCCTGGATTGCCCTGGCAGATGCCATAGCATGGCAATCATGGAGCTTGTTTTGCCGTTTGTGACTCTCACCGTATGTGTACTAGATGCCGCTCACAGAGGCGATTCAGCAGCGCTACACAGAAGCATGCTTTTGCTTTTGCATGACAGCAGAGATGGTTACTAGCCATATTGCACCATCCAAACCCTTCCATAAATTGGAACTGAGGATGATCATGGCTACCAGTCCTTTTGTACCATTTGCTGCTAGTGCCCCTGGTCAATCAGCCAGGGGCGCAAAAGCCAAGAGTGGTTACTAGCCATATTGTACCTTCCATCGTTTTGTACCATTGGCTGCTGTCATAAGTGCCCCTGGCCGATCAGCCAGGGGCGCAAAAGCAAAAATTGGGAATGACTCCCTGAGTCAATCCCTCCTTTTTGGTATCTAAAAATAGAATCTGTGCTGCCTAATATAGGCAAGTGTGCTAGAGAACCACCTGCTCTGTGTCAGAGCCCGCAGAAATTATCTGTATGCTATTCACAGGGGGTGCTCCTGTAACAACCCCACCTGTTGATTCCGTTCTTCCCCCAGCCTTTCTTGGCTACCGTAGCATTGTCCCCCCACTTGTGTGATGAATTAATAAAGAATGCAGGAATAAGACACACTGACTTGTTAGTGAGAAATGAGTGGAAGGCAGCCTCCAGCTGCTATGATAGTCCAGACAGGACATTAAGCAGTGTGTAGGAGAGAAGCCCAGCATCCCACTGCTAGTCCAGGGGCAACTGAATCTTTTCTTTACACATGAAGGGTGGGGGCTGATGGAGCTCAGCCCCCTGTTGCTATGATGAGGATGGTTACCAGCCATATTGCACCATCCATCCACCAGAAAAATTAGGGCCAATAGGCTGATGACGAGGACGGTTACCAGTCCTTTTGTCCCATCAGCTGAAGCTGATCATGAGGATAGATTTCCATCATTTTGTACGATCAGCTTATGCTGATGATGAGGATGGATTTCCATCTTTTTGTACCATCAGCCGCCCATGACGGGGAGCAAGGATGTTGGTGTTGAGTGCTGCACTATCGCGTCTATCTGCAGCATTCAGTAAAGATAGGGTGACATGTAAAAGAGTCAGAGGATTGTTTTACCTTTCGCTTCTGGGGGTGGGTGAGTAGATTGCCAAGCTATGCCCTGACCCGCGGGCACTGTGTTTGACCCTAGAAGCATTTGGAGCTCAGCCAAGAATGCAAATAATTTTAGGAGGCTGCAGGAACTGTGGGATAGCTTCAGTCCTCCAGTCCATGCGCATCCATTTGATTCTTTGGCTTTCCGTTACGCTTGTCACGCTGCAGTGCGCTGAGTCCCTGCTATGGCGTCTGTCTGGAGATTTTTAAAAAAGGATTCTAACGGAGCGCTGATAGAACGGATAGAACGGATTTGCCTGCCCTTACAGCGATCACATCCGCATGGTCCATGCGGGAGCTCTTTTTTTTATTTTGATTTCGGACTGCATCGCCACCCGTGCTGATCGGAGCTCCACGCTGGGCAAACAGGAAATATTCAAAAGTTCGCGGGGCTTTTCCTGTTTACCTGACCACTGCATCCGAGTTCAGATTGCGGTCCAGAGCGGTCACTGGTGCACTGTGGGATAGCTCCCGGAGGCCAATACCGTCGATCAGCGTCCACACTAACCCTAATCCGATATGTTAATACCGATACTAGCGTTACTCCTCTCGTTAGGGAGGAGTACAGAAACCGGTTTAAAGAGCCATTAAAATCGATATAAGGTGCCTGCTAGTGTGGACGGTTTCGGCGTTAAATCGGTTTTACGCTCCTAAAACCGATTTAAACGCCTAGTGTAGACCAGGCCTTAGGTACAAAAAATGACAGATGTATACAAATACATCACATATTGTATATACTTTAAAAAAATCACACAATAATCATATCACCAAGGTAAACATGGGGGTGCCAGGGTGTTGCTTTGGGGCACAGCATGTCACACTTCTCCTCTTAGTTCACTGCAGGACTGTCAGTCACTGGCTGATGCAGAAGCAGTGTGCTCAAGGCTCTCTTTACTTTTTGACCATACAAAACTCCCAAACATTGTTGTGTTATCCACAAATGTTCTTGCAAAATTCTGGGAACCTTTCAGCACTTTGTAGATCAGCCTAATGAACTCAAAAGTAAGCTAGTGTGCTTTCAGTGCAGCACTGTCAGCCATTGTGCTTTTTCAACTAGTTGTAACTCAGTACATGGATTCATCAATGCCATGAGGTGTTGTGCCTCAGTTTCCCCCTCCCGACAGCAGACCAGGTATATTTCATTTCCCTCCTGTGACAAGCTTCGAGCCTGTGAACAGGTGTTCTCTGGGAAGCAATAGCCATGTACGGCGTCTTCTTGATTACTTCTACTATGGCCAAAAGCTTTCACCCAAAATCATTCCTGCTTCACCTTTTCATAGGTTTACCATCAGTACTAAATTTTTTTGTCATAAGTGTGACGTTATTGATATAAATGGGGACCATATAGAACATGGGTTGCAACCAAGGTCCTGTAGTGGCACCAAATCCTAAGTAAAGGGGGTCATATAAGGTGTCTAAGACCAGGTTCCGGGTTGCTGGTTATAATTATGCTGTCTGTATGTCTGTATCATTTTTAGTTGAAGTTATGAATGTTGGCTCTATGCTGGCAGTATTTCAAGTTTGTGCTGTGCTTCTGGGGGAAGCCTCCCAGACAAGCTGGTGTTAGCTCTGCCTAGCCTGTTTGATGGCCCATTAAGGACCATTAAGGACACAATGGACCCATGGAGAGAAGGCAGACACGCCTTGTGACTCAGCAAAGTATGCAGGGACTGGCTCATGTGACTCAAGGCTCCATTTTGCTGTAAAATTCCACAGTGAAGACAAAGGGATTCTTACACCTGGAAAAGTCTATATAAGCCTAATGCCTCATCTCCATCTTGTCTTCAATCCTGCTTCTGACCTCTGGAGGGACTTTGCTACAAACTGAAGCTTTACACAGGGGACTGAACGACCCATCCCGGCGGGGGATGTATTCCAGAGACTTAATCTAAAACCTGCAGTTTACTCCAGCACTGCTGCAAGCCTGAACTAAGAACTTTGCCATTACTGTATGTAATTGATTGCATTTAACCAATTCTACCTCTCTTCTCTACCTTTTTCCCTTTGTAAATAAACCTTTAGATTTTAGATTCTAAAGGATTGGCAACAGCGTGATTTGTGGGTAAGATCTGATGTGTATATTGACCTGGGTCTGGGGCTTGGTCCTTTGGGATCGAGGGAACCTTTTTCTTTTATTGGGGTGTTGGTTTTCATAACCATTTATCCCCAGGACGAGTGCACTGGTGGTGATACTGGGAGACTGGAGTGTCTAAGGAAATTGCTTGTGTGACTTGTGGTTAGCCAGTGGGGTGAGACCAAAGTCCTTTTTGTCTGGCTGGTTTGGTTTGCCTTAGGGGTGGAAAAACCCCAGCCTAGGGCTGTAACTGCCCTGTTTAAGCAATTGGTCCTGATTTGGCACTCTCAGTTGGGTCCCGCCAGAAACGCTCCGTCACAATAAGATTTACCGTTAGCAACTAACTTTCCATCATGATATTTACCAATAACATCAAATCTTTTATTATGGCTAGGCGTTCCCAGGTATATTTATTACACCACAGTGTGGTTTGTTGAAATTACATTTTGGCTTTCAACTACTTCCTAATCCTTAACATCTGGTTAGTTACTGGCTTTCCTTACCCCTCAGTGTCCCCTTCAGTAGGGATCTCAGTTCAAGGTCATCATTAAGTACTTGGTATTCAAGGGTCTGATCATTTAAAGATGTAAGCTCACTTTGCATGTTGTCCAGCCCTCACTGATCCTACCTTCCAGCCCAGGGTTATGCCCATGGAAAAAGTTCACCCCCACCCCCGTTTGGGGTTTCCCTGTGATCACCACTCCAAACACTTTTCCTAGAGAGTTGTGATGGTGATCTGTGCTCTCTGGGCAAAGCGTTGTGCCTTCTCCCAGCAGCCCTTTCAGGCCCCTTCCTGTGTCTTACCAGCCCAGAGAAGTTCCTCCTCCCCTCTGTCAAGAGGGTCATTAGCATTTTCACAGACAACAATTTATTCAGTCAGATCTACATCCTCTCTTAAAGTTGGGGGGAGAGGTAGATATGCTGGGGGGTAGGGATGTGGTCCAGAGTGACATAGAGAAATTGGAGGATTGGGCCAGAAGAAATCTGATGAGGTTCAACAAAGACAAGTACAGAGTCCGGAAATGAGGATGGAAGATTCCCATGCACCGCTACAGGCTGGGGACAGAGTGGCTAAGCGGTAATTCTGCGGAAAAGGACTTGGGGATTATAGTGGATGAGAAGCTGGATAGGAGTCAGAAGTGTGACCTTGTTACTGAGAAGGCTACCAGCATATTGGGCTGCATTAGTTGGAGCATTGCCAGCAAATTGAGGGAAGTGATAATTCCCCTCTAAACTTGAGTCACAGGGTACGTCTACACTACGGGACTATTCCGAATTTGCATAAACCGGTTTTGTAAAACAGATTTTATAAAATCGAGTGTGCGTGGCCACACTAAACACATTAAATCGGTGGTGTGCGTCCACGGTCCGAGGCTAGCGTCGATTTCTGGAGCATTGCACTGTGGGTAGCTACTCCGTAGCTATCCCATAGTTCCCGCAGCCTCCCCCGCCTCCCCTCCCCCGCCCCTTTGAATTTCCGGGTTGAGAAATTCATTGTCGCAGGTGGTTCTGGGTAAATGTCGTCAGTCACTCCTTCCGCTGGGAAAGCAACGGCAGACAAGCATTTCATGCCTTTTTTCCCTGGATTGCCCTGGCAGATGCCATAGCATGGCAATCATGGAGCCTGTGTAGCCTTTTGTGACTGTCACCGTATGTGGACTAGATGCCGCTCACAGAGGCGATTCAGCAGCGCTACACAGCAGCATGCTTTTGCATGATAGCAGGGATGGTTATCAGCCATATTGCACCATCTACCATACCATAAATTGGTAATAAGATGATTGTGGCTACCAGTCCTTTTGCACTGTTCCATTTGCTGCTGTCATAAGTGCCCCTGGCTGCTCTTAGCCAGGGCGCAAAGCAAAATTGGGAATGACTCCTGAGTCAATCCCTCCTTTTGGTATCTAAAAATAGAATCAGTCCTGCCTAGAATATGGGCAAGTCCTAGAATATGGGCAAGTCCCTAGTCCTGCCTAGAATATGGGCAAGTGTACTAGAGAACCACTGTATCAGAGAACCAGAGAGCACAGCTGCTCTGTGTCAGATCCTGCAGAAATTATGAGCTGTATTCTATTCACAGGGGGTGCTCCTGCAACAACCCCACCTGTTGATTCCGTTCTTCCCTCAGCCTTCCTGGGCTACCATAGCATTGTCCCCCCACTTGTGTGATGAAGTAATAAAGAATGCAGGAATAAGACACAGTGATTTGTTAGTGAGATATGAGTGGAAGGCAGCCTCCAGCTGCTATGATAGTCCAGACAGGACAGTAAGGAGTGTGTAGGAGAGGAGCCCAGCATCCCTCTGCTAGTTCAGGGGCACTTGAATCTTTTCTTTACACATGAAGGGTGGGGGCTGATGGAGCTCAGCCCCCTGTTTCTATGACGATGATGGTTATCAGCCATATTGCACCATCTACCATGAAAAATTAGGACCAGGCACCCTTGATCAACCTAACTGGTCATCATGGTTACCAGTCCTTTTGCACTGCCCCTTTTGCCAATAGGCTGATGATGAGGACGGGTACCAGTCGTATTGCACCATCAGCCACCCATGGCGGGGCGAAGCAAGGATGTTGGGGTTCAGTGCTGCAGCATCGGGTCTATCTGCAGCATTCAGTAAAGATAGGGTGACATGTTAAAGAGTCAAGAGAGGATTGTTTTCCCTTTCACTTCTGGGGTGGGTAGGGGGGTGCGTAAATTGCCGAGCTATGCCCTGACCCACCGCGGACACTGTGTTTGACCCTAGAAGCATTTGGAGCTCAGCCAAGAATGCAAATACTTTTCGGAGACTGCAGGAACTGTGGGATAGCTTGAGTCCTCCAGTCCATGAGCGTCCATTTGATTCTTGGGCTTTCCGTTACGTTTGTCACGCAGCAGTGCGCTGAGCCCCTGCTATGGCGTCTGTCTGGAGATTTTTTAAAAATGATTTTGAATTTCGTCTTCTGTAACGGAGCGCTGATAGAACAGATTTGCCTGCCCTTACAGCGATCACATCCGCATGGTCCATGCGGGAGCTCTTTCTTTATTTTGATTTTTAACTGCATCGCCACCCGTGCTGATCGGAGCTCCACGCTGGGCAAACAGGAAATGTTCAAAAGTTCACGGGGCTTTTCCTGTCTACCTGGCCACTGCATCCGAGCTCAGATTGCTGTCCAGAGCGGTCAGTGGTGCACTGTGGGATAGCTCCCGGAGGCCAATACCGTCGATCAGCGTCCACACTAACCCTAATCCGATATGTTAATACCGATACTAGCGTTACTCCTCTCGTTAATGAGGAGTACAGAAACCGGTTTAAAGAGCCATTAAAATCGATATATGGTGCCTCCTAGTGTGGACGGTTGTGGCGTTAAATCGGTTTTACGCTCGTAAAACCGATTTAAACGCCTAGTGTAGACCAGGCCACAGGGTGAGTGCCTGGGTACACAGGTGCTGAATCAGCCATTCTGTCCTGTGCATCCTCTCCCAAGTGACCAGTGAGGAGACATTCCTGTAATCCCAGTATTCATTTCCCAGATTCCCCCTCTGCCCCCTCCCTAAGACACATACCCCTTGGCTCTCTAGGGTGGGATCTGTCCCCTGTTCAGTTGTGAAGGGCTCACAGCTAACAGACTGGACACCTGTCTCACTGAGAGGCGCTACTCTCCCCTCCCTTCCCTAGGTGCAGTTGCCTCTTGCTGCAGTGTTAAAGGAAGTCTCACCCACCTCCCCAGCGATTTCTAGGAGTCCATCACCCTTCTCTGTACTCCCCTCTGGGACACATCTTCCCATGCTTCCTAGCAATGGGTATCTCCCTTGTATAGCTGTAATCTGGACATTTTCTCCCTGACAGGTAATACACACTTCTCCCTCCCCAAGGAGACTCTGCCTTCAGCTGCAGTGGAGGAGCTGGTCTCAGCCACCCCAGCTCTTGGGACCCTGCAGCTTCCCCCTGCTGCAGAGGAATCAAGGAGACTCGGTCTCATTCCATCAGCAGCTCCTGGGACATTCCCTCTTTCCCGCTGAGGTTCCAGAAGAACAATCCTTGTTGTAGGCAGACACTTTAACAGCCTAAGCGACATGAAAAATGTCATTACCAATTAGCATTTCAATAGGGTTAACGTCTACTACCCCAGGGGTGCCCAACCTCTGGCTCCAGAGCCACATGCTGCTCTTCAGGAGTTAATAGGTGGCTCCATGTGTAGGCTCCAACTCCCAGGAGCTACAGGCGCCAACTTTCCAATGTACCACAGGATGCTCACTGCTCAACCCCTGGCTCAGCCACAGGATCTGTCCCCACTTCCCCCTTCCTGCCTCCTCCCCTGAACCTGCCATGGCCTTGCTCCTCCCCATCCCCAGAGCCTCCTACACGCCACGAACCAGCTGGGAGCAGAGACAGGGATGATGGGGGAGCGTAACTATGTCTCTGTAACTATGGAAAATTCTGGCTCCTTCTCAGGCTCAGGTTGGCCACGCTTGTACTACCGACACTGATAATGCAGCTTCCCAACACACATTTCTATGTGCACTTGAGCAGAAGGCACAAGGATTTTTTGACCTCCTCTACTAGAAGCTCTGCCATCTGTCCTGGCAATATGTCACCTTCGACTTTTATACCCTGCTAACCACAGAAACGTCTGCCCCTGTATCCTCCCACCCAAGGTTTTCCCTGCAATTAATGCTAACATCCTTGGTTTGCTTCATGTATGAGTGTGTAGAGGATAATTTTACAAACCCAGAATGATAAGTGACACGTGACTGAGGAGTTTCTGTGCTCAGGGTCGCAGCATTCACATGGCTTCCATGCTGCCTGCTTCCTTCCGGCAGAGGGCATTTATTCCTCATGTTGTCAGTGGAATTACAATGATAAAACCTGCTGGACTCTTCTGATTTTACAGGAGATTTGAGTGGAGGATTAGAGGAATGGTGTAAAAGAGAACCCTGCTTTCCAACATAATTATACCCCTTTAGATGCTCGTGTCTGCTCGAAATCATCTGCTAGAGAAGCCATCTCATCCACAGTTTTCACCCTTTTATCCCATAGACACTGTTTTACATCATCTGTACATACGTTTAAGAAACACTCCTGAGCAACACGGTCAAACATTCCTTCAAACCTGTAACACCTTTGCTCCTTACACAGTTTCCCATCAGATCTTTCAGTTTGTTTACGTGTTCCACATTACTCATCCCAGCCCCCCTCAGAAGATTCCTTGTAGTAGCTTTGCAGTGGAAGGGCACTCCACCTCACTACACCGCTTGGTGTCACCCACAGTTAGGGAATTAGTAGCTTTGCAGTGGTTCCTCGCCTTCTTGGTCAGTGCAAGACCACTCTGCCTCATTACAATGCTTCGTCTCGCCCACAGTTAGGGAATCACAGAATCATAGAATCATAGAATCTCAGGGTTGAAAGGGACCTCAGGAGGTATCTAGTCCAACCCCCAGCTCAAAGCAGGACCAATCCCCAACTAAATCATCCCAGCCAGGGCTTTGTCAAGCCGGGCCTTAAAAACCTCTAAGGAAGGAGATTCCACCACCTCCCTAAGGAACCCATTCCAGTTCTTCTCCACCCTCCTAGTGAAAAAGTTTTTCCTAATATCCATCCTAAACCTCCTGCACTGCAACTTGAGACCATTACTCTTTGTTCTGTTATCTGCTACCACTGAGAACAGTCTAGATCCATCCTCTTTGGAACCCCCTTTCAGGTAGTTGAAAGCAGCTATCAAATCCCCCCTCATTCTTCTCTTCTGCAGACTAAACAAGCCCAGTTCCCTAAGACTCTCCTCATATGTCATGTGCTCCAGCCCCCTAATAATTTTTCCTGCCCTCTGCTGGACTCTTTTCAATTTTTCCACATCCTTCTTGTAGTGTGGGGCCTAAAACAGGACACAGTGCAGAGAACATAAGAACATAAGAACGGCCTTACTGGATGAGAGCAAAGGTCCATCTAGCCCAGAATCCTGTCTACCAACAGAAGGAGCCCAACAGGTAATGATAAAGTGTTCTCTCTCCTGGCATCCATCTCCACCCTCTGACAAACAGAGGCTAGGGACACCATTCCTTACTCATCCTGGCTAGTAGCCATTAATGGAATTAACCTCTATGAATTTATCTGGTTCTCTTTTAAATCCTGTTCTAGTCCTAGCCTTCACAACCTCCTCGGGCAAGAAGTTCCACAGGCTGACTGTGCGCTGTGTGAAGAAGAACTTCCTTTAATTTGTTTTAAACCTGCTGCCCATTAATTTCATTTGGTGACCCCTAGTTCTTGTATTATGGGAATAAGTAAATAACTTTTTCCTTATCTAACTTCTCCACATCACTCATGATTTTATATACCTCTACCATATCCCCCCTTAGTCTCCTTTTTTCCAAGCTGAAAAGTCCTAGCCTCTTTAATCTCTCCTCATACGGGACCCGTTCCAAACCCCTAATCATTTTAGCTGCCCTTTTCTGAACTTTTTCCTATTCCAGTATATCTTTTTTGAGATGAGGAGACCACATCTGTAAACAGTATTCAAGATGTGGGCGTACCATGGATTTATATAAGGGCAATAAGATATTTTCCATCTTATCCTCTATCCCTTTTTAAATGATTCCTAACATCCTGTTTGCTTTTTTGACCGCTGCTGCACACTGCGTGGACATCTTCAGAGAGCTAACCATGATGACTCCAATTGTATAATTGGGGTTATTTTTTTCCAATGTGCATTACTTTACATTAAATTTCATTTGCCATTTTGTTGCCCAATCACTTAGTTTTGTGAGATAATTTCAAAGTTCTTCACAGTCTGCTTTGGTCTTAATTATCTTCAGCAGTTTAGTATCATCACAAACTTTGCCTCCTCACTGTTTACTCCTTTCTCCACATCATTTATGTATAAGTTCAGTAGGATTGGTCCGAGGACTGACCCTTGGGGAACACCACCAGTTACCCCTCTCCATTCTGAGAATTTACCATTAATTCCTACCCTTTGTTCTCTGTCTTTTAACCAGTTCTCAATCCATGAAAGGATCTTCCCTGTTATCCCATGACAACTTAATTTACATAAGTGCCTCTGATGAGGGACCTTGTCAAAGGCCTTCTGGAAATTTAAGTACACTATGCCCACTGAATCCCCCTTGTCCACATGTTTGTTGACCCCTTCAAAGAACTCTATTAGATTAATAAGACACAATTTCCCTTTATAGAACCCATTTTGACTTTTGCTCAACAGTTCATGTTCTTCTATGTGTCTGAAAATTTTATTCCTTACTATTGTTTCGACTAATTTGCCCAGTTCCGATGTTAGACTTACCGGTCTGTGCTTGCCGGGATCACCTCTAAAGCCCTTTTTAAATACTGGCATTACATTAGCTATCTTCCAGTCGTTGGGTATAGAGGCCGATTTAAAGGACAGGTTACAAACTCTAGTTAATAGTTCCGCAACTTCACATTTGAGTTCTTTCAGGACTCCTGGGTGAATGACATCTGGTCCCGCTGACTTGTTAATGTTGAGTTTATCAATTAATTCCAAAACCTCCTCTTGTGACACTTCAATCTGAGACAGTTCCTCAGATTTTTCACCTACAAAAGCAGGTTCAGGTTTGGGAATTTCCCTAACATCCTCAGCTGTGAAGACTGAAGCAAAATATTCATTTAGTTTCTCCGCAATGACTTTATCATCTTTAAGTGCTCTTTTTGTATCTTGATCATCGAGGGACCCCACTGGTTGGTGAGCAGGCTTCCTGCTTCTGATGTACTTAAAAAACATTTTGTTATTACCTTTGGAGTTTTTGGCTAGCCGTTCTTCAAACTCCTCTTTGGCTTTTCTTATTACATTTTTTAAACTTAATTTGGCAGTGTTTATGATCCTTTCTATTTACCATGCTAGGATTTGACTTCCACTTTTAAAGGAAGTCTTTTTATCTCTCACTGCTTCTTTTACATGGTTGTTAAGCCACGGTGGCTCTTTTTTAGTTCTTTTTCTGTGTTTCTTAATTTGGGGTAGACATTTAAGTTGGGCCTCTATTATCACCAAAAAGCCCTGCAATACAGTGGCAACAATTTGTGTATTGGTGGGAGGAAGCCACAAAGAGACTCCATGAGTCTTGAGTGCACAGTCTAAAGGACTCCCAGGAAAAGTTAAAAACCCACATGCAGGATTTAAAATCTAAATGCAAGACATCCAGATGTCCCCTTCCCCAAAGTACCTAATCAAACCCCTCTGCCTCATCGACCCCCTCAGCTCCTTTGTATCCCCAATTAAGAAAGACTGGGAGCGAGGAGGAGGAATATTCCTCAATGAAAGGTGCTACACAGTATGATGACAGTTACTGATGAGAAGTACTGATCTCTGATCCCTTAGCGACAGCCCCATGTGTTTGCTGTAAGTGCTTGTGTCTCCTCTTAGTCAACTTACTCCAGATCTCTGTGTGTACCATCTACCCATCTATCCTGAGAATCAGGCATTATCTACCTGGCATTGGGCACCGTCAAAAGACTACTGGGCTATATGGACCATTGGTTTCACCCATCATGGCCATTCTGATCTTCCTATTTAGTCCCCACATGTATCTGCCTCCTGCTGTATCCAGGGCCGGCTCTAGGTTTTTCCACCCCAAGCAGAAGAAATGTTGGCTGCCCCCGCCTTCCCAGCCACAGGCTCCTTCCCGCAATCTCCTGCTACCCCAGCCCTGGGCTCTCCCTCCCCACCAACGCCCCCTGCCGCCCCAGCTCTGGGCTCCCCCTTTCCCCCCATTGCTCCCCCCAGACACACCTCCTGTCGCCCCAGCCCGGATCTCTCCCCACCCACCCCCACCTGCACCCTCCTTCCACCGCAGCCCAGGGTCACTGGTAACTTGCTCCCAGGGCAGGTCATTCAGCAGGAATTTTGGATGTACACAGAACACAGACAGGATTGGTTCCCATATGGTTACACAACTGCAGTAAAGTGGGACAATTTTCAGCTTCTGTTATTGGAGGAGATTTGGATGCATATTATAAGACTGTCCTCCATAAATGAGGAAAAGTTGAGGTGCCTTTATTATTCTTTTGTTCCACTCTTTCTTTCTATGGGGAATTTGCCAATGCAATATCACTGTCTTCCTTTTAAACAAACAAACAAAAGGCAATGGCTGTTGAAAATAGCAATTCCAGTCCTAATAACCACTGGGAAGCATTTCTTGCTCAATTTTATCCTACTTTTTCTACAGCAAGTTACAGTGGATCAGTATATTTGATTTGGGAGAAAAGAAGTAACAGCTGCCCAAACCGAGCTTGAGCACTCCTGAATTTTGAGGTGTTCAAATCTGGAAGGCAGGTGCTGGGGGGTTGTGGGGGAGGGGCGCGGGGCTGTGGGCGAGCACGGCAGCATGTGTGCAGCAGCGTGTCTGGAGCTGCGCGGAGCCAGACACGCTGGTCTGAGTGGCACGGTAAGGGGGCTGGGGGTTGGAGAAGGGTAGGGGTTCCGGGGGGGGCTGTCAAGGGACAGGGAGCAGGGGGGTTGGATGGGGTGGAGGTTCGGGGGGGCAGTCAGGGGCAGGGAGAAGGGGGGGTTAGATGGGTCAAGGGTTCGGGGAGGCAGTCAGGGGAAAGGCAGCGGTTGGTTAGGCATGGGAGTCCCAGGGGTTTGTCAGGGAACAGGTAGGGGGTGGGGTCCAGGGTGGGAAGTTTGGGGGGGTCTCAAGAGAGGGCAGTTGGGGACAAGGAGCAGCGGCGCTTAGATAGGGGTGGGGTCCTGGGGGCAGTTGGGGCAGGGGTCCCGGGAGGGGGGGATCAGGGGCCCGGGAGTGGGGGGGCAGTTGGATGGGGGGGGTGCTGTGGGGGGCAGTCAGAGGCAGTGGATGGTGGCAGGGTGGAGCTACCCTCCCTCCCCCTGGAGAGACCTGTTTTTTGAATGTTAAAATATGGTCCCCACCATCCACAGTGCAGCTCTCCACTCACAGCACATGCTGCTGCATGAGGTCCCCCTCCTTCCTTTCCAGTTGGTAGAGGCCAAGGGAATGCTGGGAAATGTAGTTCTTTCCCTGCTCCAGGGCAGGCTCTATAGCCAGGGAGGTAACCAAGGAACTACAGCTCCCAGAGCCCCCTGTTGGTTCTCAGCTCCCAGGCTGGATCCCTGCAGGCTGCCAACCCTGCAAATGGGCTGCCCCAAGCAGGTGCTTGCTTTGCTGGTGCCTAGAGCCGCCCCCTGCTGCATCCCGCTACACCCCACTCCCCTCCCAGAGCTGAGACCGATCCCTGGAGTGCTAACGGGGTCTCTCTCTGCACAGAGTTAGTAAGAATAAAAATTACAATGTTAACACTAACCAGTGCCCCTTAAGTGACTTGCTGTAAGATGTGAGAACACGTTGGTTGTAGAGATGACTGAGACACATTTGACAAGGGGAGGGGAAGACAGGAGCAAGTCATGGGGCAGCACCTTGGGGAGAAGACACACAGCAGGGTCTAGGCTTGAAAGAAGAGATGAGGCAAGATCATAATTCCACGGATGCAGCTACCAGCAATTAGAAAGGTGGCAACCCAGTGTAGTGTGCATAGACTGACTCCCCAGTTCATCACATTGACACAGCACATTAAAGACAGGGAAGGGTTTAATGCAGGCCTGCACAACTTGTAAAGCGGCAATGGCCACATTCCTCCAAAGAAAACAGCTGAGGGCCGAAACCTCCCAGCCCGAGGAAACACCCCGCCCGAGGGCCGCCCAGCCCTGTGGAAACAAACCCTCCTTCCCCAGCGCCGCCCCACCAAAAAAGCTGTGGGCCAAAAAGGAAGGTTGGGGGTGGAGAGGTGATACTTTATTTTAAATCAACCAGGGGCTCCCAGCTAAAGAGGTGGCTGGGAGCCCTCAGGGTCAAATTAAAGGGCTTGGGGCTCCGGCGGCTGGGGGAACCTGGCAAGGCCGGCTCTAGGTTTTTTGCTGCCCCAAGCAAAAAAATATTTGGCTGTCCCCCTTCCCAGCCCTGGGCTCCCCCCGATACCCTCCTGCTGCCCCAGTCCTGGGCTCTCCCCGCACCCACACACACACCCTGCTGCCCCAGTGCTGGGCTTCGCCCTTTCCTCCTCACCAGTGCCCTCCCCCAACCCTGCTGCTGCCCCAGCCCTGGGCTCCCCCCCACCAGTGCCCCCCACACCTCCTGCCGCCCCAGCCCTGGGTCACTGGTAACTCACTCCCAGGGCGGGTCATTCAGCAGGAATTTTGTATGTGCACAAAATACGGACAGGATTGGTTCCCATATGGTTACAGAGCTGCAGTAAAGTGGAACAATTTTCAGCTTGTGTGATTGGAGGATATCTGGATGCATATTATAAGACTGTCCTCCATAAATGAGGAAAAGTTGAGGTGCCTTTATTATTTTTTTGTTCCACTCTTTCTTTCTATGGGGAATTTGCCAATGCAATATCACTGTCTTCCTTTCAAACAAACAAAAAGGCAATGGCTGTTGAAAATAGCAATTCCAGTCCTAATAAGCATTTCTTGCTCAATTTTATCCTACTTTTTCTACAGCAAGTTACAGAGGATCAGTATATTTGATTTGGGAGAAATGAAGTAACAGCTGCCCAAACCGAGCTTGAGCACTCCTGAATTTTGAGGTGTTCAAATCTGAAAGGCAGGTGCTGGGGGTGGGAGAGGGCTGTGGGCTCCATGGGGGAGCATGGCAGCAACTGTCTGGAGCTGCACGGAGCCAGACACGCTGGTCTGAGTGGCACAGTAAGCGGTTTGGGGGTTGGAGAAGAGGTAGGGGGTTCCGGGGGCAGTCAAGGGACAGGGAGCAGGGCGGGTTGGTGGGGCAGATATTCAGAGGGGCAGTCAGGGGACAGGCAGCAATTGGATAGGCATGGGAGTCGCAGAGGTTTATCAGGGGACAGGTAGGGGTGGGGTCCTGGGGGTAAGTGGGGGGGGGTCTCCGGAGGGGGCAGTTGGGGACAAGGAGAAGGGAGGCTTAGATAGGGGCTGAGGTCCCAAGGGGCAGTTAGGGGCAGGGGTCTCGGGAGGGGGTAATTGGGGGACAAGGTCCAGTGGTGCGTAGATAGGGGGTGGGGGTTCTGGGGGGCAGTTGGGGCGGGGGTCCAGGGAGGGGGCAATCAGCAGCCTCAGGCTGGGATTCAAAGGGCTCTGGGCTCCCTGCCCCTGCAGGCAGCCCAGAGCCATCTGATTCCTGGCCGCGGCTGGGATTTAAAGGGCTCTGGGCTCCCCGCCGCAGCAGGCAGCGCAGAGCCCTTTGAATCCTGGCCCCAGCTGAGATTTAAAGGGCTCTGGGCTCCCTGCCCCTGCAGGCAGCCCAGAGCCCTCTGACTCCCGGCCGTGGCTGGGATTCAAAGGTCTCTGGATTGCCCGCAGAGCGCAGTGTGTGGGGGATTTAGAATGCCCCAGTGGGCCGCACAGTCTCTGTCTGTCCAGTAAGTGATTCGGGGAAGAGGCCCCAGCATCATAATCATTCAGGGAGGAGGGATAGATCAGTGGTTTGAGCATTAGCTTGCTTAAACCCAGGGCTATGAGTTCAATCCTTGAGGGGCCCACTTAGGGATTTGGGGCAAAAATTGGTCTTGCTAGTGAAAGCAGGGGGCTGGACTCAATGACCTTAAAAGGTCCTTTCAAGTTCTAGGAGATTGGTTGGTATACACCAACCAGCTCTGCACAGATCTCACTCTGAAAGCCAGATCCCATGGAGAAAACATTTAGTCATCCTTATGAGTAAAAAGCCTGTGCAGTCTGTCCCGGATCTGTTTGGTCCTCATGCCGTAAATGATGGGGTGTATCATGGGGGGCACCAGCTGGTACACACTGGTAATAAGAATGAGGAAATGTAGTGGCACATTGTCACCAAACCGCTGAATGAGAGAGGAGAATAAATCTGGGATGTACAAAACTGAGATGGCACAAAGATGAGAGATACAGGTCCCAAAAGTTTTGAGCCTGGCATCCTTTGTGGGGAGGCGGAAGACGGCCCGGAGGATCAGAGTATAGGACACGGCAATAAAAAACACATCCACTCCGATCACAGAGAAAAGATTAAAAAGTCCATAGTAACTATTGATGCGGATGTCAGCGCAAGCTAGCTTCACCACGGCTATATGCCCACAATAGAAGTGGGGGATGATGTTGGTTCTGCAATATGGGTACCGCCTCACCAGAAAGGGATAGGGTAATGCGAGCATGCAACTATGCAGCACCATGGCCAAGCCTATCTTGGCCACAGCAGAGTTTTTCAGGATCATGGAATGTCTCAGGGGATGGCAGATGGCCACATAGCGATCAAAAGCCATGGCCACAAGGATCCCAGACTCCATCGCTGAGAAGGAATGAACAAAGTACATCTGGGTGAGGCAGGCACTGAAACTGATCTCCCTGGAATTGAACCAGAAGATGCTCAGCATTTTCGGTACGGTGGATGTGGACATGACCAGGTCGGTGATGGCCAGCATGCAGAGGAAATAGAACATGGGCTCATGGAGGCTTGGCTCCGTCTTTATGATGAACAGGATGGTGAAGTTCCCCAAGATGGCTATGGTGTACATAGCGCAGAAAGGAATGGAGATCCAGATATGAGCTGCCTCTAGGCCAGGAATGCCAAGTAGGATGAAGGTGGAGGGGTTTCTGAAGTCGGTTGTGTTCGAATCTGACATGGCATATGGGAGAAAGTGTCCAAGCCTCAGGCATAAGGGTGTCTTCTGCATTTAGCGTACGTTCCCCTGACTTTCTGTGTGTTCCCAGGATCTCCGGTGATACTCGCAGTAGAAATGACTGCACGGAGAGACAATGTTAATATGAGACACTGCATGCAGTAGTGGAGGCTGTTCTCATGGGAGAAGCAGATTGAGCTCTCTTCACACACTGAAAAATTACATTTTCATTATTCAGAGAGAATAACTATGAGCAATGACCCTACTAAATCCAATTCCATATTTGTATTGTGCTCCCTGCATTAAGAATTCCTACACTTTGTGGTGGGGGAACCTTAAGAGGCACCAGCACGAAACACAAGGGTGGATACTGCTTATCTATCATTATTCTTTAATGCAATGAGAGCCAGTATAGGGAGTCCATGCAGAAGGGAGTTCCCCATTCAACCAGTTGCTCGAAATCAGAGAGGGGAAAAAAACAAACTTTTGAGATGACTGGAGCTGGGAGAAACAACCCAACTAGAACATACCTCAGGGGAAGGACCTGGGCACCATTGATAGCAGCTCAAGAGAAACACCTGCTCATTCGCAGCAGTGGACAAAACAAAACAATGTTCAGATCCCCAAGATATGGGATGAAGCATAATGTGTTTGGGAATGTGTTCAGTTTTGGTCACCCAGTCTATATTAAGGACAGAAAAGTCTGGGACTCTTTATTTTTCACAAAAGACAAAGAAGAGAGCATATGATATAGGAGAGGAAAATAAAAAAATGAAACTGATTTACATTCAAATGAAGAGTTCCCAACCAGTAGACACTTAGAGCTCCAAGAGGACTAATTCCCTAAAGATGAGGGAAATTGTCAGCAAAACTGATTGGGAGGAAAAATTGAGACAGAAAAATATGAATGAATATTGCTAATTCTTTGATAACGTTTTATTAGATATCAGAAAACTCACAATTCCATAGTCAACAAAGTGAACAACTTTGGGTAAAATCTCAGTGTATTGGTAAAGTGAAGGCAAGAATTAGAGGGAGGGAAGCAACATGTAACAAAGAGGAAAAAGGGGAAATAGCTGACCAGCAATAGAAATCAGAAGTTAGGAAAATTGATAAAGAATGTTAAGACATCTGGGAAAAGTCCATGTGTGGCAGGGCTATGGATCACAAAAACGAGGTTATTGATTATATTAAGAACAAATGAAATCCTGGAAAATATTTATGTCAATTCCTGTGTTATATAAATAAAGTATTAAAAAATAAATGGAAAGAGTTTGGTTTTTTTTATAAAAGAATTGACAAGGTTAAGAAACAATGGGAGAAGCTGGTATGGGATTAGTTAGATATATAAGTAATACCAGTCACCAACAGAATTTAACTGAAACAGATCTTGTCAAATAAACCTGATTTCATCCTATTATGAGAGTACACATTGGTTGATCAAGGGTACACATTTGGTCGATCAAGGGAACGACACTGATGCAACAAATCTTGATTTCTCAGAGATCTTTGATTTAATAGTGGAAAATATTGAGTTGGTGAGTTGGAGCAGGATTTTACCACTGCACATGGGATTGGTGAAACAAACTGCATCCAGTTCTGGGGTCCACATTTGAAAAAAGATGTTTAAAACTTGGAGATGGTGCAGAGAAGACCCACAGAAATGATTGGAGGATAAGAGTAAATGCTGGATTGTTAGACTTGAACATGTATATCTATTTAACTTATCAAAAAGATGATCAAGTAGAGACTTTAATTTGGAGAAAATCATGGGTAATAATGGGCTCTGTAATCTACCAGACAAAGGCTGAACAAGACCGAAAGTCTGGAAGCTGAAGCCAGACAAATTCCATCTTGAAATTAGGGTTAAATATTTAGCAGTGAGGGTGATTAACCATTGTTTGTTTCACTTTTCACCAAGATGGTTGGTGGTGTTTGTACACCTGAAATAGAGAATGCCAGTGAAAATGGGGTAGATTCATCTACTAAAATAGGGAAAGAACAAGTTAAAAGTCACTTGGAAAAGTTAGATGTCTTCAAGTCACCAGGGCCTCATGAAATGCCTCCTATAGTACTCTGAAGGAACTGAGTGAGGAGGGATCTGAGCCATTAGTTACTATCTTTGAAAAGTGATGGGAGACAGGGGAGATTCCAGACAACTGGGAAAGAGCACATATAGTGCCTGTCTATAAAAAGGGAAATAAGGGAAACCCAGGCTATTACAGACCAGTTCAGCTTCACTTCTGTACCAGGCAAGATAATGCAGCAAATGATTATGGAATCATTTTGCAAACGTCTAAAAGATAATAAAGTGATAAGTGACAGTCAGCATGGATTCATCAAGAACAAATCATGTCAAATCAACCTGATAGCTTTCTTTGACAGGGTAACAAGCCCTGTGGATGTAGGGAAGCAGTAGCTGTGTTATATATAGACATTAGTACAGCTTTTGATACAGTCTCGCATGATCTTCTCATTAACAAATTAGGGAAATACAGCCTAGATGGAGCTACTGTAAGTTGTGTGCATAACTGGTTGAAAAAACGCTCCCAGAGAGTAGTTATCAGTGGTTCACAGTGATGCTGGAAGGGTATAACAAGTGGGGTTCCGCAGGGATCAGTTCTGGGTCCGGTTCTTTTCAATGTCTTCATCAATGATTTAGATCATGGCATAGAGTGTAAACTTGTTAATTTTGTAGATGATACTAAGTTGGGAGGGGTTGCAAGTCTTTAGAGAATCAGATAAACATTCAAACTGATCTGTAAAAACTGGAGAAAAGCATGACTAAGGGTCTTGAAAACACAACCTATGAGGGAAGACTGGAAGATCTAGGTTGGTTTAGTCTGAATAAGAGAAGACTGAGGGGGGAAAGGATAACCGATTTCAAATATCTAAAAGGTTGTTACAAGGAGGGAGAAAAAGTGTTCTCCTTAGCCTCTGAAGAGAAGACAAGAAGCAATGGACTTAAATTGCAGCAAGGGAGGTTTAGGTTTGACATTAGGAAAAATGTTTCAAAAATGGCAAATACTATGTTTTGTTATATTGGCAGAAGTATAACATGCAAGTCATGGTACATGATAGTATTCCTCTACTCCGTGTGGGCTAGGTCTCAGTTGGAGAAATCTGTCAAATTTTGCTCACCGAGGTAGAGAAAGGATGTAGAGAATCTGGAAAAGATCCATAGACAAGTAACAAATGTTATGCAAGGGATGGAATGCAAACTGTATGAGCAAACCTAAGAAACTAGGATGTTTGCTTGGAAAAGAGGAGATTACTTGGGGACATGATAGTGGTCTTCAAAGACTTGAAAGGCTGCCATAAAAAGGTGGAGGAAGGTTATTCTGTTTTAACAAAGAGGGGCAGGACAAGAGGCAATGGGTTAATATTCCAGCCTAGCAGATTTAAATTAAATTCCAGGAAAATCTTCAAACTTTAACTACAGGAGGCCAATGAAACAGACTCCCAGGGAAGTCATGGAAGCTCCTTCTACGGAGGCTTTCCAAAGTCGTGTGAATGGCCATCAGTCTTAGATGACTAATACAAAACAAATCCTGCATCTTGTCAGGGGATAGACTAGCTGTCCTTTGCATTCTGTTATAATTCTATGGGTCTATCATTCTATGATGCAAAATCCTGGTGTAGACCCGACCTTAGTCACGCACAAGTCTTTTGGCTCAATTCAGATGTAACTGAGTGAAATTTAATGGGCCTGTGTTTTACAGCAGGTTAGACTGGATGTTCAAATGGTCCCTTCTGACCTTAAACCCTATGGATCTATTGATAAAGAAAGTAGATCAGGCATTTGTATTTAATATTTCTCATAACATGAACAAGGAAACATTTAGTTAAATTGAAAGTCTGAGCATATAACACTGAGAAAAGGTAATTGCTACCATAATTCCTATTTGGCCTTTAGAACTCCTTCTTACCAACCTTATTGGAGTGAAGAGCATAGAAGAATGGGATTCATAAATTGATTGATCATTGTATGTAGTGCTGGTGGCATCACCTGTAGTTAAGGCTGTCTGACACCTTCCATTAGAAGAACTCATTTCCAGTTACTTATAAATTTGCCAAATTTTTGGAGTTTGTTCTGAAATATCACATGTTGCATATCTACTTCAAAAAAAACGTTCAGGCATAACAGTTCAGCAGACTTCTCGAATGAAGCTAGGAGAAATGTGGGGCCTGAGGAAAGCACGGGCCATTGTCTCAGTATTTGGCCTTGTACTGCACATCTACTAACACCTTTCATCCTGAAGGATTCACTGTGCCACTGAAATGCACCACCTTCGGGCTGGAGGCTATCAGGCAGGATGAGCAGGGGTGCCCAGTAATCAGTGACATTTTGGCCAGTGATTCTTTAGCAATCTCATCACTTATGGCAAGGGCCCTGGGATGTGTCATGGTTGTGCAGAGCGGAAAGGACCACAGACTTACTCTCTGTCCCTCCACAACCACGTTTCACAGGGTTTGCCGATCAGGTGAGCTTCTCAGCAAGAGATGGGTACCTGTGAATTCTGAGACGGAAGTGTCCTCCTTAGGAATCCCCCTCAGGTATCCATGACCCACACCTCTCTGAACCCAGCATCTGCAGCAGCATCCCACGCCGAGAGCCAACAAACGGTGTGCACAGTTTCTAATATAGCTCCGTGTAATCCCAGGGGGGTTCGCTCAGCCTCTAGAGGAGAAGGGAGGAGCTGAGTGTAAACAGGCTGTAGACAAGCAACTCTCCACTTCCATGCTAATTATCCAGCTTTAGCATTAACAGCAATTAAGGAACCTTCCCAAAGGGAGGTGAAAACTCGTGGGTTTTGCACTGAGTCATAGAGGAATTGGCTGCTCTGTACGTTTGTGTGTCTGTATTTAAAAATTATAGTTGATGAGAAAGAAAATTAGGGATAATGCCTAATTCTCAGGATAGATGGGTAGATAGTAGAGAGAGAGATCCGAAGTAAGTTGACTAAGAGGAGACACAAGCACTTAGAGCAAACACATGGGGCTGTCGCTGAGGGATCAGAGATCAGTACTTCTCATCAGTAACTAGCATTATACTGTGTAGCGGCTTTCATTGATGTATCTTCAAAACACCTAGCAAAGAAAAGTCACTATGAACCATCCCCATTTCACTGACACAGACACTGACTGACAGAACCCAAGTGTCCTGACTTCCCTTCCATAACCAGGGTCTCTCTGTCAGAAAGTGACCACATATCAACAGGAAAATGGACTCCCAGTCTTACAGGGCCTGTTCACTAGGGCGGAGTGGGGGGAAGGAATTCCCTGGGTGCAACCTGGAAATGGGGACCACTGAGCCCTCTAGCAAACCAATCTGGGCCCCCTCTCACACTGTGAGGCTGTGACAAGCTGCAATCCTCTCAGGTCTTGCACTTACACAGCTATGCACAGCCAAGGACACACCCAGCTACAGTTACATGAATGATTTCACTAGCCAGCCATGAAACTAGAATAGAGAGGCTCAAGCCAGTTCCCCCCAGCTCTCCAGCCTAGGACATTGAGATAAATTTATTTAGTCTTAGTCTCACATTTACACAACAGCAACAATGTAATCAGCAGAAAACTAGTTTTGATTAGGTCCCTTGAAACATTTTGCCCATCTTCAGAATCTTATACAACTCCCTCCCCTGATCTCTCATTTAGAACTATCCTGTTACAATCCAGCATGTCTATCAATGTGGCAGAAAAATCGAAAGGACCCTTTAAGTTTTGGGCATTCAGTTGTGAATATATGAACTAACAAAATGTCACAGATCACTTTAGACTTTAGAAGTTTACTACTGAAGCATCTTTCAATTTTAGATCTTTGAATGCTCATTTTCAGCTTCTTCATTCTGTAGAATTTGATTAGGATAAACCATTAGCAAACCTGCATTGCTTCAACACTTCGCTGAAGCCCTCACACAGTTTGAGGTCACTCTGGTTCTGTGCACACTACAAAAACTGCTTCATTTCATACTGGCAGGCAGGGTACTGGGACTGCTGCTGGTATGCAAGCTGGGCTGCTTGAGGCTCCTGGTAAGTAATGTCAGGCCTTGCAGCTTCAGAGCTGCTTTCTCCACCAAATCCTCCTGTCATGGCATGACCCAGTGTGTGTCCTACAGCTGAGCCTACTGCTACTATTGCAGCTGTAAAAAAAAATAAAAAAAAAGGAGTCGAGGAAAGCTGGCTGTATTTTAAAGAAACCTTATTGAGGTTGCAGGAACAAACCATCCCAATGTGTAGGAAGAAAAGAAAATATGGCAGGCGACCAGCTTGGCTTAACAGTGAAACCCTTGCTCGTCTTAAACACAGAAAAACAGCTTACAAGAAGTGGAAGATTGGACAAATAACCAGGGAGGAGTATAAAAGTATTGCTCAGGCATGCAGGTGTGAAATTAGGAAGGCCAAATCACACTTGGAGTTGCAGCTTGCCGGAGATGTTAGGAGTAACAAGAAGGGTTTCTTTAGGTATGTTAGCAACAGGAAGAAAGTCAAGGAAAGTGTGGGCCCCTTGCTGAATGAGGTAGGCAACCTAGTGACGGAGGATGTGCAGAAAGCTAATGTACTCAATGTTTTTTTTGCCTCTGTCTTCACAGACAAGGTCAGCTCCCAGAGAGCTGCACTCTGCAGCATGGTATGGGGAGGAGGTGACCAGCTCTCTGTGGAGAAAGAAGTAGTTCGGGACTATTTAAGAAAGCTGGACGAGCACAAGTCCATGGGGCCGGATGCGCTGCATCCGAGGGTGCTAAAGGCCGATGAGATTGCAGAGCCATTGGCCATTATCTTTGAAAAATCATGGCGATCGGGGGAGGTCCCGGACGACTGGAAAAAAGCTAATGTAGTGCCCATCTTTAAAAAAGAGAAGAAAGATGATCCAGGGAACTACAGGCCAGTCAGTCTCACCTCAGTCCCTGGAAAAATCATGGAACAGGTCCTCAAGGAATCAATCCTGAACCACTTAAAGGAGGGGAAAGTGATCAGGACCAGTCAGCATGGATTCACCAAGGGCAAGTCATGCCTGACTAACCTAATTGCCTTCTATGATGAGATAACTGGCTCTGTGGATGAGGGGAAAGCAGTGGATGTGCTATTTCTGGACTTTAGCAAAGCTTTTGATACAGTCTCCCACAGTATTCTTGCCAGTAAGTTAAAGACGTCTGGGCTGGATAAATGGACGGTAAGGTGGATAGAAAACTGGCTAGATGGTCGGGCTCAACGGGTAGTGAACAATGGTTCCATGTCTAGTTGCCAGCCAGTATCAAGTGGAGTGCACCAAGGGTCGGTGCTGGGGCCGGTTTTATTCAATATCTTCATTAACGATCTGGAGGATGGTGTGGACTGCACCCTTAGCAAGTTTGCAGATGACACTAAACTGGGAGGAGTGGTTGATACGCTGGAGGGTAGGGCTAGGATACAGAGGGACCTAGACAAATTAGAGGATTGGGCCAAAAGAAATATGATGAGGTTCAACAAGGACAAGTGCAGAGTCCTGCACTTAGGACGGAAGAATCCCATGCACTGCTACAGACTAGGGACCGAATGGCTGGGCAGCAGTTCTGCAGAAAAGGACCTAGGGGTTACGGTGGACGAAAAGCTGAATATGAGTCAACAGTGTGCCCTTGTTGCCAAGAAGGCTAATGACATTTTGGGTTGTATAAGTAGGGGCATTTCCAGCAGATCAAGGGATGTGATCATTCCCCTCTACTCAGCACTGGTGAGGCCTCATTTGGAGTACTGTGTCCAGTTTTGGGCCCCACACTACAAGAAGGATGTGGATAAATTGGAGAGAGTCCAGCGGAGAGCAACAAAAATGATTAGCGGGCTGGAGCACATGACTTATGAGGAGAGGCTGAGGCAACTGGGATTGTTTAGTCTGCAGAAGAGAAGAATGAGGGGGGATTTGATAGCTGCTTTCAACTACCTGAAAGGGGGTTCCAAAGAGGATGGATCTAGACTGTTCTCAGTGTTTGAAGATGACAGAACAAGGAGTAATGGTCTCAAGTTGCAGAGGGGGAGGTTCAGGTTGGACATTAGGAAAAACTTTTTCACTAGTAGGGTGGTGAAGAACTGGAATGGGTTACCTAGGGAGGTAGTGGAATCTCCTTCCTTAGAGGTTTTTAAGGTCAGGATTGACAAAGCCCTGGCTGGGATGATTTGGTTGGGTTTGGTCCTGCTTTGAGCAGGGGGTTGGACTAGATGACCTCCTGAGGTCCCTTCAAACCCTGAGATTCTATGATTCTATAACTCTATGACCCAAGTGCTGTTCCATCTTGCCCTCGCCAAAAGCCTGACCAGTGTAAGTTTATTTCCCAGTCTGCCCCTCCCTCAATGTGGAGAGGACAATACATCAGCCTGAGCAGATTTCATTTTTACATTTCAGACAACATCCTGTATTAAGGAAAATAATATAAAACACATTTATTAATTACAGAAAGATCGATTGTTTAAGTGATTATAAGTAACAGTGTAAAGAACAAAGTTGAAATCTGGGAAATAAACAACATCACAATCTAAGTTCTATACACTAGACGGGCTTTGAATCAAGCAGTGTGTCACCCTGATGGTACAAACAATCCACCAATCTTCCATGCACAGGCCAGAAATCCCTTCAGCCTGGGACCACAGCCCCAGTTCAGTCCCAGGTTCTAACGTCTTTCGTGTTGAGTTCTGTTGGGAGTGAGGCCAAGTGATGTTGTCGCTTCCACATTTTATAGCTTCTGCCATGTAGAGGGAGCTTCATTTTTCCAAGCAAAAGCCCCCAGCAGAGTCAGTGGAAAACTAAAAACACAAGATGGAGTCCAGAGTCACAGAAGCTGATCACATGCCCTTCCATGCTTTCAGAATGTTAGGTACAAAAATGATAGATGTATACAAATATATAACATATTGTATATACTTTATAAAAATCACACAATAATCATATCACCAAGGTAAATATGGAGGTGCCAGGGTGTTGCTTTGGGGCACAGCATGTCACACTTCTTCTCTTAGTTCACTGCAGGACTGTCAGTCACTGGCTGATGCAGAAGCAGTGTGCTCAAGGCTCTCTATACTTTTTGATCATACAAATCCCAAGTCTTACAAACATTGTCGTGTTATCCACAGGTGTTCTTCCAAACTTGTATGTACCTGTCAACACTATGTAGATGAGCCTAGTGATATCAGAAGTCATCTAGGGTACATTCTGTGTAGCGTTGTCAACCATTGTGTTTTTCCAATTAGCTGTAACTCAGTACATGGATTCATCAGTGCCATGAGGTGTTGTGCCTCAGTTTCCCCCTCCAGGCAGCAGACCAGGTATATTTCATTTCCCTCCTGTGACAAGCTTTGAGCCTGTGAACAGGTGTTCTCTGGGAAGCAATAGCCATGTACGGTGTCTTGTTGATTACTCCTAGTATGTCCAAAAGCTTTCCCCCGAAATCATTCCTGCTTCACCTTTTCATAGGTTTACCATCATTGCTAAATTTTTTTGTCATAATATTTGCCATTAGCAACTAACTTTAAATCGCGATATTTACCAATAACATCAAATCTTTTATTACAGCTAGGTGTTTCCAGGTATATTTATTACACCACAGTGTGGTTTGTTGAAATTACATTTTGGCTTTCAACTAGTTACTGAACCTTAACATCTGGTTAGTTACTGGCTTTCCTTACCCCTCAGTGTCCCCTTCAGTGGGGATCTCAGTTCAAGGACTTCACTGAGAATTTGGTATTCAAGGGTCTGATCATTTAAAGATGTAAGCGCACTTTGCATGTTGTCCAGCCCTCACTGAACCTACCTTCCAGCCCAGGGTTATGCCCATGGAAAAATTCCACCCCCCGTTGGTGTTTCCCTGCAATCCCCACTCCAAACACTTTAACTAGACGGTTGTGATGGTGATCTGTGCTCTCTGGGGAAAGAGTTGTGCCTTCTCCCAGCAGTCCTTTCAGGCCCCTTCCTGTGTTTACCAACCCAGAGAAGTTCCTCCTCCCCTCTGTCAAGAGGGTCATTAGCATTTTCACAGACAACAATTTATTCAGTCAGATCTACATCCTCTCTTAAAGCTGGGGGAGAGGTAGATATGCTGGGGGTAGGGATATGGTCCAGAGTGACCTAGAGAAATTGGAGGACTGGGCCAGAAGAAATCTGGTGAGGTTCAACAAGGACAAGAACAGAGTCCGGAAATGAGGATGGAAGACTCCCATGCACCGCTACAGGCTGGGGACAGAGTTACTAAACAGTATTTCTGCAGAAAAGGACCTGGAGATTACAGTGGATGAGAAGCTGGATAGGAGTCAGCAGTGTGCCCTTGTTACCGAGAAGGTTACCCGCATACTGGGCTGCATTAGTTGGAGCATTGCCAGCAGATCGAGGGAAGTGATAATTCCCCTCTAAGACTACAGAAAGGAGTGAACAAATAGGAAAGAGTCCAGCAAACGGCAACAAAAATGAGGCCACATCTGGAGTACTGTGTCCAGTTTTCAGCCTCCACACTACGGAAAGGATGTGAATAAAAAGGAGAGAGTCCAGAGGAGGGCAACTAAAATGATTAGGGGGCTGGGGGCACATGACTTATGAAGAGAGGCTGACAGAAGATGGCTTGTTTAGTCTGCAGTATAAAAGAGTGAGTGGAGATTTGATAGCAGCCTTCAACTATCTCTGTGTGTGTGTGTGGTGGGTGGGGGGTGTTCTAAAGAGGATGGAGCTCAATTGTTCTCAGTGGTGGCGGATGACAGAACAAGGAGCAATGGTCTCGAGTTGCAGTGGGGGAGGTCTAGGTTGGATATTAGGGAAACACTATTTCACCAGGAGGGTGGTGAAGCACTGGAATGGTTTACCTAGGGAGGTGGTGGAATCACCATTCTTGGATGTTTTTAAGGTCAGGCTTGACAAAGCCCTGGCTGGGATGATTTAGTTGGTGCTGGCCCTGTTATGAGCATTGGGTTGAACTAGATACCTCCTGATGTCATTTTGAACCCTAATTTTCTGTGATTCTATGATTCTAAAGAGACAGTTCATTTTCACAAGCACGCCATAGAGCTGGATTGGGGTACCCTCTGTCACCCCTCTCTCAATCCCCGAGAGGTCAGTTGTGTGACTGCTCCCCTCCAGGAGGCCAGTGACACAGTCCCCTCTCAAACTTGAGCCACAGGCTGAGTGCCTGGATGCACAGATGCTGAATCAGCCATTCTGTCCTGGGCATCCTCTCCCAAGTGACCAGTGAGGAGACATTCCTGTAATCCCACTATTCCTTTCCCAGATTCCCCATCTGCCCCCTCCCCAAGACACATACCCCTTGGCTCTCTAGGGTGGGATCTGTCCCCTGTTCAGTTGTGAAGGGCTCACAGCTATCAGACTGGACAGCTGTCTCACTGAGAGGTGCTACTCTCCCCTCCCTTCCTGAGGTGCTGTTGCCTCCTGCTGCTGCAGTGTTAAAGGAAGTCTCACCCACCTCCCCAGTGATTTCTAGGAGTCCATCACCCTTCTCTGTTCTCCTCTCTGGGACACATCTTCCCATGCTTCCTAGCAATGGGTATCTCCCTCGTTTAGCTGTAATCTGGACATTTTCTCCCTGACAGGTAATACACACTTCTCCCTCCCCGAGGAGACTCTGCCTTCAGCTGCAGTGGAGGAGCTGGTCTCAACCACCCCAGCTCTTGGGACCCTGCAGCTTCCCCCTGCTGCAGAGGAATCAAGGAGACTCAGTCTCATTCCTTCAGCAGCTCTTGGGACATTCCCTCTTTCCCTCTGTGGATCCAGCAGAACGATCCTTGTTGTAGGGAGACACTTTCCCACCCCCTCTCCTGAGCCTGCCAGGCCCTCGCTCCTCCCCATCCCCAGAGCCTCCCGCACGGCATGAAACAGCTGGGGGCAGAGACGGGGATGATGGGAGAGCGGCTGACGTAATACTGTGTCTCTTTAGCAATGTACATTGGAAAATTCTGGCTCCTTCTCAGGCTCAGGTTGGCCATGCCTGTACTACCCACTCTGATAATGCAGCTTCCCAACACACATTTTTATGTGCACTTGAGCCAAAGGCACAAGGATCTTTTGACCTCTTCTACTAGAAGCTCTGCCATCTGTCCTGGCAATATGTCACCTGACTCCATTGCGTCCCAGCCTTAATAGTGGTGTAGAATTCCACCACTGGGTCAGCTGGGAATCCAGACGAAACCTGCTGACTGGGTCTCTGGCCACAGGGTTTGCTGCTCCAGGCCACATGTAACTCTCCCGTCGGTTGGCACCTGGATCCGTAGGGGTTGCTCTGGTTCATCAGAGTAGAAGGCTAGAGGCAGTCCCAGTGGCAGCCAGTAAGCAAACCGCAAGGGGTACTTTTCAATGGTCCTGCAAGCACTGGTGGATCACAAGGGACGTTTCACCAACATCAATGTGGGATGGCCGGGAAAGGTGCATGACGCTCACATCTTCAGGAACTCTGGTCTGTTTTAACAGCTGCCGGAAGGAACTAACTTCCCAGACCAGAAAATAAATGTTGGGATGTTGAGATGCCTATAGTTATCCTTGGGAACGCAGCCTACCCCTTAATGCCCTGGCTCACGAAGCCATACACAGGCACCCTGGACAGTTGCAAGGAGCAGTTCAACTATAGGCTGAGCAAGTGCAGAATGGTGGTAGAATATGTATTTGGACATTTAAAATCTCGCTGGCACAGTTTACTGACTAGGTTATACATCAGCAAAACCAATATTCCCATTGTTATTGCTGCTTGCTGTGTGCTCCACAATATCTGTGAGAGTAAGGGGGAGACGTTTATGGCTGGTTGGGAGGTTGAGTAAATCGCCTGGTGGCCGATTATGCACAGCCAGACACCAGGGTGATTAGAACAGTACAGCAGAGCACGCTGCGCATCAGAGAAACTTTGAAAACCAGTTTCATGACTGGCCAGGCTACAGTGTGACAGTTCTCTTTGTTTCTCTTTGATGGAGGTTAAAGATAATCTAGGCATGGCCCAATATCTAAACAAATACTTTGCTTCAGTCTTTAATGAAGCTAATGAGGAGCTTAGGGATAATGGTAGGATGACAAATGGGAATGAGGATATGGAGGTAGATATTACCACATCTGAGGTAGAAGCCAAACTCAAACAGATTAACGGGACGAAATCAGAGGGCCCAGATAATCTTCATCCAAGAATATTAAAGGAACTGGCACATGAAATTGCAAGCCCATTAGCAAGAATTTTTAATGAATCAGTAAACTCAGGGGTTGTACCGTACAACTGGAGAATTGCTAACATAGTTCTTATTTTTAAGAAAGGGAAAAAAATGTGATCCGAGTAACTATAGGCCTGTTAGTTTGACTTTGAAGGAGAAAGTAGTTAAGGACATTGAGGTCAATGGTAATTTGGCCAAAATACAACATGGTTTTACAAAAGGTAGGTCATACCAAACCAACCTGATCTCCTTCTTTGAGAAGGTAACAGATTTTTTAGACAAAGGAAACACAGTGGATCTAATTTACGTCGATTTCATGGTGGAACTGCACAACACGTCTGTATCTCCAGAAAGGGAAAGGGAGATGGAAGGAAGAGATCATCCCCTAAATGGTTAAGCAGGGGAGGCAAAAAACCCACCACATAAGGTTCATCTAAGGACAGGGGAAAGGAGACAACCCCTGGTGGGCGCAGAATGGAAGGTGGAGGGGAAACAAATGAGTAGGGCTTCTCTCCCCCTCGCCCCCCACAGCTCCTGTCTGCAGCAAGGGCTCAGGGCAGCATGAACTGAGGGCTTCTTCTGCCGCAACTGCCAGGGCAGCTTGAGCTGTGCCCCTTCCCCAGTGGTGCCTACTGGGGCTGGAGGCTTGAACTCCTGCCAGATAAATCTGAGACAGCCCAGACTCAGGGCTTCTGCCCCCTTCTGCTGAGCTGCTCCACATGAATCACAAGCAGTTTCCATGTTCTGTTCATTCCCTCTGAAGCACCTGGCACGTGGACCATTGGTTTTATCCATTATGGCCATTCTGATCTTCTTATTTAGACCACAGATGTATCTGCCTCCTGCTGTTACCCACTATACCCCACCCCCCTCTCAGAGCTGAGATACATCCCGGGAGACCTGATGGGGTCTCTCTCTCTATACAGAGTTAGTGACAAGGGCAGGGAATTGGGGAGAAGACACACAGCAGGGATGAGGCTTGACAGAAGAGATGGGGCAAGACTGTAATTTCAGGCATTCAGCTAAGAGTAATTAGAAAGATCACAACCCAGTGTAGTGTACATAATCTGACTCCCCAGTTCATCACACTGACAGACCACAGTAAGGACAGGGAAGGGTTTAATCTTACTTTGACTGTCCAGTAAATGATTCAGGGAAGAGGCCTCAGCATCATGCACCAGCCAACTCTGCACGGAGCTCAATCTGAGAGCCAGAGCACAAGGAGAAAACATTTAGGTCTCCTTATGAAATAAAGAGCTGGAGCAGCCTGCCCCGGATCTGCTTGGTCCTCACCCCATAAATGATGGGGTGTATCATGGGGGGCACCAGCAGGTACACACTGGCAATGACAACGAGGAAGTGCCGGGGCACATTGTGACCAAACCAGTGTGTGAGAGAGGAGAAGAAATCTGGGATGTACAAAGCTGAGATGGCACAAATATGAGAGATGCGGGTTCCAAAAGTTTTGAGCCGGGCATCCTTTGTGGGCAGGCGGAAGATGGCTCGGAGGATCAGAGTATAAGACACAGCGATAAAAAATACATCCATTCCAATCACAGAGAGAAGATCAAATAGGCCATAGTAACTACTGATGCGGATGTCAGCACAGGCCAGGTTCACCACAGCCATATGCCCACAACAAAAGTGGGGGATGATATTGGTTCTGCAATATTGCCACCGCCTCGCCAGGAAAGGATAGGGTAATGTGTTTATGCCACTGTGCAGCACCACAGCCAGGCCTATCTTGGCCACAACAGAGTTTGTCAGGATGATGGAATGTCTCAGGGGATGGCAGATGGCCACGTAGCGATCAAAAGCCATGGCCACGAGGATTCCAGACTCCATCTCTGAGAAGCAGTGAATGAAATACATCTGGGTGAGGCAGGAACTGAAACTGATCTCCCTGGAATTGAACCAGAAGATGCTCAGCATTTTCGGTACGGTGGATGTGGACATGACCAAGTCGGTCACAGCCAGCATGCAGAGGAAATAGAACATGGGCCCGTGGAGGCTCGGATCCCTTTTAATGATGAACAGGATGGTGAAGTTCCCCAACACGGCTATGGCGTACATAGCACAGAAGGGAATGGAGATCCAGATATAGGCTGCCTCTAGGCCAGGAATGCCAAGTAGGATGAAGGTGGAGGGGTTGGTGAAGTCGGTTGTGTTCGAATCTGACATAGTGTAGAGGAGAACGTGTCCAACTCTGAGGCATAAGGGTGTCTTCTGCATTTAGCATATGCTCCCCTGACTTTCTGTGTGTTCCCAGGATCTCGGGTGATGGTCGCAGTAGAAATGCCTACATGGAGAGACAACATTAATATGAGACACTGCATGCAGTAGTGGAGGCTGTTCTCATGGGAGAAGCAGATTGATCGCTCTTCACATACTGAAAAATTACATTTTCGTTATTCAGAGAGAATAACTATGAGCAATGACCCTACTTAATCCAATTCCATAATTTTATTATGCTGCTTGCGTTAATAATTCCTACATTTTGTGGTGGGGGAACCCTAAGAGGCACCAGTAGGAAACACAAGTGTGGATACTGGTTATCAATCATTGTTCCTTAAAGCAATGAGAGCCAGGATAGGGAGTCCATACTGACGGGAGTTCCCCATTCAACCAGTTGCTTGAAATCAGAGAGGGGGGAAAAACAACCTTTTAGGAAGACATGTGCTGGGAGAAACATCCCAACTAGAACATACCTCAGGGAGAAGATCTGGGCCCCATTGATAGCAGCTCATGATAAACACTTGCTCATTCTCAGCAAAGGACAAAACAAAACAATGTTCAGATCCCTAAGATACAGGATGGAGAATAATATGTTTGCGATCTGTGTTCAGTTTTGGTCACCCAATCTCTATTAAAGGTATAGCATATGTAAAAGGGATTTCCAAGAAAGGCTTTGAGAATGGGGGAGACTGACATATGCAAACAGATAAAAGAGTCTGGGACTCTTTAGTTTGCACAAGAAACAAAGAAGAGAGCGTATGATATAGGAGAGAAAAATAGAAAATGAAACTAATTTACATTCAAATGGACAGTTCCCAACCAGTACTAACGATAGACACTTAGTGCTCCAAGAGGACTAATTCCCTAAAGATGAGGAAAATTGTTAGCAAAACTGATTGGGAAGAAAAATTTAGACAAAAAAATATGAATGAATATTGGTAATTCTTTGATAACATTTTATTAGATAGCAGAAATATTATGATTCCACAGTCAACAAAATGAATAACTTTGAGTAAAAATCCAGATCAGTGGAAAGTGAAGGCAGCAAGGGAGAGGGGGAAGCAATATATAACAAGGAGGAAAATGTGAAAATTGATCGCTAAGAACAGAAATTGGAAGTTAAAAAAATTCATAAGGGATGTTAAGATATCAGGGAAGCCTGCATGTTTGCAGGGCTATGAATCACAGCAAGGCGTTTATTAAGTATATTAAGAAGAAGAGAAATCCTGGAAAAGTTTTATGTCAATTCCTGTGTTAAATGTAAAGTATTAAAAAATAAAGGGAAAGGTTTTTCTTATAAAAGAATTTACTAGGTTATGAAACAATGGAAAAGCTGATATGAGATTAGTAAAAAAAGATGTCTAGATATGTAAGTAATGCCAGTCACCAACAGGGTTAATGCAAAACAGATCTTGTCAAGGAAACCTGATTTCATCCTTTTATGAGAGTATACATTGGTTAATCAAGGGAAAAATACTGATACAATGAACCATTATTTCTCAGAGGCATTTGATTTAGTAGGGGTAAATATTGAGTTGGTGAACTGGAGCAGGAGAAGGATTTGACCTCTTCACATGGGATTGGTGAAACAAACTGAATACAATTCTGGGGTCCAGATTGGAAAAAAGATGTACTTGGAGAGAGTGCAAAAGTGAGCCACAAAAATTATTTGAGGATAGGGAAAAGGCCGGATCATTAGACTTCAACTTATCAAAAAGATGATCAAGAGGAGACTTTCATAGGAAGAAAATCACCAGTAGTAATGGGCTCTGTAATCTACCAGACAAAGGCTGAGTGAAAATGAAGGGCTGGAAGTTAATAATAATAGGAGACATACCAATCTCCTCAAACTGGAAAGGACCTTGAGTCCAGCCCCCTGCCTTCACTAGCAGGACCAATTTTTGCCCCAGATCCCTAAGTGGTCTCCTCAAGGATTGAACTCACAATCCTGGGTTTAGCAGGCCAAAACTCAAACCACTGAGCTACCCCTCCCCCATTGAAGCCAGGCAAATTCCAGCTCAAAAAAGGATCCAAGAAAAAGTGGAAACAAGGTCAAAATACAAAAGAGTAATATAAACAATTAATACATGTATATAGAGGCAAAAAAAAGGTCAAAATACAAAGGAGTAATATAAACAAATAATACATGTATATAGGGGCATAATTAGAAAGGCCAAGGCACAAAATGACATCAAACTAGATAGAGACATAAAGGGTAACAAGAAAATATTCTACAAATACATTAGAAGCAAATGGAAGACCAAGGACAGGGTAGGTCCGTTACTAAATGAAGGGGGAAAAACAAAAATAATAAATGTGGAAATGGTAGAGATGCTTAATGACTTCTTTGTTTCAGTTTTCACCAGGAAAGTTGTTGGTGTTTAGATACCTAACATAAAGAATGACAGTGAAAATGGGATAGGTTCTAAGTCTAAAAAAAGGAAAGAACAAGTAAAAAGTTACTTGGACAAGTTAGGTGTCTTCAAGTCAGCAGGGCCTGAGGAAATAAGGGTAACCCAGGCAATTAAAGACCAGTCAGCTTCACTTCTGTACCAGGTAAGATAATGGAGCAAATAATTAAGGAATCAATTTGAAAATGTCTAGAAGATAATAAAGTGATAAGTGATAGTCAGCATGGATTCGTCAAAAACAAAACATGGCAAATTAAACTGATAACTTTCTTTTACAAGGTTAAAAGGCCTGTGGATGGAGAGAAGCAGTAGATGTGGTATAGCAAGACGTTAGTACAGCTTTCGATATAGTCTTGCATGATCTTCTCATTAAGAAACTAGAGAAATAAAACCTAGATATAGCTACTATACGGTGGATGCATAACTGGTTGGAAAATGATCCCAGAGAGTAGTTATCAATGGTTCACAGTGATGCTGGAAGGGCATAACAAGTTGCGTTCTGCAGGGATCAGTTCTGGGTCTGTTTTTTTTTCCGTGTCTTCATCAACAACTTAGATCATAGCATGGAGAGTACACTTATTAAGATTGCAGATGATATCAAGTTGGGAGGGGTTGCAAGTCTTTGGAGAATCGGAGAAACATGCAAAATGATCTGGAAAAACTGGAGGAAAGGATCATTAGGGGTCTTGAATACACAACCTATGAGGGAAGACTGAAAGAGCTATGTTTGTTTAGTCTGAATAAGAGAAGACTGAGGGGTGACATGATAACAGTTTTCAAATACCTAAAAGGTTGTTACAAGGAGGGCCAAAAACTGTTCTCCTTAACCTCTGAAGAGAAGACAAGAAGCAATAGACTTAACTGCAGTAAGGGTGGTTTAGGATGGATATTAGGATAAATGTTTCAAAAAAGGCAAATACTCTGTTAGGTTATATTATCTGAAGAATAGCATGCAAGTCATGCTAAACATTCCTCAAATCGGATGTGGATTTGGTCTCAATTGGAGACTAAGACAAAACAAATCCTGCATCTTGTCCTTCGCATTCCCTTTTAAATTTATGGCTCTATCATTCTATGATGTAAAATCCTAGTGTAGACCCGGCCTTAGTCACACACGCACGTCTTTTGGCTCAATACAGTGGTAACTGAGTGAAATTTAATGGGCCTGTGTTTTACAGGAGATCAGACCGGATGATCAAATAATCCCTTCTGATCTTAAACCCTGTGGATCTATTGATAAAAAAAGTAGACCAGGTGTTTCTATTTAATGCGTCTCATAACATGAACAAGGGAACATTTAGTTAAATTGAAAGTCTGAACATATAATATTGAGAAAAGGTAATTGCTGCCATAAGTCCTATTTTGCCTGTAGAACTCCTTGCTACTGTCGAAGAAAAACTCAGTTCTCGATTTTTGTTTGGGTGCAGCAAAATCAAATACTTTATTATTTCTCCAGTAATTACAATGGAGGGAGAGAGTGCCATAGGACACAGGGTCGCCCCAGTCCTGGACAGGTCTCTCAACTGGTAAACAATCACAGCAAGCCTTTATACCTTTGTTACAGACAATTTCTAGCAATAATACAGACAGTAAAAAGCAACAAATACATTTTGTTTATACATAGCAGAAAGGCTTATTTTATTTGTCTCACTCCTAAGAAAAAGCAAGCCTGCATTTTGGTTAGTGATTGCAAGGTCATAATAACTTTGTACACAGTTCTTGTCCTGTCGCCTCTTTGCTCCTACAAGTCTCATGTCATTAGGGTTACAGTATGGCCTGACTCTTGCTAACTGACATGCATTAAAATCCCCTTCAAATCCTTATTGAAGCTTTCCCTGCTTCCACACTACCAACATTATTGGAGCAAAGAGCATGGGAAGGTTGGGATTCACAAATGGATTGGGCAGTTTAGGTTGTGCTGGTAGCATCACCTGTAGTTAAGGCTGTCTGGCACCTTCCATTAGAAGACCTTATTTCCAGTTGCTTACAAATTTGCCAGATTTTAGCTTTTTTGGACTGAAATTTCGCATGCTGGTTCTCTGCTTCGATAAGAATTTTTGAAAGTTTCAGGCATAAGAGTTCAGCCGATTTCTCAGGAGAAAGTATGTGATATCCATGTTGAAAAATCCTCATTATTGTTCTAGGGAGGAGCCCTAGCACCTCCAAGCTCTCCAGCAGATAAAAGTCAGGGAACAGACCCTGTCCCTCTGCCGCATTAATAGATAGAATCATGAAATACAAGTGGAGGGAGTGACACTGTCTGTGCATTAACACACAGTTGGCTCCTGATATCTGCGCTCAGTTCTTGCTTCAAAGGGAGTTTTGCCTCACTGGGGCCTGAGCAAAGTACGGGCCGTGGTGTCAGAATTTGGCCTTGTATTGCACATCTATTAACATCTTTCATCCTGAAGGATTCACTGTGCCACTGAAATGCCAGTGATTCTTTAGCAAACTCATCACTTATGCCAAGAGCCCTGGGATGTTTCATGGTTGTGCAGGGAGGAAAGGACCAGAGACTTACTCTCTATCCCACCACACCCATGTTGCGCGGGGTTGGTCAAGCAGGTGAGCTCCTCAGCAAGAGATGGGTACCTGTGAATTCTGAGATGGAAGTGTCCTCCATAGGAATCCCCCTCAGGTATCCATGACCCACACCTCTCTCAAGCCAGCATCTGCAGCAGTATCCCACAATGAGAGACAACACGGGGATGTGCACCATTTATAATATAGTCCTGTGCTGTCACAGTGGGGTTCGCTCAGCCTCTAGAGAAGAAGGGAGGCTCTGAATGTAAACAGGCTGTAGAAAAGCCTGTCTCCACTTCTGTGCTAATTATCCAGCTTTAGCAGCAAACATTAATTAAGGAACCTTCCCAAAGGGAGATGAGAACTCCTGGGCTCTGTGCTGAGTCAGAGACGAATTAGCTGCTCTGTACGTTTGTGTGTACGTCTTTAAACATTATAGCTGATGAGTAAGAAAACTAGGGATAATGCCTAACTCTCTGGAGTATCTGATGTCCTGTAAATTCTCAGGATAGATGGGTAGATAGTAGACAGAGAGACCTGGAGAAAGTTGACTAAGAGGAGACACGAGGGCTTACAGCAAATATATGGGGCTGTCACTAAGGGATCAGAGATCAGTACTTGTCATCAGTAACTATCATCCTACTGTGCAGCACCTTTCATTGATGTATCTTCAATACACCTAGCACAGAAAATCACTATGAACCATCCCCATTTCAATGATTGGTTAACTGAGGCACGGGGAGACATGACCTTTCCAAGGTCACACAGACATGGACTGACAGAACCCAAGTGTCCTGACTTCCCTTCCATAACCACGGTCTCTCTGTCAGTAAGTGACCACATGAAAACGGGGAAAGGGACTCATGGTCTTTCAGGGCCTGTTCACTGGAGGGGGGGAAGGAATTCCCTGGGGTGCAACCAGGAACTGGGGACCACCAAGCCCTCTGACATACCAATCTGGGCCCCCTCACACTGTGAGGCTGTGACAAGCTGCAGTCCTCTCAGGTCTTGCACTTACACAGCTATACACAAACCGGGACACACCCAGCTGCAATTACATAAATGCTTTCACTAGCCAGCCATGAAACAACAATAGAGAGTCTTCAACTAATTCCCACTCAGCTCTCCAGCCTAGGACTGACTGGTGTTGGAACCAAGCTTTGAAACAAAGGATAGAATCATAGAATATCAGGGTTGGAAGGGACCTCAGGAAATGTCTAGTCCAACCCCCTGCTCAAAGCAGGACCAATTCTCAACTAAATCATCCCAGCCAGGGCTTTGTCAAGCCTGACCTTAAATACCTCTAAGGAAGAAGAGTCCACCACCTCCCTAGGTAACCCATTCCAGTTCTTCACCACCCTACTAGTGAAAAAGTTTTTCCTAATGTCCAACCTAAACCTCCCCCTCTGCAACTTGAGACCATTACTCCTTGTTCTGTCATCAGAGCAGTCCACTGAGAGCAGTCTAGATCCATCTTCTTTGGAACCCCCTTTCAGGTATTTGAAAGCAGTTATCATATCCCCTCTCATTCTTCTCTTTGGTACAGATGTGGGGACTTGTATGAGAAACTTTAAGCTTAACTACCAACTTAGATCTGGTTTTGCTGCCACCACACAAATTACACTGCTCTACAGCCAAAATGCTTCTGAAATAAATGTAGTCAAACTTTACTAATTCTGGGTCACTGAGAACGAAAATGATGCTTAAAATTGTTGATTGGCTCTAGTTTTCAAGTTATGCTATTGGGTCAGTATATACGACCCTTGACTTGGGAATAGCGGAGGATACGTGAGTTATAAAGGGAAGGAATCTCAATTTAAACCAGAAATGACTAAAATACATCTTTGACTGGATCTATGAATAAATCTATGACTGGGTTTGGACAGTACTTGCTTTTTAGGCAAAACAATGAATGATGCAATCTGAAGCTGGTATTGCGTCATACATGATATGAATTGCATCATGTTATTCCTAGAAGTCATGGATGATGCAATCATAACGAAGCTTACATCATTCTGCGGAACAAATTGCCCTATATCAGCTCTAGAAATCATACAGTGTCATGCTCTCTTATTTGTCAGTGTTTGATTTTGCAAAGGGACACATTTCTGTTTAGCCAAAGTGAGCAGAGATGCCTCGTACTTGTGTGAACAGTGCAGATCACTTCTGCTATGTTGTGGTGAAGTGACTTTTGCATCACAAAAGCGCAGTATAACCACTATGGTTAAGAAAGCCTATTACCTTTATTTTGGCTGCAAAATTGGAGATCAGGACAAGAGGTGGGCCCCACACATATGCTGCAACACTTGTGCAACAAATCTTCGCCAGTGGTTGAACAGGAAAAGGAAATCTATGACTTTTGCAGTGCCAATGATTTGGAGAGCGCCAACAGATCATACCAGCAATTGTTACTTCTACATGGTGCCTCCAGTTGGGAAAGGTGTGCCAAAGA